>NC_090926.1:378318209-378621239 GCF_040938575.1 Ambystoma mexicanum | reverse complement strand
CCCATCCTTTATTTTAGAATGCTCCGAGGTCCCAACTCCCCCACCCCCTTTTTACACAAACACTGGGCCGAGAAAGAGGGTGACAGAATAACAATATTAACTTTCACATATCGTACTGGCCATGTCCTGCTAATCAGGTCAGGCAAAGTCAGGCACTTAACTCTAAGTGCATACACCGGATACCAATAAACCGCCCTCACACAAATAAAAGGCATAACCTGAAGACACACTGAGCAAGGCAGAACACGAGAACGAGCAGGGCTTCCGGGACGAAGGCAAACCTATTGGAGCAGAACGACGGACCAAGGGACGAGAGCAGCGGGTCGGAAAAACCCTAGAGTTCCCTATTGGAGGTTGTTGCCTCCGACAGGCCCGAGAGACACGTGGAGAAGGGCAGATCCCGCAAGTGAAAACTGCAGTGTGTTTCAAGTACGCCAGCGACCCTCGCGGGTGAACAGCAGAGTTAGGGAGGAAAGGCCAAGCCTGTGGTACTAACCTTGACTCGTGAATGGAAATCGTGAAGAAAAAAAAAAAAGCACACAGTCAGTGAGTTGGCAAGAGATCTGAAGGACCGGTGTGTGAATTCGCAACATTTTAACACAATTAAAGGCTGCACGTGTGTGAGACGCGAGGAAAGGCAGACCTGTGAATGAACTTTTAAGTAAAAGGCAGGTGCGAGCTCAGCGATACTAAATAACGGAGTGGTCCAGCGAAAGGAAGTAGCCCACTCGAGTAGTCTCTGTGAAAGGTTAACTGTTCGATGCGAGAAAGCGAATATACAGCAAAAGTGATGAAGTTGAACTCCTAGAGGGGAAAGTAAAAGTTGAACCATACATTTTGAGTCGAAGTGGTCCTGCAGTTGTCTGAAAAGTAAGCCATGCACATGGAAAAGCCTCCGACATCCGAAAGTGGTCCGAGCCCGACAGAGGGAGGCCCAAAGTGAAGAAAGCTTGGGGAAGGGAGCCCCCCTGGCACGTTTGTGTTGAACTTTATCTTGAGAGGTCTAAGCCCGAAAAAGAGGGGGGCCTTTGTGAACTTTTTGGTTGAAACATTATTTTTGGAAGTCGAGAAAAGCGACTTAAATGTGGAAGGCCAGACGGGCCACGATCCGGAACTGTTTTTGTGTTCAAAGCCGAGCGAGAGTGCGTCATCCTGCCTACAGGGACAGCTTTACTCCAGGAAGTCTAACATGGGGAGGAGAGCTGGTTCAACCACATTTATTCATTTGAACACTGGTCTTTCCTTTTCCATACATTTCTCCTTTTTACACTTTTTTGTACAAAAGATAGGGCAGGCATTAGGTTTTGTTAGCATCGGTCATTAGCTGGTTCAACCACATTTATTCATTTGAACACTGGTCTTTCCTTTTCCGTACATTTCTCCTTTTTACACTTTTTTGTACAAAAGATAGGGCAGGCATTAGGTTTTGTTAGCATTGGTCATTTTGATTTGACAGACTCTGCTAGGACTGCGTTATTTATTATTTGATAGTCAAGACTACTCCCATCTTAGTTATAGGGTAGACTAGGAGTTTCTCCAACCCCAATCATTTCAATAAACGTTTTACAAATTGTACCCATTGTGCCAGTGTCATACTTGTGATCCCATGCCTCCCCTACAGAAGCTTGCTTGCAGAGCCTACCAGGGCACGTTGTGTGCTGGCTGGGTACTGGAGCAGCTGGAGTGTCCTCCGGATTCAGTATCTCCCTCCGTTCCCTGGAAGATGTTAGGGGAGGGTGTCTGCTTCCCTCTTTGGAAATCCTGGCCTTCCTTCACTGGGAGAAGCTGTAAGGCAGACTGTACCGTCAGGTAGGGTCCAATGCAGAGTTCGTCTTGTTACTCCTTGCAAAATCTTCAAATGATCTGAGGGTCTCTGCCCTCTTTTTAAGCTAAATGGGCCACAGTGATTGGTGTAGGCTAACCTTACCTTAATGAACCAATCCTTGGTCCCCACCAGACTAGCCTGTCAGTATCCAGAGTGCATCCCTTTTCCTTCATTGAAACGGTCTGTTCTCCGCATTCCTTTACAGGGTGGGTGGTATTATGTAATGTGCTAGAACTCTCTGTTGTGATAATAATAAAGTAGATATTTGTATACAACCTTGACTGGACAGTCCCTTTTATCATTAGATAAAAATTGGATAATTGTTGTGTTGCAACTAACCAACAATCTATGATTTATTGTAGTTGAGCCTGCAGTTCCGTCCACGTTAACAAAATTGGACAAGGTGGTTTATAATTTGCTTGCATTTCCAATCTGTTCAGATCCCTTCTGGTGTACTAGAGGTGTGGGGCTGATTGATGGTTTAGAAACCGATATTCCTCCTTGGACCACTGGAAGTTGATTTGTCACACTCCTGCTACGCTGAGTACTCCCCTGATGGGAACTGTTAAATGCAAGCCTTCCATTCCCCCTCATTTCCCACCCGCACGCCCCACTATTCCCTCAAGACTCACACTGCCTGGGGACTTCTGGTCATTCTTTGCATCCTGCTCCTGCGTCTTCTCATCTTGGTCAGGGAGGGTGAACGAGCCGACAGTCTGATCCTTTCCTGTAAGGGAGAAAACACCTGTAAATATATTGCAGAGAGGCAGTGGGGAGGAAGAAGAGCACATGGGAGGGGGTGGGGGGCCTTGAAGCTGAAGGTGGTCTTGGGGGGGAAACAAGAATAAGTCAGCCTCGGACTTGCTAAAATTGACAGCCAAAGTGTGATACAGGTTTAAAAAGAGTAATTAGCACGACAATGTCCTCACAAGAAAAAGCAACTATGCCCTTTGACTTATGATGCCCCAGGAAATGAAATCATGATGCACGACCCAGCTAAGACGACAAGAATGATTGTGCGGCCTCTGATATAAATGACATCATGAGGAATGTCATTAAAAGGAGCGAGTTGTGAGGAACGGTATTAAGCAAATTAGTTCATCATCTCATTAAAAAAGCATGTCAGTGCAGTAACCAAATAAATAAGTTTGCTGTCTGAAACGCCCCACTAACTTTGGGTGGCATAACATATGAAGGATTAGGAAAGCTCTGCTGATCTTTTAAAGATAATCATTACTTATACTAACCCTGCCTTCCCCCCAACTGACCTTTCAGAGGTACCAGCAGTTACCACTGTGAAAGAAGAACTAAAATATGTGCCCTAATTACTTGGGTGCGTTTCTAGAGCTCAAATGGTGGGCCACTTTCTGCCTAAAAGATAGAGAAACATTAGAAGGCTAACAGTAACGGATACTCATCCATCCCTTTGTGGTGCCCTAAATTGATATGGTTTTCTAGCTTTTCACTAAGTGTCATTCAAAAGATCACTATGTAGCGTGTTCCTGCATTGTTACTTTACTCTGGTGCTGGACACGGATCGGATCTGTAGAGGAAAACGTTGGTGGATTCAAAAAAGTTTAAAATAATATGAAAGAATAAAAAAGGTAATTTCAATCATTGTCATCCAAATGTAGACACTTCGCATTGAGGATTGTCAACCAGTGTCTGTTGGAACCAAATCACCAAATTTCATCAGGACCAAGACATGGTATATTGGACTGGGCTTGCTTTTAAACTTGGTAGTACATGTCACTTCATTCCGTCTATCCTGTGTAAAGGTTTAGGAGGCTCACCTGATTTGGGACTGGTCAAATGCCAGTCCCCCTCACCTGTCATGGGCATCAGCCGGAGGAGGAAGGCAGCTAATTTCCCTTTTGATAAGTACACATCGGTATGCTCCAGTTAACATTGCTCTGTTGGTTTCAGCAACAGCTGTTCAAGCAGTGGTATAATGAGGTTCAATTAAAAAAAAAAAAAAAAGAACTGGTTATTTCTTAAGTTTCGTGTTAGCTATGGCAGGGGCCGCTTGTTGTACCAGTTTTGTATTTCTGTAATATCTCTGAGAAATATAAAAGCGCTCTGGTTGTGTGTGTGGCAGATTCAAATAAAAAGGTTGAGGGACATTTCATATAGTTATACAAGAAATCCTCTCTTTCTAGGCCTCCCAAAGCTCTGCTCTCTAGCCTCCTAAGCAACAGGTACATCACCTGCCTGACCTCTCTAGCCAGTAGGACTTGAGAGCAAGGAAATGGCCTGGAAAGGCTGCATGGCCGGCACGGACAGACTCCTTTGTTACATGATCAATAAACTCACGAATAGTATTTTAAAATCATGACAGTTCCATAGTTTAGTAGCCGAACGTAGAGATGTCAAGGGGGCAACATTGGGCAAAGGTCCAACGCCTGCGGTGGTGGTGGTGCGAGGACTGTTGCTTAAGGGTGATGCTTTAAGGGGCGAGTTGGAATTTCAGCCTGAATTTAATAAAAAGTTCATTAGAACTAAAGTAATAAGAGCAGAGAACAAGCAGGAATGAAGACAAATAATGATGTATTGTATTATTTCACAGTGTCTCTTGGCTAAGGAGTGTAGTTCTGACCCAGTTATAGGGGCTACCTTACACTCCGACATTACTTTAGTGATTTTGACTGTAAGCCCACCTATAAAAACCGAGACTGATTCCCCCCCCCCCCCCTCCTCCGACAGCAGCATTATCCAGGAGGATAGATCCCTCCTTCTAGCACCTTGCTGCTCATCCTTACAGGAGAGTGAGGATTGGTGACTCAAACTCTGGATCTGTGACTTTACATCCAAGTTTTAGTAGGGAACTTACAATGCCTTTTCAAACGTCCCCCTATTAAGATCGTAAAAACTTAAAGAATGATGTTCGGTCTGAAATTTCGGGTACCATCCAACCACAGACCCTAAGATGTGCCTTACCGAATACCAGGACACTTAATAAGCATGCCATCAACATCCATGATTCTATCCTGGAGTAAAATCTAGATATACTTTTTTTTTAACTGAAACCTGGATCACAGATGCCAGTGGCTCCTTGACCTCTCTGTTAACTCCCGATGGATATTCCATTTTTTGCCCGAATCGGGTACTGGGACATGGTGGGGGGTGTTGCAATTATTGCAAAAACATACTTAAATCTCTTTAATGCTTCTAGTTCTTGTCACAATTGCAAAATTCTTCATTTAAAAATGACTCCAACTCCTTGTAGTTGTGTTAACTCTTCTAATTTATCGACCTCCCGTTGATATGCCTAGCTTGAACGACGATCTCTTACTAGTTTTAGGAGACTTGAATGGTCCAAACTGTTCCACCTTACTAGTTGGTGACTTCAATCGATGGCTAAACAATAGGTCTGATGAAGAGGATACCACACTTGTTGCAGTCCCAAATAATATTTACCTTTGCGTCTAATCGCAATCGTACCACAGTTAAAGGCAATGCTCTTGATTGGGTTGTTGCCAGGAACCTTGACGTGCATATCAACACCACCACTCCATGTATATGGTCAGATCATTATGCCATTGATTTTCAGATTCAGCTACAGGAAGTCAAAAATCCTTTAACGAAAGTAACGAGTTGAAATTTCAATAGAGTTTGCTCAATGGATTTGCAGACTTGTATTGAGCAGGTCATGATCTCTGCAAATGATTTAGATTATCCTGTTAACTTGGTCACGACTTTCAACTCAGTTATCGTTAATATGCTGGATAGAGTGGCCCCGTTTAAGCCCAAAGTGATTAGAAAGAATCCGGGTCATCAAAAATGTTTCACCCATGAACTTAGCCTTTTGAAAAAGGATAAAAGAAAAGCAGATGTCAGGTGGCTAAAAGACCTCTCAGAAGCGTATAAGAGTAATTGGAAGAACCTGGAAAAGGCCTACCGGACTGCTAATCCGGAAACTAAAAAAAACGTATAAGCATTTAGATGAGATGGATAATGACTCCCAAACATTTTTGCGATCCTTAATCATCTGGAGAAACCAAAAGCTCAACTGCCAACGGTTATCCCTACTGGTCTGGATTGCACTAGTTCAGACTGCCTTTGAAACGAAGATCTTGAAAGCTTGTGCAAAGATCCAGACTTTGTCAAAACATAAGCCTGACACCTCCTACTCCCGTTGCTGTGAAATCCTCTTTCGTAGGGCAGCAACATTTTGATTTTCATTGTCTCCATCCTTGACATGGTTTAACTCTTGTCCACAGTGCGCCCTTATTCCTGTCCAGAAAATGTTGTTGCGCCTAAACTAATCCTCGATAATAAAGAGATCTTTGTTCCCTTTTTTGTTAGATTAGTTAATTTATGTTCCATCAAACTAGTGCTGGAAGACATTAAGGTGGTTACAGTTACTCCTTTGTTGAACAAATCAGACTTGATCCTAGGGAGGCTGGCAATCTGAGGCCTATTACTAACTAACTTCTTGTTGAAGATCTTGGAGAAAATTGCTACGACCCAATTTCCGAAATGTGTGGCGTCTTCGGATATCTTGCATCCCAGACAGTCAGGATTTAGACCAGCTCATAGCACTGAGACAGCCTTGCTAGATCTCCTGACCCATATGTCGGGTATTATTGACAGGGATCATATGGGTATATTTATCCTCGGCAGAGTTAGATTTGTTGGATCATGAATGCCTGCTCCATACTCTGAAGGATGTGGGGCTATGCAGACAGGACTCAATCGACCGGGTGCATTCCTTTCTATCGCATCGGATGCCCAGAATGTGTTGGACGAAGGCGACTTCCTCTGATCTCCTGAGGTGTCCCTCAGGGATCCTGTAGGTCTCCCTTGCTTTTTAATCTGTACATCAGCCCCTTGTGTAGCAAGTTCGAAGGTATGGGTGTCTTCTTTACAAATTATGCTGATGACACCCAATTGGAGTTTGAATTATCCAGTGACTACAATCTTGACTCGAGTCATCTGGAGTACATCTATTCCTCGATTGAGTCCTGGATGAACACCAATTGGAGGTGCCTTAATGGCAATAAAACTGAGCTTCTGATTTTTGGTTGGTCTCAAGCAAAGGTTAAATTAAACCCCAAATAACAGTCCTTCTCCTGGACAACTAACATCCTGGTCGCTGAAAGAGTTAAAACGCTTGACATGTATCTCGACTCTTCGCTTACTGCCGATTTCCATGCCAATCAAGTGTCCAAAAATCTTTCGCACATTGAGGAAAATACAGCCATTCTTGTCAGAGAAAAATTATGCCTCTATTGCTCGGGCCATAATTCTGTCTAGACTTGATTATTGTAATTCGCTCCTGATTGAAGCCAACAAGAAATGCCTGTCCAAACTCCAAACCACTCCGAATGATGCAGTCTGAATTGTAAAAGGCAGATCAAGCGGGAGCACATCTCTACGAGTAGACAATATCTTCATTGGCTACCCATTGCTGCTCGTACATCATTTAAAACAGCGGTGTTGGTGCACAACTGGCTTTATGGTGCTTCACCTTCCTACCTTAAAGCTATGACTTTTCTCTATGTTCCGACTAGATCACTTTCTTCCTCCAGCACAGGTCAGGTGAAACCTCCATGTTTTAAGCAGACTAATGGTTTAGGTAAATCCTTTCCAGCCATATCGCCCAAAATCTGGAATTTACTCCCCCTCAATTTGAGACGAGAAAAATACTCTCCGATTCTGCCTCAAGCTGAAGATGGTCTTATTTGAGTAACTTATAACTGGGCACCTCCGTTTATATAGGTCTTCTTTTTGTCTTGTTTCCTGTGTTTGTGGCCTTGTGTTCATGTTTTGGTGCGCCATGATGCCTGCGGGTTTCTGAGCCTTATAAATAAATAAAAATACATTATTGCATAATTGTGCAGCTGTTTGTCTATTAATGTGACATCGGTTTCTTTTGTATGGAGAGATGCATTCTCTCTGGATGACAATATTTTCGAAGTCATTTTATTCAGTCACACAAATAAAATTATATTGATAAATTGCTACGTTTTCGCTGTCAAAATGTAAATCTGATTTGGAGAGTATTAGCATGTCTTCTTGTAAAAATAGATAAATGGATTTTCGACAGTTAATCCCAGAGCAAACAGATACCTTAATCTGTGGCAACACCTCTTTCCTACCTGATTGGATGTCTTGGCCACAACAGTCAGATACCCTAGTGCCCCTTCCAAAATGGTACACAAAAATCTCTATCCTTGACGCAGGTGTAACACGGACGACTACTATTAAAGCCGTAGCCAAAATCTCTTTCTTCCATCTCCAAACAATCAGAGAAATCCATCCTTCCATCGCCTTCCCATATGCCACAGCAGACACGGCATTAGTATTGCAATAAGCACAAAGAGGAGTTCCCACTGGGAATTATTCAAAACTTATTTATAAACTTGTGGAAGACTAGGCTTCCTGTACCTCTAGACAAAAGTTACGAGCTTCCACCCGTATATTGTTCCATATTGGAGAATAAATCAAAACAAAATGTGAATAACAAGCCAGAAGTAAACAGCTGTTTAGCATATCAAAATGATAGTTATGTACATCAAAGTATGGATTTTTGCAGGATTTAATCAAAAGAGATAAATTAATAAATACTACAATGGCATCAAATGTAATCTTCATAACCTGAGATGCTAACGAATACAAAAACACATAGAAGATACAAATTCATGAAACTTAACAATGATACAAGAATCAAATGACTGCCAAAACTAAATCAAGGACCATCTACTCGTATAGGTATGCAGGAGTAAAATGGCAGGCAACGTCTGTACCTACTGCTGAATAACAGATCAACTATATAATCTAAAGCAGAGATGTGGAAAAAATAGGGTTTAGGGTATTGGGATTGTGGCACCATCATAGAACTCCAATAGAGGTATAGTGAACTAACTATATAATAAAGGCATAAAGAAATGTGGGAAATGAAGGGGATTGGAAGACCCTAGCAGTGGGTTTGGGAGGATCTTGCTTGACAAAAGAAGAATCAGTAAGCAGTATTTTGGCAGACCTAGTGCTGAGTTGAAGCTAAACTATGGCACGCTCTGCCGATGGATCTCTGTAAAACTGACAATCTCGCCACTTTCCGAAATAAAAACTGAAGACCAAAATTGTTCCAATCTAGAGAGACTACTTGTCATAGGATCTCTAATGATGTTTGGGTCAAGCACTGTGAAACCTATGGTGGTAGTGCCTTTGTTTTTCCCAGCGTTCGCTCCACAGACCGCGGTGGAAGCCACACATAAACGGCGTCCTACCGGCTCGAGACCTCCAGGATCCTAATAATCCAGATCTACTGCATCCTAAACTACATTACTGTAACACCAAGAAGACGAAGTGTCTATTCGAAATCGAGTTACGTGCAATGAACCCCTGGGGACTGCTGCACTGAGACCCAATGCAGCTACCTAGAATTGCTTACTGACAGTAAGACGGTTTGGCCTGGATTCACCTCCTTGTGCTAAAGACAGGAGACTGTGGAACGTAGACCTTATTGAATTGTCCACTGGAAAACACTACTTAAACCATCACACTGCAACAACTGCTTCAACTTGTCAAGTCTACTACAAGACCATCACGAATTGGCTTGTGGGCGTTGGTCCACCCCAATTTACATATTCCCCTGAAGAAGTTCTGGAAACCAAACCCTAAGGGACATAGGAACGAAACATGTTGGGCATTTATAGATACTAATAAAAAGTATCTTAAGTGTTAGAAATACTGTGAAAGGTGCACTTTAGGTACTTTTTCGACTAAGGCATCTAGATTTGAGTCATCCCTTAACGAAGGTCTCGGATATTGTATTTGTGTGGCCTGTTTTAACAAAAAAATCAAGGTATAAATAATCTGATGTCATGTATATGTACACTTGATGTAATCAGAGTATCTAAGAGAGATACAGATTTACCGCATATTTTTCACATTGTCAGTTGTTTATTGATTAACACTTAGCACTTTTCTGAGCACTAGTCACTTGTTAGCTTTTATGTATTTGTTTTTAAACATTACATCTTTTATTAAAAAATATTCGTTTTAACAGAACTACCAATGAAGTCAGGTTGTATTTTCAGTGAACTTCTACTTGCTATTGTTTGAATTGCTTTTGCAATTGTGATAACCCAAGCACTATCCAGTGAATTGTATGTCCAAACCGATTATAGGTGTGGGAGCCTCGTTGTTTTTGTTCTTATTCAAGATATGTCAGGTTTGATCCCTCGGAACCTCTAGTTTCAATTGATTTCCCTCAAGTTATTTCTGGTAGTGCCTTTGCCACATAAAAAATAGAAATGTTATTTGGACTGAATATTTTCTCATATGACATTTCTTACACCGTGCTAAAAGAAATCACCCTCTGTCACTAGTGTTTATTACTGTCCTTTAAAACCCAGCAGACTTTTTGTTTGGGTACTCATATTTGTATGGCGCCAGGCAATGCCGCTAGCCAGCATGAGTGGTGCAGCCACATCAAAAAGTGACTCTGGTCTTTGAGCGTGTCCCAGGTTACTGGGGCAAGGTCGCTATCTCAGTGCCAATGGATCCAACTGGATTGAACCAGATCACAGAATGAGGCCCTTTCCCAACACCAGACACCGTCAAAGGGGCGCAGGCCAACGCCCCTGGCCTGAGGACTCCTCTACCGGCAATAGATCACAGGCACCATGTTTTACCCACACCTGATTAATCATGTGCCCCATCATGGACACAAATAAGGGATTTATCCACATTGCTAAATGTGATCATTGTTTTAGGAGAGGTGGGAATAAGAGAATGGATGGCCTGGCAAGCGCTTTTTAGGTCAATTGTCAGAAGCAAACAAAATCATCTCTCCTGGAGGGTGGAGCGTGTTAATCAGGGTTTGTGGGAGAGGAGGTGGTCAATGCTAGGATGTTGACAGTTTTCTCTTGCCAAAAGAAATTTGCAAAAAAATCTTTTATGCTCATCCTAATGAGAGAAATGAAGTATCATCTTTCCTGGCATTGACCGTATTCACCCATCTCGCTATGCAAATGGTCTATTCCAGGAAGTCACGGCCTACTTACCACCATCTTCAAAACACAGTGGCCATTGCTCCTGTTTGTCCTAGCGACTGCATCTCCCCAGCTCTTTATGTCTTTCTCTTGCTCCGAGTCTCAAACAAATTTTCAAGACACTTTGTTTTACCCAACAGTGCTTTCACACTTTCAACCCAAATTTCGGACAGGACCAACCTGGCAGTGATCAGCTGAAGTGTGATCCCCTTATAACCTCATGATGTGACTGAGCGGGTCCGGTTTCTTGGTAAATCTGTGGAACACTTTGCAAATGCGTATTCGCAGCACAGAAGCATGCCTCATTTTAGGTAGAAAACTGAAAAGCAAACTTCCAGCTACAGGGCTTCAATTTTGGCTAAAATCTAAAGCCAGAGGTGTTCTGGATACTGGATTCAGATTAGTACAGCAAGGTCAGCATCAATAACAGAAATAGGATAAGCCCTTCCTTAAACTTGCCAAACACTTCCGGACATGCAGCTCCAAACCTTCAGGGGTTCAGAGGTGGTCCGTGCAAAACCACAGGCCCCCAAATATCGACTGATACACTACCTAACAGAGTAAGCACACCAGCAATACAACTGCCATCCCTGATACATATTCATCAACTGAAGCAACACAATAGTCTGCAATGCCACAGAACCAAGCTGATCAACATGCAAGACACCCTTACCCTCCACAACATACGGCACACTCCTTCAAAGCACATCTACATCCCCATAGAGCGGCCATGGTGGCTAGAATATGCCCTATGCTATAATCACTGATCATTTTTTGCAGAATCCTGGTCCATGCCACATTGCAGACCATGAAGCAAGACAACCAAACATCAGCCCTCCTAGGACACACTAAATGTTTTCACTCTTTACAACTATGCATCTAAGCTCTCGTCTACTGGACCCCATCACGGTTCAGAGAACTCTACCAGACGTAAAATGCTAAGAAGTCATGACCGCGACCGATGTGCGCAATAAGACTTGAGAATGCCAAAAATAATATTTGTTGCTAACCTAGTAACAGGTTCAGAATATAGGGATTGCCAATGTAAATGCCCTCCTGTTTTATACATTTATTTTTTTCGTCAGGATTGACAGTGCTCATACAACTTGACTCGGCCCTGCTAAGACTGAATTAAATGGTAGCGCGACAAGTCTGTATAGTAACTCCTCCATTAAATGAGGCCTAGTGGTATACATCTACAAAAGGTAAAAACCCTAACAATGGTTAACAAACCTTTGTCCAACGGGACTCACGTGAAGGGCACCCAGTGCCCGTAAACAGAGACCAATATATAGTTGAATGCTGCACAGACATTACCAAAAGTCAAAAGGAACTTGTGAATAATCAGAACTAACTTCATGTGGCTATTTGAGGAGCGGAAACTTTAAATACATGAAGATTCATGTCCTTAACTTCCTGCAGAAGGTGTGAATGGACGCTGGCCATTTACAAGGAGACGGAAAATCAACGCTGGTGCCTTCATTGGATGACTGTCAGTTTAACAAAGCAAGTGTGGTCCTTGATGTGATCCTTCTCTGACAGGACGACTAACACCCGGTTGGCTGAGAAATGAATATCGTTCGCTTTTTACTGTACAGATAAATGGTAATAAAGCGTGCGCCTATAGTTCATTTCTTGGTCTGAAGTTGCTCCGTACAGCTCTTGTGTCAGTGGATAAACCACTGACCTATTTATATGTTAATTATACCCCTTCCATGTGGGCACCGCATCACTGCCAGAAAGCAGTCACCATTTTGAATGAAAAAAGATGCAGAAATTATATGACTGTTTGAAACCAAATCACGTATCAAACGAGTGCGCATTCAACGCACTTCCATACTCTGCTTTTCATGCCTCTGTGCGCCTCCATCTTAGCCGGATGGGAGAAGGGATGTAAGGTACTAGTTTGCCATGAGGTTCTAGGGAGGCAAAGGTAGTGCAATGTGGCGACAGAGAAAGACACGCGAGCTTCACTCTCACTCCCCCAGTCCTCAGGGGCAGTGGTGCCAAACATAAGGCCCGGGGACTCCATTATGCCACTGAAGCCACTTCATGAGGCCCTCATCACATGCGACTCTGCTGCATTGCAGTGCAAACGGCCTGAAATGGATGGGATATTAATATTGCGTTAACATCCCGTTCCGAGGGCTGGAACGGGGGGGGGGGGGCTGGAACGGGGAGGGTAACAGCGGGCCCGGCAGTCCAAGTTATATGCCGAGCAAAGAGCCTATAACGAGGGCACCGGGACGCTCCCCTGGAACGGGGCGGTAATGCTATTAGCACCTCGGGTTACCAAAGCGGTAACTGGGGTGCAAAAAAACCAAAAAAAAAAGTATTTTCTTTCATTCAACGGGACACTGGGCCTCATTAGGACCCTGGCGGAGAGGGTGTTACGCCAGCGTAGTGCATGGCGTACCTCTCCGCCATACTACGAGTTCCCGTAGCGCCATGGCGGCCTTTTCCGCCTGGTTTTACCAGGCGGAGAAAACCATGGCGCTACGGGACCTCGTTGTTAATTACGCCACCGTATTTTACGGTGGCGTAATTAACTCCTTCCCCACTCCCATTATACCCTATGGGGCAAAAATGGGAATGGGGAAGGGCAGAATGGGGATTGGGGATTTACCGCTCCGCCGAGGTCGGAATGGGGCGGTAAATCCGCCAACCCCCATGGCGCTATCGGCGGCTTTCCGCCATGCTTCGCGGTGCATTTAGCACCGCGAAGTCCGCCTGGGTCCTAATGAGGCCCACTGTGTGTGTGTCCCATTGAATGAATGAAAATACTTTTCCAAGATGGGCGCCATGGTCATAGAAGACCATGTGGAGCCCCTCTTCTATGACCATGGCAGCCAGAAAAGCGAGGCTGCTGCTGCAGCAGGTGGCACAGCTACCACAATCAGCTAAGTGGGTTTGGGAGGCGGTTTGGGATTTTTTTTTCAAAAAAGATTTGGGAATGTGGAGGGTAAGATGGTGCTGAGGGGCGGGGGAGGCTGCCAGTGGGTTCTGTGGAATGCATACTGAGATCAGAGGTTTCAGTTTGCGATTAACGGAACCCGATTGGTTTTACCCAAACCCCCACTCTAGGTGCTAAACACCACAATGACAAGCGGACATGTGTCCAGTTGAAAAAATATTTAGAAATAAACAGTCACCTTCCCGTTTATCTGTAGTTTTCTGGATGTGTGCGTTTCTGCAGGCACCTCTTAAGAATTTAGTATTAATAAAACAGAGAAAACGATTTTTCTAACCTAAAAAAGAGGCACAAAAATATCCTATAAAACATGAATGGTGCCTTGGACATAACACAGCAATGAACAAAGTCTGAAGCCTGTTCATTAACTAAATAAAACTGATCTACAATCATTCCATCTGGAGTTCAGCGAAATGTTGTTGGTGCAGCGTCATTTTTCACCCTTACATTTTTTTTTAACGTGCTTAACAAGGTCACCTTCCATGAAAAACTCACATCATGCATTAAAAGAAAATTAAAATAATGCTGCGGTTCAGGGAACAGGTTTTCCAAACCCTGCAACATTTTAAGACGGTATAATAATATTTTTCCACAGTGTGGTAATGACAACTGGATCAGGCACTGCTCTCAGTGATAAATGGCAAATCTTGATTTTTCTTCTATACATCCATTGTTTCTATAGGACGTACAATTTTCTGATCATCACATCCGCTATTTGCGGATGTGAAAAGTTCCTTTTTTGGAATGGCAGTATGGCATCTTAAGTACTTCAATATTTCATGTATTAGCCTAGAATAAAGTTTGGTAAATCCTATAGCATTTTACCCAAATTCTCCCGAAATGTATGCCCCAAAAGACACAATATCGACATGGTATATTAAAAATTTCCCCGAAAAGCAAATCCCCTCTCGAATGGTTTCAGGTGGGCTCAATTTGCTTGCTCACTTGACCTAATTTTGGGGAAACAATTATGCCAAAACCCTTTAAAAAGGCTCCAACCTGCAGTGTATATTGTTAAGCTTTCACTTTCATAGATCTAACGGTGTGGCCCTCCCTTGAGAGATTACTTTAAATCCAAAGCGCCCACCCCCTGTGCGGTTGCGTTTGACACCCGTACTAAAAAAGTGCATGCGATGGTGTGTATGCCATGGAGCACCAGAAGCGAGCTGCAAGCACCGGAAACAAAAGACTGCAGCAGGGCGAAAGGGTGTCCCAGAACACTGAGAAGGTTCAGATAAGGGGTCGGGAAGCAAGGCCTTGATGGGCAAGAGAGCACAACATGGTGGCAAAGAACAAAGGAGCAGGACCTGCAGTGGAGACAGCATCAAATAATGGAAGAAGGAAGGCACAAGGTTCAAAGGTGACAAAAAGAGCACAGGCAATCCATAGGAAGGAAAGAATTCCTTGATCAGGAGTGAGGGGACAGGTTGTGTCCAGGAGAGGCAAGATCATACAGGAAAATAAAAGGCGAATTCCAAGATATGGCATCCACAGATGGTTTGGAAGCTGCTCACCTATAGGGAGGGCTGCCTGCTGGGTGTCCTTGCCAAGTGAAGAATCTGGAGAGGAATCCAAATCTGTGTTCTCTTTAACGAGATCCTCCACCCGTTGGCGCAGCTTGGAAGCCTCTTGCTGGGACTCCTCCAGGAGCTCACCTACAAGAAGGAGGAAAAGGTCAAAGGTTACAAGACACCCTTCCATGTAGAACATCCCCAGCATTGAGAGGTTATTAGAGGGGTGTAGAAGACTCATTTATATATATTGGGGTTACTTGGCTTTGGATTCAAATCACCCTTCCAATCAAATCTGACTCGCAGCACAATACGCCTGAAAATTATTTAGATAATGTGACGAATCGGAGGATGTCGTCCCTTCTTCCCTAGGGGGAAACCTCTACCATGTGACCAGGATGGTGCGTCCACAGTACAATAGTTCCCCTGGGGGTGGTGCAGCGAGGAAGGATCGCATGGGGAAGGAATCCCCTTATGGGATTGGGGACGACCATGAAAAGAGAATGTGGTATCACCCCGCTTTACCGTATGCAATCCCTTCTCCAACTCTAAATCCTCCTGCCCCCTCCCTGGGTAGAGCAGATATATTTTGTTGTCCAGTCAGTCAACCTAACCTACATGACAACACTGAAAACCCAGAAAGTACAGAACATCACATATGTAGCTTTAAGGCCGATACTGTGACGAAGCAGATAGCCGAGAGTTTAAAGATCACTCGCAAGAAGCAGAGCGAGCGGTCTAGTTTCTAAAGGCCAGTGATTGGCCCAAAGCAATACACCAATCCCATGCAGGAGTTCGAAGTCAGTTCAAGCTCAAGCCGAAGCACAGAAGAGATGCGAGAGAGCCGTCCCACGAAGAGGAATTGTGGAAGCCGTCCATAGAAACAGCTGGCCCGAGCCGGAGCAAAGGGAGAACCGGAGCGTGGACCATCAGGAGACTGCTACTCTGGTTCGTGCCGAGTGAATTCTCTCTGCCTTCCAGGGCACTGCGAGGCATGGAAGAGACAGAACAAGCAGCCAGAGAAAGGCATCAGACTGCAGAGCCGCTGCAAACCCTGCTGGCTACCCAAAGGTTACTGGAACCTCCTGAAGGGACACCGCTGCCCGGGAGCCAAAGCAAACAGGTACACGGGTTGCCGGGAGCTGTTAGAGGTCAGGGGGAGCAATGGGGTGAGCTTTGGAATTCGAAAGAGGGTCCGGGACCCTGAAGCAAATGAAACAGTTGTATACTTGGCATGAGAGTGAACCAAGAGGATACAACACATCAGTGCAAGTCTGGGAGCCGCACCCATATGAGAAACCAAAGTTGAAAGCGAAGAGGTCTGGGACCCTGTGAGAGGGAAAGAGACAGGCCATGGGAGAACACTTGCTTGGCAGGAGAGTGAACTAAGCCGTGTAAAGTATTGTGAATATGGCACCCGCAACCGCATGAGAGGATAAGAGGGTCAAGAACACTAGGACTGATAAAAAGGAATCCTATGCTTGGTGGCAGAGCCTGCCAATCTGGTAGGATACACGATCTGTGAAGCTATAGAAACAGTTCCTCATGAATTATCCAGTGATTAAAGATAAGAAGTCTAGGGGAAAGGAAAACAACCCTAGCATTAGACTCTTGTATTTTGGAACATTATTTTGCATCACTTTTATTACCAGTAAAACTGGGAGCTGTTCTGTTGGTTGAAAACAGGGGAACTTTTTACTTTGAGAAGAGACCATCCTTGCACAGTGGTCCCATATTGTTAGTGTTAGGCACAGAAGTAGGTTTTGGGACAAGACAGTGAGACTTTAGTTCCAGACTTCCTGACAAATGTACTAGTTTATTCTGAGGTAGGGAAACCTGCTCTTAGATTTAGGGATAGAGAGGCATTTTCCAACCCTCTTTTTATTACTAAAAGTCTATATCCATTGTGTCTGAGCCTTACTTCTTCACCCTTACATTAAACATACATGTAAAGTCTTTACAATGTATACAAATAAACAGAGTAAGTCAAGGGCAAAAACATTGACACGTGCAATGTATTTTTGAAAATTATCGGTGAGCCTGAGATATTTTTGGTGTTTGGCATGCAACTAAAGAAGACCTTTTCCTATTTCGACACTACATCAATCAGATAGGTATACGTAGTCAGTTTACCGCAGATATAGGTGATAAATCAGTAAATCTTTAGATGATGAAGTAAAGCATGAAATACACAGTACTTGGTACAACACTTTTCCGGAAACCTTGCATAGAACTCGTTTTCATCCTTCCTGTACAGTTAGAGGTTTATCATACAGCCACCTACTACTTGTTAAAACCAGAGTGCAAGATGAGCAAAAAAGCAACATACGCTTAGATGAGATGTCCTCTAGATTGTTACAAACAGGATACTCTGAACAAGATGTGTCAAGGGCTAGAGCATTTCTGAACAATCAAGACAGACGCTCTTAGAAGGCAAGAAAGATAAGAAACCCCCATCATTGGTTTAGGGTTCCAAACGTTCAACACATACTTCTAAAATTAAGAACATCATACGTAAATATTGGCCAGTTCTTTCACAAGATAAAAATGAGAAGACTATTTGAGGAATTTTGAGTATTTGCATATAGAAGAAGCAAAATTCTTAAGGACATGTTGTTACAGAGTGAAATTGTGGTAACGTCCTCAAAAGGGAATTTGATATACCATCCGAACTCTGGAGAGAAGAGATCATCCTAAAGGATTATGAGACTTGGGACAGTATGAATGTGATTGGTAGTATTGCTTACATATGTGCAAAATATTATGTTGGACTCTTCTCGGAAAGCAAAGTTACGATGGGATGAAAACTGCCCTAATTGCATGCTAAGAAGCTTAAATCACCCGTAGTTCAACATTTCCTAGAAAGACATCAAGTATCTCAATTGAAATTCCAGATTTTGCAAGTAATACGTCCTGGTAAGCGGAACAGATATTACTAGGATAATCAAAGAGAGACTTAGTGGATTGACCAATTTAATTCATCATTCCCAGGAGGAATAAAGAATGCAAACTTAATTGCTTTCTGTGAAGTATTTTCTTCTTTTACTAGAGAGGCTTACTCAATGTGTGCTTCTGGTTGAATGTAATGCTTTTTACTGATCATCCTAGAGTGTTTTTTTACAAACTCTATTGTAATGCAGAATGAATTAGTTATAATTAATGCAGCACTATATTTCAGAAGAATTATCATGGTGCCATCATATTTAGCAGGAACTTTAGGAATGCATATTATGTATAGGATGTTTCTTGGTTATTGTTCATGGATCTAATTTACAGCAGTAGTTTGTGACAATAAGAGGCTTTGTCTGTATCTAATTAGTATAGCCAGCTCTGGCGTTTACACAGCTGATCCGTACTTCAAATGATTACATCATTCTTTGCATGACATCAACACGGAACTGAGCATCCTCTAGGTGCATTTAACCAGGAGAAAGCGTCTCAGTGTTTGTACAAGCATTCTTGCATATAGGGGGCTTTTCACCACCCTCAAACATTGAGGTTTACAGTTATGAATGTGCAACACATGTTTTCTTTACATTGCAGTATCTATTTTAAAACAATTGCAGTATCTATTTTAAATCACACCTTCAAAAAGGTATGTGGTAACCACATTAACTGTTTAAATTATATTTCACTATGCAGATCAACAGTATATGTAGATGGTATGAATGTTGTGATGTTTATAAATGTGTTTGACACTTCAATTTGAGAGTTCTATATTTCAGTTGGATTAGAAGGAGGCAGGTAGAACACACTTAACTATTATGTTGTCCAGGAAGAACATTTTCAAACATATTTTTACTTCTCTTCATTTTGTTGTAATTTTGATGTTTCCCGGAAGATGGACATTGTCCAGAATGCATTGGATTAGTATCAACACCTCTTTCCTGTGCTTTAAAACCAATGCACGTATGTATATTTGGTTTGATCTTAATACAAAACTTGATTTTACTTTTTTGTGACATTGATTTTTGAGCTTCTAGCCAAATAACTAACAACCAAGTGAATTTATCGCAATCATTTCATGTTATTTCCACGAGGGGTACTTTCAATTTCCTGACACGGATTGTCCGGAATATCAATTGTTTAAGGTTTTTCCCCCACTTGCAGAGGGTGTCGTTTTGGTCATAGGAGCCCATATTGATACTTAATAGTTCAGCAATCGATATCCACACCTGGTGCCCACTCTATCCTCAGTTTGTTTAGATGATTCTGAGAAGTTACCTTGACGTTTTGCCAATATGCTGCATTTGGCCACTTCCCAGGACTTAATACTAGAGTAGAAAGCTGAAGAACTTCACCTTCACACACAAAGCAAAACTCTGCAGAGTTCATGAAGTTTTAGGTTTTTTCGTCGTCACCAGTAGATAACTGCAAGCCAGGTTTTGCAGGAATATAAATACTCCTGTGTAATTAGCACAATAAAGGTATACTCGAGAGGCTTCATCTTTACCCTCCACAGACAGATGTAACCAAAGAACTAATTCCACCAACGTTACCCACGAATGAAGCGGGTTCATATAAATATTCCTACAAAACTCCGATTGGTAAAAATATGTATCATAAATCTATTCATTCCAGGTCATAAGAATGGCAGAGATGAACATGCCATGCATTGTTAAGCGGCAAGCAGATTTACATTCCCGTTTTTCTCTTGTGGGTAGCCCCCGCTGTGAGATGGCACTACATCCTCATTATATGAAACATCTTCTACATCATCCTTTGATCTGCTCTGTGAGCCTCACATTTTTCCCATTCAAAAACACAGGTAATTACTTGCTAACTGGCAATCAGTGATGAACTTTTATTTTTTTAGGTTTATGGATGGTGGAAGTGGAGGTGGCTACGGCCCCAAAACATTTTATCTTGCCTTTGCAAAGTAAGGTTTGAGTTTTGCACAGTGTACAGCACAACATTGGAGGTAGGGAGTGCTGTGCAATGGCAGACATGGCTGGGTACTGGGGGATTGGGAGTGGTAAGGAGTCATACGTTGAATTCTGAATTGGAAGTGAGATACTAGAAAACATTTTGTTTTAGTCATTTTGGTGTGCTGGCAGGCAGCGTTTTGTTTTCCGTTTGGTGAGCCGAGGCCTAAAAGCCGCAAAATTAAAGTATATAATTATTTAAAAACCATAAAGTTGTGCAACAATCAAATATGCAATAATGCATTTCTAGGATCTTTAGATTTTTGTGAGCCAAGAAAAATGTGTACAATTACAATACATCTGACATTTTACACTTTGCAAAGTTTTTTCATTTGTCAATGAACATGTGCGCCTAATGTAAAAAAGTTAATCTATTTTTAAAGATAAATTATTCATAATGTATACGTTTTTCTTTAAAATTTTGAATAGATAATATTGTTTTGCATTCTTTTTTATTACTCGTTTAATATCTGTACACACATTACTTCTGAGCAACATTAATATCTTTTGTCCACTGTGGCAAGTAGCTTGAATTACTACATTTTTTGTTCACCTTGATTATTATTTTTACTGATCAATATCTTTTAGTAACTTCTATTTTTCATGAATTTACTAAAACGAATTTTCACCTTTATTTCTGATCAATTGTCACAGATGTTTTATGATAGGCTACATTGTCAATTCACATAATTTCTGATGCATTCATTTTCAGTCGCTGTTACGTTTCATGAATAACATCTAAAATGAATGGCTACATTTCTGGACTTATGTTGGTGTAGTAAAGAATCACGAGAGAATGGCACTGAAAGAGCAACACAGCACAAGATTATGCAACGATTGCGACATCAAAAGTGAGATAAAAGAAAAATCCTGAGTGCCAATTTAAGAAAAATTTAACATAGTGCACAGTGAATACACAAAATGATCGCAATCAGAAATGCTTCCATTTTGTCTTTCATGCCACCTTTGCTCCATTCAAGTCCACCAGCTCAGTGAGATTCACCGGCATATGTAAAACATTTACCCCTTCAACAACAAACCCCTTCAGAGAAACTTTGTAACGACCTGGCAGACCACTTCAAGAACAAAATCAACGACATCCGACTAATCATACAAAACAGACCAACCAACCAACCAACCAACCGAATCTAACACATAACCACAGCATAAACTCCAAAACTATCCCGAAATATCAGTACATGCTTTCGTCTTGCTGGTGAAACACAGCAAGAAATCAGGTTCATCCATGGATCCATGCCCGCCTGACATCTACAAATCAATCCTCGCACAAGGAACACCATCAGAATATTACAGATACCTCCTAAATCTCTCACTAGCAACAGCAACCGTACCAAGGTCCTTCAAAACAGCATACATCAAACCACTATTAAAGAACACAAGTAGAGAAGGGGAAGACCTCTCCAACTACAGGCCGATCTCAAACATTCCCTACGCAGCAAAACTCCTGGAAACCTACATATACAAATTAACCCAAGAACACATAGAAAAACACCACCTGCTGGACCAAGCACAAGTCGGCTTCGGACCCGCAAGAGGAACAGAAACAGCTCTACTATTCATCTGGGACGATCTAAAGTGAGTGTGGCGATTACAGAAATTGTGGTGGCTGTCCAAGCACAAGAGGAGTTTGCAGGGAGAAAATGGCCCGAGATTGGCATTTTCCTAAATCAAAAAAGCCAGTCCCGGGAATTTGATTTTCGCAAAACCTGCCTACAGGAAAAAATCATGGACCACAACAAATACTTTCTGCTCACTCAGTGATCAAAGCATCAACCCATCACAATCTTTGGGAAAAGAAGGTGACTGAATTGCTTGAGCCAACCTTCAGTGGTGAGATTAAGTCCCAGAAGGAGGAGCAAGCTGTGAAAAAAAATAAATAAATAAAACGACGACTGTATAATACATGGCTGTGAGGAATTCGACCATCTGCACAGGGAGAGTGCGCTCGCCTGAGCTTTTTGATTTTTGTTTATTTTAAAATAATGAATGAGAAGGGAGAAACCTCTGGAAAGTATGTGGGGCCACTCCCAGACACAGCTTACCAGCGCCACCCTCCCCCGTCATGTATAGCAGACACCTGACAGATACAGGTACATCAAAAGCCTCTGGACGTAGGCAGCCTGATTAGCATTTCAAGGCCCCATGGATTTGCATCTCCATAGCTACGCCTTGCTGGTGGCGGCGAATACTGAAGAATGTTAATTAGAAGGCCTCAGGGAGGCCTGGCTGCAGGAAGTGACAATGGAGACCAGAGACCAACACCTCTTTTTAATGCAATGTAGTAACACCTCTCATGGTATGAAAGGGCAGTGAATGTCCTGTCTGGAACCACTCCTTTCAGAGCAGGGAAGTATGTGAATTGTAGGAGACGAAAGTGTGCCTGCAACCCCCTACTTCAAAGGAGGCCCATGTTGTGACCAAGCACCAAATAGGGCTCCGTTAATTACAGAGAAACTTTGATGTACAACTTCCCCTGTCTGTTGCCAAGCGCCCTGGTTCTAACCTGAAGCATCACTGAAGGATGTTGGTGAGGACCCAGGATTGGTCCATTAAGGTGGGCTTAGCCTACACCAATAGTTGGGGCCCATTTGGCATTAAAAGAGCGCTAAATTCCTCACTGATCAGATCATTAGAAGACTTCACCAGGAGTAAGGAGGGCTCATTTGGACCCAAGCTGAAGGTACAGTCTACCTTACATCTTCCGCCAGTGAAGGAAGGCCAGGAGTTCCAAGGGGCAAGCAAGACCCCTCCCCTAAACATCTCCCAGGGAACAGAGGGAGATACCGGACTCAGAGGACCCATCCAGCAACTCCAGAACAGGTACCCAGTCAGCACTCAGAGTGCCCTGCTAGGTTCCGACAGCAAGCTTCCTAGGCGGGAAGTGCCAAGGAGTCTCTGGCCATCCGCCTTGAAAGGACACAAACCCTGCGAAGAAGCTAAGGAGAAGTGCCACACAAGGATCATCCAGCGTCCATCTTTTGAAGGACAATTTTGAGACCCACATCCAGCTGCACCGCTGACTGTCATACTGCAGTCACTAGAGCCGTCTGAGACGCCTCAACCAACATTCCAGATCCGCTAACCAGCAGAGAGATAACAATTCTTGGCCCGAGCCGCCGCGCCGGCCAGCCTGCAGACTACCGTCCAGCCTCGCTTGCCGAACTGCCTGCCGCCTGGGACCCGCAGCTGTCTCCCACCACTAACTGTCTCAAGAGCTGCAAAGCACCCTGGAACCGCTTTGATGCGGTCGAGCACCAAGAACTTCTTCAGCACCAGGTACATTGTGGTTCTGCCCCCCTGGTCCTTCTCCAAAAAGCCCCTAGAGACAGTTAGAACCCCTTACCCCTTAGGTGCTGAAAACAAATAATCTTAACTATAAGACTGATTACTTTACTAACTACCCTCCTGTCAGTATCCAGAGTGCATCCCTTTTGTTTGTGAAACTGTCCGTCATCTATGTTCCTTTACAGTCTGGGTTGTAATTCTAGTGTGCTAGAACTGTCTGTTGTAGTAACAAAAAAGTGGATATTTCTATACAACCTTGACTGCACAGTCCCTTTTATCATTGGGTAATAATTGTATTTTTGCTGTGTTGCAACTAACTGACGATCCATGACCTTGCAGAGATACGCCTGCCGTTCCATCCCTGTTACCAAAAGTGGACAAGGTCGTCTTATAATTCACTTGTATTCCAATTGTTGGGATCCCTTCTGGTGTAGGCGTCGGGTTGATTGATGGTTTAGAAACCAATACTCATCCCTGGACCACTGGTAACCCGGAAGTTGATTTGTCACAACGGCAAACCTCTACATCTGCTTTAACACCTTTATTTCACCATCAAGATAGTCAAAGTGGGGATACACAAAAAACCTAAAGGAACCAAGGCAAAAACTAAAAGGAGTTTCACTATAGAGTATCAGGATGGGCTAACAAAATATTTAGTTCTACAGATCCAGTTCTCTAAAATAACTTAACTCAAACTAATGCCTAATCTTCAAAGGTCCCTGTGCCTCCTGTGACACAGTAGGCTACAACGGGAATGTTCCAAATATGTGGCCAATAGAAAGTCTTCAAACCTAGTCCAGCGTTCATAGCCTCCTGGGTACCCTAAGCGAATAACTGTCACATATCGCCCATGGAAAGTATGGAGGAGATGGTCGATAAGGAAGAATGACCGATTTATTCCATGCAACGCACAGCGCATTCTAGTCTTCCAGTATTAGCCGCCTTAAAGACCAGCAGATGAGAAGCACCTGTGCGTTGCAACTTCCTTACTTTGTTCCGCGAGTAAGTTTGCTTACGCTCCCTCTTGTGTTCCCTTCCCGGTTTCTGCCTACCTTGTTGGTTGTTTGTTAGTGGGTTGTTTCCCACTCGATCGGCTCCTTGCCTCCTTCCGTTCTGGACTACTTTCCTCTCTGCTTGTACGGCGTCTGTCGCCGTAACCTGTTTGCATCTCTCTCAGCCCCTCCTGCTACTGCTGTACTCTCTCCGGTGCTAGACGGTTCCCCAGCTTTCATCGTTTTCTGTGAGCGGTGTCTACTGTTGGAGCTGTGTGTTCCCGACACACAGTCCTTTCCTTGTGTACCACTATCTCTGCATGTTAACCGCACGCCAGCTGGACCTCTACCCGGACAACAAGCAATCGCCTACTACGACAACAACCAGTGCATTCTGGTACTTGTAGGCAATACTACTCTTGCCTTCATTCTTACTGGATTTCTCTACGGACTGCATCAACTACCATCCATATCAAGATCTACCAGGGTTTTTTCATACGGTTTTTCCCTGGTTTGGGGTGGGCTCCCTGGAGTCCCCCCTGCCGGGCACATAGCCTCTTTGGCAAAGTGGACACTAGGCGAGCCCGTCCTATCTTCAAATCCAAGAAGATCGAAACCAAGTCCACAAGAACCACCTGGAGAGAAAAGAAGAAGGAAAGTTCTACAGACGAATCTACTGCGTCTCCAACAGATTCATCAGGTGAGGAGTGGGCTAGTGGGGCTAGTTGTGTAGATACTGTACTTGATCAACCTGTCAAACCTGAGAATAACCTAAAAAGTTCTAAAGATTGGCCAAAGCAAACAGTACTTGCATTCTATTCTTAAAGTCCATCCCCACAAAAACAGACTTGCTCCTTAGTTTTCACCAAATTTACCACAGCTTCCTCCTGTTCCTTGAACTTCACGCTTCACACCAGGCCTCTACCCAGACCTTGATTTTAGGTATTAGGATTCACAGTAGACCTTTCTCATAGGCCTGAAGTTACAGGATTCACAACATGGCTCTTTCATAGGCCTGGATATCCTGAATTCGCAGCAGGCTTCTCCTAGACCTGGCGCCATCATGATTCACCCGACTGTACTTTTAACAGAGTGGCAAAATCTCCTTTCTCACCTCTTTGTGTCACGGTATTTGGCTTCAGGACTTGGCTCAGTCTCTGGTCCTTACAGGGCCCCTCAAGCATGGGCTGTATACCAGGCAGCTCTCGACTCCTCAGGCCTCCTCCCTGCAGCCAGAATCTCCTGGTTATCCACTACACCAGCTGCTTCCTTGTGTTGGCGCAGCCTGGTAAAGGTTCCCCTTTCTCAGCACCAAGGAGTTGGAGCCTTCTCTTCCCCTTTCAGAAACTTGAGAACTGGAATCCCACTACTCCATCCCGGAGCAGGCTATAGTGAGGTGTCCTTCTGCGTGTAATATATTTCTCTCACCCTTTGTTCCCATTTTAGATTTAAAATTGTACAGAATCCATTCCGGGGGTTTACTTCCTAGTAACTGGTGTCAATCTGGAATCCAATATGGAATAGTTCCATCTTTTTGACTTAAAGGCGAATCGGGCATAAGCTACGGGGGTTCCCCCACTACCTCACGGTCATGTCTCCCCCACCTTCAGGGACATGGTCAAACCGAGTTTCATGCACCGCTTACTGCTTGAAGCTCATTGAACAGGACTCCCCCCCCCCCCCCCCCCCCCAAAAAAAAAAAAATACAATTCAAAAACACAGCGGTTGCCAATGTACTGGCCATGGTTTATAGTCAAATGTTTGAATACATAGTTTCGAACTACAATACATTCGAACCAAAAGGATCGGAAAAATTAAAAAAAAATTAATGCACTTTTTTGGGGGGGGGAAGGTGTTCCCCCACCAAACCCCCGTTTCTGCAGGAAAACCCACAAATTTTTCCTATACAAAACCCAAAAAATATAAATACATAAAAAAAAAAAAAAAACATTCAAACTTTTTTTTCGATCCTTTTGGTTCAAATTTATTGCATTCAACCCTTTTGTATTCGAAATAATGACTGGACACCACGGGCCATATGTTGCCAAATGTGTGTCTATTTCAGGCATTCTTTGAAAGCCCAGAAAAAGATTGGAAATGCTGAATTACCTTCCGCAGTTTAGCCCCATAGATTATGTTTGCACCAATGCAGTGGAGCAGGGTTATCTATGCTGGGACTCCTAGGCAATGGGGTCTCAAACCAGATCATCCATCTTCTAGCACATTTTGAATATGCTATACAGGTTGTCATAAATGACGAGAACTATCAATGAAATTATGTGATCCCTGCGCCTCATCTGCTGAAAGACCAGCTCGAGGACATGGGGCAAGTTTTTAGGGAAGAACATGATTTTCAATGTCTAGATATGCCCAAAATCATAGACCAGTGCCGAGAAACAAATTCTGGGATCAAAACAGACATAGCTGACTCAGAGGAGCCCACCCATCCCACAATTTTAATATCCAGGCTACAGATCTCAGTTGGGTGATCTGCTTTTTTTCCCCCAGTGAGTGATATGGCAAGATACAAGAACATGGACCAAATAGCAGAACACAAGAGTGAGATTTCTCACTTGCAACTGCCCAGCAAAGGAACTGGAGAAATACCCATTTCCTCCACTTCCACAGAGCAGCCCCAGTGGCACCACCACGCCAGCCACCACACCCCCAAGACAGTGGCAATCACGGACCTTTCTGTTTGCTCCATCTGCTACAGGGAAACACTGCAGTTCATTTTCAAGTCTGTTATTTGACAGTAGCTTCCCAAGGTCAGTCCAAATTAGAGGCTTATCTGAATTTGGATAGAAAACAAAGCCATCAAAAGAGTTGCCACATCAAGAAATGGCAAAGGAACTGCTTGTGCAGTTTCTTGCAGATAACAAGCGGCTGACCAGACATGGCAAGTCTCAGCTTTATTGGCACAGAAAAATTTTTGCAGGGGTTATATTAATCAAATATCTAGAGTGCCATGCTGCCAGCGTCAATATTGAACAAGCATGTTTTTAGTGAAACCGAATGTAACGCCTTATCCGAGAGCTTGTTGGGACAACAGCGGTCCTCATAAAGGATGTAGCCAAAGACAGAAGTGATCACCCAAACTCCTAACTGGGTCTAGATGCAGCATTGGGATAGCCGTGCTTGCACAGAGCCTCCGGAAGGTGCAGGATTAAGTTTGCCAACCTTCTTGCGCTGTGTTCCGAGCTCTGATCCCCGCCGCCCGCAACGATTTGCCTAGTGTCATTTCGGCAAAGGGTTCCAGTGTCATGCTGGACAGCACATGGGAATTCTGGAGGGAAATTAGACCTGCCACGATGTAAGGTGGTTCACACAATCCACGCCAATCCGATGTTACGTCACACTGAACTTGGATATTGGGATATAAGTTCCTGGCCAAAGGTGGTATGTGTTGTTTTGCCTTAGCTTTTCTCAGGTAGTTCATTCATAACTAATATCCTCATGCGCAGATGAAATGCCCCCAAAGACTCATGCACAGCTAAATTTTGTTTTTTCCTCGTGAATAATTATCCAGATCTACTTTCCCTGCACTGCTAATGTGAGTTAGCCATGGTTTTCATGCACTGGTAAATTCTTGTGGTTGAATGGTGCACGCCGTTAGTTGTGGTAGTAATTTCCTTATGCTTTCAACATGCAATGTGTTCCATTAATTTATAAATCATGTCACTGCCACAGTGCTTCTCGCACTTAACTGAATGTTTTCGTCTTGCGTTTTCAGGGTCTGATCGACACCCTCTTGTCAGCGTACGTGAGCATCAGAGGGCCAGCGGGGAAACACGGAGAGACAGCAGATGCCCAGGAGAGAACTTCACCAGCTAAGACGTCCTCTCGGGAAACTGAATGGAAGCACGGAACCGTGGGTGGGTGTGGCCTTTATAGGCTTATCCCAAAATTGCAATCAATTGCGCCTGCTGGGTTATGTAGTTCTTTTCGTGGTTGTGAACTACTGCAGCCCAGGTTCTCACACATAGAAACCCTGTGCCTCCTGTTTGCATACAGATGCCTGAAGTGTGCAATATTGCTTTCTTGGTCTGTGGCCCTTGCGTACTTGTCCGTTCCTTCTGCAAAAGGTGAATCGTGCGTCCCTGCTTTTGAGCCTTCTGTGGGCCCAAGTGTGTGGCTGAGCTTGTATCCTATGTGCTCCAACCTTCCTTACGCGCCCACCCCTGACACAGGACAAGTCGGTCAGCCAAAAATGGATGCATCCTAACAATGCTGGAAATGAACCAGCCCTTCCAAACATGCAGGTAGTCTTCTCAAGGTGCAGGGGATTGGAGGAAGAACATCTGGGAGACTTAGAACATGTTCATGACGCAGAGTTAGAAAACTTATGCAGAGGTCGGCCCCATCATGCACTGGTGCTGCTTTGGTCTGCTGCAGCACTCTGCACTGGAGCAACCAGGGTGCAGCAAATATGGTAGGAGTTGTTAACATCTACATTGATTCAACCCAGATGCATACGTCCCCAGGTATCGTTGTTACATATAAATCATTTACATTTTAAGAAATGCTTAATTCATCTAGAGAAACACAGGGAGTAATCAGTGGTCAAAGTGTACAAAAACTAGTGGAACTATGTTCCCCAGTGGCCTGCACCCGCTCCCAACAAACCAAATTGCCACGCCCCCTCTCACGCACAATACAAACATACAAACACATACACCTGCTGTTTAAGGGAACGTTCAGTGCGTTTAAAGTGAAACCATTCAGAACAGTTCATTTTAAAATTAAAAGTATAGGAACAGTAAAACTTAATTAAAAGAAGTAGAGGAGCACCACTCCCAACAAAAGAGAATCGAATACATGACCTAGCGTGTATGTCTTACTTCAACACGAGGTTAAAGGAGGACTTCCTTGTTCACTTTATTTTGAACATGGTTCCAGAAAGACTCATTAATGCACTTAATTGTGTTCTACATTGAGATCATTTGCCTGTCATTTCTTTTTGATGATTTTTAATGCACTCTGCATTTTACCCTCAGGCAAGTATTTCACCTGATATACTGATGTTGTGCAAAAATAGAACTTTTGTTAGTAGCCAGCTTGCAACAGGGGCATTTTAGCCTTGAGAAGCTACAAAAGAGACCGTATAGACTGCTAGTGCAGTGCTGTAGCCCACGTGGCTTAGGCCCTACATGACCCTGGCATTCTACTACCACTCATCTGGACACTGGTCATGGGACTCCAGTGAGCGAAACAACATAATGTGGTAAATGTCTCAAGAGGGGGTGCAACACATTGGTCTTCCAAAGAATTGAATACATTAAGGATGTTCCTTCACAGCAGAAGAACAAGTTACTTACCTTATCTGGTAACATTCTTTCGATGGGATGTTCCTCCGACGTATTCCACATCTATGACAGGTAATGACCACAGCTGTGCTGCTTCGGAAAACTTTTCGGCAGAGGGCGTCCTGCGTCGATGACGTCGATACATTGTTCCTCGAGGGCCTCTGTCGAGGGTCGACGTCACCGGATGTTATATATAGGACGCACGCCGCCCGTAGCCTCAGTTGCAGTTTTTTCCCCAGAACGTGTGGCACCAATCTCCCGCCAGTATGACTGCAGAAAGCCTTGCGGAAACAGAAGCTGCAATCGCATAAGAAATTCTTAATAAAGGGGCAGGCTGGGAGGGTTCGATGTGGAATACGTCGGAGGAACATCCCATCGAAAGCACATTACTAGATAAGGTAAGTAACTTCGAGGGGATGGTGTCCTCCGACGTATTCCACATCTATGACAGACTCCCAAAGCAGTACCAACGTATGGAGGTGGGAAAAGAATTTACAAATTATCATTTTAGAATGCCCAATCAAATTGCTGAATAAAGGACTGCCTTACCAAAGACCAAATCCTGCCCATGGATGGAGTCCAAGGAATAATGTCTCACAAAAGTATGGACCGAGGCCCATGTGGCTGCTTCGCAAATATTGCGAATCAGAACTCCCTTCTGTAGGGCAGTGGAGGCAGCCACACCCCTAGTAGAGTGAGCCCGTAAGCCTACTGGAGGGTCCTTTCCCGCCAAACGGTAACACTCAGAGATCGTCAAAATTATCCATCTAGACAAGGTCTGTTTGGAAACAGCCTGACCCAAGCGTCTACTAGCATAACCAACAAAGAGCTGATTGTCCACTCTGACCCGGAACATCCGCGAGACATAGAAACTCAAAGCTCTTCTAGGATCCAACCTATGGAGCCTCTCCTCTTCTTTACCAGGATGTGGAGGAGGATAAAACGCCGGAAGAATCACCTTCTGGCCCAAATGGAATTCCAACACAACCTTCGGAATAAAAGAAGGACGCACCCGCAGGACAACCCTGTTCTTATGGAACACAGTAAAGGGTGGCTTGGCGGAAAGTGCCTGCAACTCACTCACTGCGTGCGGAAGTAACCAGTACTAAAAACACAGTTTTAAAGGACAACAGTCGCAACAGACAAGAATGTAAGGGCTCAAACGGAGCTCCCATTAGGAACTTTCAAACCAAATTCAAATCCCATCCCGTCACCTGGAAAGGCGACGGTGGAAACCCATTAGTTAGCCCTTTCAGAAAGTGAGAAATCAAAGGGATCTTAAAAGAAGAACATTCCTCAGACAAGCGCTTAAATATGGACAGCGCTGCCAGGTAACCCTTAATGGTACCCACTTGCAGGCCCTTGTGGGCTAAAGAAAGCAAAAAAAAAAAAAATAAGGCAAAGGCACATTGGAAAGGACCCACATTCTGTACCCTGCACCAGTCACAGAACTTTCTCCAACGGCAACGGTACAGGGATTTTGTTGCGGGCCTTCTGGCCGAAAGCAACACCTCCATCACGTCTTCGGGGAGGTCCCAATCCTTATACCTCAACCTTTCAGATACCAAGCATGAAGGCTGAGAGACTTGACTTCTGGATGGAGAACCCGACCCCCCTCCCGTGAGAGCAGATCGTCTCGGTACGGAAGACGACGTGGAGGGCAGATGGACATGTCGAAAAGGTCCGGGTACCATGCTCTCCTGGCCCATGCCGGAAAAATGAGGACCATCCGGGAACCGAACCTATGTAACCTCTGCAACACTTCCGGAACGACGGGGACTGGAGGAAATGCGCACAGCAGTGGGAAGGACCACTCCACTATGAACGCGTCCCCCAAGTCTCCTTTTGAAGGAAATTCCTGCGAGAAAAATCTTTCGCACTTCCGGTTGACACTGGTGGCGAAGAGATCCACTTGCGGGGTTCCCCAAAGGGCAAAGATCTCCAACAGAACTTCCTGAGCCAGCTCCCACTCGAGAGACCGTGCTCTGCCTGCTCAGAACGTCTGCCACCGCGTTTTCGTCTCCCGCCAGATGAACTGCCAAGATCGAAATTTGCTGGATGGCCCAGAACCAGAGCTGCATTGCCTCCCTGCACAAAGGAAGTGACCCTGCCCCCTCTTTTTTGTTGAGGTAGTGCATGGCCACTGTATTGTCCGTCATAATCGGGACATTCTTCCCCCGCTCAGACGGCAGAAAAGCCTTCAGGGATAGCCGGACAGCCCGCAGCTCTAACAGATTGATGTGCAGTCTGGACTCCGACCGAGACCAACGGCCGCTGGCTGTCAACTCGTTGGCATGAGCTCCCCAGGGATGTGTCCGTCACGATTGTCACCTCCGGCCAAGGTTGCCAAAACAGAGCTCCCTTCATCAGATTGCCTTCGACGGCCCACCACAGAAGATCCTGTGCGACCGAGGGTGGAATCTGAACGGGATCTGACATCCTGCCGGAGAACTGTGACCACTGCATCTTGAGAGCCCCCTGCAGAGATCTCATCCGCAGCCTGGCCTCTGGCACCAGGAAAATGCCGGATGCCATGAGGCCGAGCAACCTCAAGAACTCTAACACCGGGAGACTCTGGGCACGTTGAAACTTGTCTACCATCTGCACAATGTGATGAGCCCTCACCTGGGGAGGCGAACACAGCCCCAGGGATGTGTCTAGCACTGCTCCGATGTACTGGAGCCGCTGGGTAGGTGTCAAATGGGACTTCTTTAAATTGAGGGAGATGCCCAGTTTGTGAAGGGAGTTGCAGATGATGGACAGATTATCTAGGACTTGCTCGGACGAGCATGCCCTGATCAACCAATCATCCAGGTAAGAGTAGACGTGAATCCCCGCCTTTCCTGAGATACGCTGCCACCACCACCATCAATCCGAACGGCAGGAACCAAAACTGAAAATGCGAGTCGCCAACCGCGAACCTCAGGTACTTCCTGTGCTTGCGATGAATCGGCACATGAAAGTTGGCATCCTTGAGGTCATGAGACACCAACCGGTCCGGAAGTTGAAGGGCCTGGAGGACTTGAGAAAGAGTAACCATCTTGAACATGTCCTTCCTGAGGAGCTTGTTCAGCCCACGCAAGTCCATGATGGGTCTCAATCCCCCGTCTTTTTTTGGGATACAAAAATAAGGGGAACACCATCCCTTGTTCCTCTCCGCTACAAGCACCAGTTCTATGGCGCCTTTCTCCAGCAGGGATAGGATTTCCTTCACAAGGAGCGGATCCGGATGCTTCAAAGAGCTTCCCCGGTGGATTGTCGTGAGGCCTCTTCCGGAAGGGAAGACAGTAGCTGTGGATTATGATCTACAGAACCCACACATCTGAAGTAATGTCACGCCATTCTCCAAGATGCTGCACAAGTCTGCCCCCAACCGGCGAACCATGGGACATGGCCTCATGACTGAGCGGACGCGGCTGCGGCAGTGCCTGAGGGCAAAGAGTCAATTTCCTGAGTGGCTTTGGCACCTCGAGTACCTTGTTTTCCACCTCTGGTACTCCTACAATGACCCCTTTGACTGGCAGCTCCTCTCGATCTACCAAAGGAAGTGTAGTACCGAAAGGAACCTCCCCTCCATTGCTGTCCCCTAGGACGAAACGGCAGAGGTTGATGTACTGCAACGCTCAAAGACCTTGTTGCAGCTTTGGAGGTCTGCAACCTCTCAAGGCTCTTGTCAACCTTGCTGCCAAACAGATGGACACCAACAAAGGGCATGTTGAGAAGCCGGGATTGCACAACAGGAACAAACCCCAACTACCGCAACCATGCAAACCTGTGTATCACGTTGCTCGCAGCCATGGACCGACTGACACAGTCTGCCATGTCCAAACCCGACCGAACGGCTTCACACATGGCATCCTTACCATCTTGCAAGAGGGCTAGAAAACCATCCTTTTCCTCCCCTTCAGGAATATGCTCAGCCACCAAAGATGCACAATTCCACAGAGTGAGAGTGAATCTTGCCAAGGCACAAATGGAGTTGGCTGCCTTCAAAGCCATACCCCCCAGATGAAAATACCTTCTTCCCCCAACCATCAAAGCGCTCATCGTCCCTATCAGAAGGGACGGTAGGGTACGCAGCCTACTTTGCGGGGGCCATAGCCGCCTGCACAACCAAACTTTATGGAGTAGGGTGCGTCGACAAATAGCAGGGGTCACTACTGGCTGGACGGTATTTTTCGGAAGCAACTTATTCACTGCCGGGAGACTCTCCGGAGCAGTCCAAACCACTGCCACCCTTCTTTGCAAAGCCATATGAAATGGTAACACCGGGTCAGTTGGTGGACCTTGGTCCAGGATGTCCTTCAGATCATCCTGATCAAAATCAACAGGTGGAGCAGATCACCCCAAGTCTCAGACACCCTCGACATGAGACGCCTATAAGAGGATTCGGCATGTGTCCTCGGCTCAGGCCTACCAAACGCCACCGCCGGATAGGCGTCAAGACCACTGGTGTCATGCAGGGACTGACGGAGTTCCTCTAACTGACTGTCCCCAGACACAAGGTAATCAGGAACATCAGGAGGCACAACCATCTCCTGCTCAGACCCTTCCTCCACCTCTGAAATATAATCCAAAGGTTGGAACAAATCCAATCTGGGAGGAGGAACAGAATAGGGCTAAAAAACAGGCCTCACAGATTTACTGAGACCCTGCCTCGGAGATTCCACATCCCTCCCAGACACCTCCGGCAAATCCTCCACAAATGGCGTTGAGGGTGCCAATGGATTTGATGTCAACCGAGGTGCTGAGGACGTCTACAACCTCTTTGAGGCCGGAGCCTCGAGAATGTCCCTCGATGGACACGGCGCCGATGGAGTCGACGCCTTTCTTGAAGGCTTCACAGGTTCCGACGGTCTCGATGGCATCAAGGACCGGTAACTGGACCTGGCACGGCTATGTCGATCTTCCTTGTCCGAGCGGGACCTCGATGGCTCCCGATGATCGTGCCGACGGCCAAGCCCGAAGACGTGCGAGTGGTGGACCAAGCCTGTTCCTTTCTGGCTTCTTTCGAAGACATGGACGGTACTGTGCTCTGCGACTCGAAAATCACCAACATCTGCCGGCGGAATTAATCCCATTCGGCAAGCGACGAAGACTTGGTTGGACAAGTCAACCGTCAAGCGGAGTCCTCCTCCTGCGAAGACTGGAAAGGCAACGGTGCTTCCTAGAATGCCTAGACGAAGCAGAGGAATGGCGGGAATCACTCCTAGACAGAGCCCTGGACTCGCTGACACGGAGAGACACCCCTCGAGTCATCGGTCGAAAGCCCAGCAGACTTTCACTTATGGGGCTTAAACACGCTACCTACCTTCAATTTCTTCTTCCGTTCCCGCAAGGCCTTAGACGTCAGGGACTGATACTCCTCACAGTCGTCGGTGTAGTGGCTTTTGCCGAGACACCAAAGGCAGATGCCGTGCGGGTCCATGATGGACATCTTTGACCCGCAGTCCCGACACTTTTTAAAAGCTGACTTCGGGGTAGCAGAAGAAGACGAAGACATATTCGCACAGAAGAATCGAGTGCGCCGAGATTCCGAAGCAAACACGTTGAGGAAAAAAATGGAACTGAGGCTACGGGTGCCGTGCGTCCTATATATAACATCCGGTGACGTCGACCCTCGACGGAGGCCCTCGAGGAACAACGTATCGACTTCATCAACGCAGGACGCCCTCTGCCGAACATTTTCCGAAGCAGCACAGCTGTGGTCATTACCTGACATAGATGTGGAATACGTTGGAGGACACCATCCCCTCGAAACACAAACGATAAAGCAAAAGGAAACTATGAATAGCCCCACAATCCAATCATAAACAACCATAAACAATAAATTAGAAACATGGGATAAGGGAAGCAGAAATTATTTTTAAAAAGGCCACCTCTGCGTAAGGCTCTGTGCAGTCCCTCCTCAAGAACACTCAATCATGGTCTCTTTATGGTCCCGCTGGATTTTGAGTCCCTAGAACTTCCAGTGTATTTTCTTCTACAGCCCATGAAGGGTGTGCAGGTGGCGGGCCCAGTAGGTTGGTGCCGGTGCCACTTGGGCAGGGGTCACTGCAAGCTGCGGTTTGTCCTGAAGGTACATTTCCTGAATGTGTGCAAATTTAATTTGCTGCAGTGACGTCAAACTCACCACTGAACCTCCATCTAAGAAAAAACAACTGGTATATAGAGTATAGGTAAGTATATATTCCAGATGAGTATACAGCAAAGTTTTGTTTAAAGTAAGTTACAAGTTAAATATGTGACAGATTTTACAAGTAACTTGCTCACATTGCCTTTTACTTCAGCTACAAGCCTGGGTTTCATAGCCTCCCATTTAGTATTTAGATTTCTTCTTTTAATCGAATTAGCCCTTTTGCCAACGTGCAGTATATACATGGACAATACAATTAGATGAAAAATAAATGTGCATGTTCAGATCAAAGAAAAGGATTATATTTTTTTTGTTGTAAATTTGTTTTTATTAGCATTTGTCAAAGTCAAGAAACAATCAAACCAAACAATATGGGGTGATCCGCCCTTTGACCATCTTAGTGACTACAATTCCCAACTTTTTATTAATCCTTCCCCCCACTCCCTAATGTAAATGAAGTCTTGGGTTGAACAGATCTGGGAGCAAAAGTTACTCTACTACCTGGGGCCCGAACCGGGCGTTCTAGTATCAATCAAATTACGACTCTTTCAATGTCTGGCTCCCTTATTTGGAATGCGTATCTAGCGGCCCGAGTCCCTGTCCCTTTCTTCCCCTATTGGCTCTTTCCTGTGGCACAAAAGTTATGGAACTGCAGCCATTCTGTCTCCACCGGTGCACTGTTTCCTTGAATCGCTGCCAAGATCTTTTCCTTGAGGTATATGTCCTTGGCTGTCCCGGCCCATTCACGCACCGTGGGGAGGAGCCCCCTTTTCCAGTGCCTAGCTCTGCAGGCCCGCACTGCTAACAATAGAAAGTGCGTCAGTAGCGGCAGCGTGTTCCACTGTTCGTTGCTTCTCTCCAGCCCAAACAAAACTAAGAAGGGGTAGGTCCACCAGATGTGCCAGTAGTAGGCTCTTTCTCCACATCCGTGCCAAAAGTGGGGGTCAACCCTGGGTAACATGAAAGTGATACTGGGTCATATTGCCAACTGTGTAGCAGTTTTATTGCGTGCATTTTATATTGGCAGGAGATTGACGTTTTAAAAGCCCTTCCATGAAGTCGTCCCCACAGCTCCAGACCCAGGCCTCTCTCCCATCTCGCTCGGAGGCCTCTGGCAGCCCCCCCCCCTCTGGATTCTAACAGGGCTTTATAGAGGAGGGAGATGAGCCCCCTCATGTCTACGTGAGTGTCCAAGACCTTCTCGACTGGGGTGAGGTCCCTCTGGATGTATGGCTTCCATCTTTCGGACTTGAATATCCCCTTTAGCCTCAGGTATCGGAGTGGAGACAGTGTACCAATACCCAACGCTTCCTCCAGCTTCTGAATGCTAATTAACCTTTTCTCTTGTATCAACTGGCCCACCCTACAGAGACCTGCGTTGAATCAGGTCCGATACTGCCAGACTACTGGGATTATGTCCCAGACCGGCGGTGCCCAACTGTGACTCTTCAAAGAGGTCCTTCTCCCTTTTGCTCCCCCTGGCCAATGCTTCCCACATGGTCCCCAAGAATGGGCGCCCCCCTAATGTGTTTCGGGAGCCTAGCTAGCTGGACCCAGAGCCACTCCGCCACTGTTGCTGGGCGCAGGTGTTGGTTCTCTAGGTAGACCCACCGTTTATCCTTGTCCTCCCGTAGGTGGGGCATCAGAGCCCTGAGTTGGGTTGCCCTATAATACACCTGCACATCTGGGAGGCCTACCCCTCCCTTCTCCTTTGGGAGGGTAAGTGTCACATATCCCACCCTGAGTTTCCTGCCCTGCCAAATGAATCTCACGATACGCTGCTTGGCTTCTTTCAGGAACTCTTCCGGAACTTTAATTGGAAGCATTTGAAACAGGTATAACACCCTAGGAAGAGAGTAAATTGTGATTGCATTAAGTCTCCCCATCCATTATAACTGCCCTTTGTTCCACACCTCCATTTCAACAAATGGCCTATCAAACAGCGGGGGATAGTTGGCTTGACCCAGGTCCCTGTCTGGTCTAACAATGTTTATCCCAAGATATTTCACCCCTTGAGTCTGGATTCAGAGGCCCATGGGTTCCAACTCTTCTATGTTCCTGTCCGAGTCCAGGGCGAAGGGAAAGATCACTGATTTACCTATATTTACCACAAAGCCGGAGAAGTACCCAAAGTCCTCGATCACCTTCAGGGCTGCAGGGACAGACTTGGTGGGGTGTTGCAGGTGCAGCATTATGTCATCTGCATAGAGCCCAATTTTAAATACTCCATCCCCCACCTTAATACCCTTCACATCGACAAAACCCCTCAAGTACTCTGCCAATACCTCCATTGTCATGGCGAGCAATAGAGGGGACAAGGGGCAATCCTGTCATGTCCCTAGCTGCAGTCCAAACGTCCGGGACAGTCGCCCGTTAACCATGACCCTGGTCTATGGACTCACATAGAGGGCCTTGATGGCCCGCCAGATTCCTTCGCCAAAGCCACATTTCTCAAATACCCCATTGAGGAACCCCAAGTTAACTGGGCCGAACGCCTTTTCGGCATCTATGGGCACTAGGACCGAGTTTTCCCCTCCAGCTACTGCTTTCCTCATAAGCTCTAGGGTCTTTCGCATGGTGTCTGCTCCTTTTCTGCCCTGTATAAAGCCCACCTGGTCTGAGTGGATGAGTTTAAGCATAACAAGAGCAGAAGAGAAAAAAGGATGACAGATCAGACAGAAAAGGAAAGTCTGTTCCAGTGTTTGAGGGCCAGCAAGGGGAAAGAACAAAAATCGGACTTGGCACAGTGCGTGAAGGACAGATAAAAGAAAGATTAGGATCCAGGTACAAGCTGGAGAGTAAAAATATACCAAAGAAAAGTATGGTAGAGATAGAAGTGCTTGTTGCTTATTGTTTCAACTGTAAAGGTTATCAATGTATTTTTAACAATTTCTTTCCTGTATAATGTGATGCTATTTGCACTTGTGTTTTATGTATATGTAGTTATCCAAAGTAACTTAATTGGATTGGTATGGTAGAGCCAGTCAGTGAAGGCATTAGAAGACAATGCAAAGAAATGAAAGGCTAGATTCAAAAGTGAGCCAGTGAGAGCAGAGCGGGAAGTGTAGAATCGGGAGGAGTCATATGAATGAATGGGGGGCAGTTGGTAAGCATCTAGGCTAAGACAACCAAAGCAACAAGACAAAAAACATTAAGAGCTGATAGAGCAGTTTGGCAGCATGAAATGAAAGAAAAGAATGGGCTTTTTCGAATATAGAAAATACCAATAGATAGATATTTGAGAGGAAAAGGAGAATGTCGTATCAAAGATTACCCTAACGTTGCAAGAAGAATATGCAAGAGGAAGTAGTGATGAACTAAATGGCAGAAGGAGATGGGGATGTAGTAGCATGGAAGAAGAGAACGCTTTAGAGCTATTAAGATTCAGGTAATTATCAGACATCCAAGAATGAATAGCAAGTATAGCAAGTATGTGGTGGGTCAGAAGGAGAAGACAGACCAGGATTTGCCATTTCAAGAAAAGTTTATTATAATAGAATGCCAGACCTTTCCTGCCCTAAGGGTTTCCCTACCTAACAACTAAACTATGGTGCTAGTTGTCTGCTCTGAAGTCTAAAGTAAAAGGCTGTCCTCCACCCCAAACTAATCTTCATTGACCCCACCACTTATCTTAAATAACAAAAGACCAGGAGAAGAACTCTTCTCCTGGGATTGCTTTTCAGCAAGTATTTCTCAGTATAGGAACTTAAAATAGCTCTGAGATATTTCTTGCAGCATTTCATTGTTCTTTTAGTGGACTTTTCTGCGTCCCTTGGTTTAGCTCTCCTTGGCTTCTCAAGTGCCTCTCTCTAGGCACCTGAATATTCTTTTACTCTGCTTCTCTCAACTGTAGTTGACAGTTTCTTTTCCAAAAACCAGTTTCACAAGTTGTACAGCTTCTCTTTTATCGCTTAACATACCTTGCTGAGTTCTTGTCTCGTCATTGGGATCTGTGTGATGTACCCAGTGACCAGTCCCACTTTTATGATTTTTCCCCCATTTTTTGGGACAAGTGGGCCGAGTCCCTGAATGATTCCCACGCTTCTTAGTATATAAGCATTCACTGGGATGAGTAGGCTGAATCCCTCAATGCATCTAACCCTTCTTAGGCTTTAACCATTCACTGGGACAAGAATGATTATCCCAATCATTATATTTGTTTTTTGTACTGTGATGAAAATATGATTGTACCACTCGTTATCTGCGCCTCTTTCACCTGGTCTTACCATCTCCCAGTTACATGCAATGCAATAGGGCTGCCGCCTCATCGGGTCGGCACCCGACTTCGGTGTTTCTCTGTAGTTTATCTGAACAGCAGTCTTACTCACTTCCTCTTCTTCCGAATGCTTCGGTGTCGTCCTCTCAGTGTGGTTTTGGCCTGGGAAGGGGTTTCCACTCCTTCTCCTTCCCAACAACCACTTCTCTCTTGTGGTTCCCTCCTGGGACATCCTTCAGGTAGATAGGCTCTCACAGTTACTTGCTGCGGCTCGGGCACTTCCCCCACCACAGCTTCTCTCCAGCCTTCCTTTAACGTCCCTCCTGGGACTGTTATCCAACTGGCAGTCTCCTCTGGGTCTGTCCCGTAAATAGTGCGACTCTGGCACTTCCTCCTCCCAGCTGCTTGCCTGCATGGAAAGCAGAGTTCTCTCCGGGTTACTAGCTTCCCTCCTCCAGCTGGTTTGAATCTCTCAGGTCTCTCTCGACCTCTCCCTCAGTGGAGTCGTCCTGTTTCTCACTTGCATTCATTAGAACTCCACTGGTCTTCATCCCAGTATTTTCTCAAGTTACATTTGTTATCAGTCTATTGATCTTTTTCATCCCAGTATCCAATAGGAATTGGTGGGTGTCCAAGGCATCACAATAGTAGCTAGAAAGGGTCTCTTCGTGTTTTCTCTCAATGAGATTGTTGCCCTTGGTCTGTTGAGGGTAAAGGGAAGGGATTTCCTCATCGGGAACAGGAGTCTGTCCCCAGGGTGTGGGGGAAATCTCTCCCAGTGAGGTCCCTCTTGCTGCAACCCCTAGGGAGGGTATCACATTGCGGGCACATTACCCTATCCTCACAAGGAAAAGCTCCCCCTTGGGAGAAGTGATTGAATCCTGTGATTCCCCACATCCCTTTCCCTTATGAGATTGGTTTCTCCTTCTTGAGGTTTTATTTCTCTTTGTTGATCGTTTTCCGGGGGTACACAGATTTTTTTTTCCTTTCTTACTAAGGTCGGTCCCCTTTTTGTGGCTGCCATAAACTAGGGTTTTTATCTAATGGTCTATCTGGGTGACCCGAGACATCCACTGATGGAAATGCGTGACGTTGCTTTCTATGTTTAACTGGACAGGTAGCTTGGGAATTACTGCAACTGTTCTCCATATTTCTTTCCCCAGAATGACCAGATCCGGGGGTGTCAGTGTGCCTACGGATGCACCAAACTTCTTACTTTCATGTTCCTTTCCATCCCAAGGGTATTCATTCTGGACGTATAACACATCCTTTGCTTCCACCATCTAGTTGGGCCCAGACTTTCTTTGTTGGATGATGGATTTTTGGTTCCCTGTATAGAAAACGGTCCCCCCCCCATTGTCCTCTTATTTCTACCCGTGGGGAAAGGATAATATGGTTCCCTTTTCCTGAAATTTAGGTTAGGGCTGGGCATATAGGGCAGTGGCAAAAGAAAGCAGGGGTGGTTTGTCTGGCCTTCTTTGATCTTTAGGGGACTTTGTCTGGATGGTGAGGTAAGAGGAGAGCTCAGATTTAAGGGGCAGTGCCTTGTATGAGGATCAATTCTCTACACTAATAGCATGGGTATCCCTTGATCAGTGCGGGGTGCCCCCATGCAGAATTCCACGGGCGGTGCCAGCAGTTGCCCCCTAGCAACATCGCTGTCTCTGCTGGGCAGCAATGGGCATCATGGCAATTATGGACAGCGGGCCGCCCTGTGTGTGCAGTCAGTGCTCATACATGCTGACAAAAAGGGCAGACAGTGGTAAGGTTGCTGCTGTCAATCAGTGCACACGCTTCTGGGGAGGCTACCACACCAGGGCTGCAATAAGTGTGGAAGCTGCAGGAAATGGCGCTTTTTCCTACTTAACATCGTGGACTTCAAACCTGAATCAAATGAAGGTGCCTCCTTACAAATCACCAGTGCGGAGATTACCATCATTTCCATAAATTATACCATAAAACCTGAACCGCGTATTGCTAAGCAGTAAGCCCAGATGCACTCCTAAACAACCTAAGTTCAATTGTTCAATTGTTCAATTCATACAACATTAACTCATTCTCTGCCACCAAGGGCTTGCATTAACGCGGCTAACTTCAAAGATAATGTTTCAAAATTTAAGTAAACATTTCGGAAGTGTCTTCAAAAGAAATTTTAGGTTCAATAGACCAGAAATGTCAAACAGCATTTAATATATAAACAAACGGTGTGATGAACACATTCAAGAGCATGACATAGGACTTCACATAGTCATACAAATGTTACAGTGTGTCATATCAATAAACAATAAATACACTTTTCTCATGTGCATATCAGTTCCCTATTCGGGAAACTTTTTTTGGGGAGTTTTATGGAATAACAGCTCCCTCCATGGAAGCCCTTACTTAGATATTGCAAGTGACCAACGAGTTTCGGATCTTAAAGATCCATCTTCAGGGTGGGAGCTTCGCTGTTCTTGTATTCAATTGGTAATTGGCAGTGGGTATATTCTTTAAATCTTTTCCTGTGGGCAATTCAGAAGGGACAGGTGTTTTAGTCTGATTAATTGGATGGGTTAACTGAAAGGCAAAGAGAGGTTACTGGCACTAACCTCTCCTGGAGGATTGCAGTGGTTCAAATTCAGACCTATCAAAAGGAAGGCAATAGAGTACCTCGAATGAGTAATTTCAATACAAATGAGCTAATTGCTCACAATTAAAATGCCCAAAATGAACTAGATCCAAGCACTCACCCAGTCTTCACGTGAAGCTCACAGGAGACTGGTAAGCGGCGCAGTACGGCAAGAGAAACCCTAAAGGGATTCAATGTATAACAAATTAATGTGTTAAGTTCATCATAAGTAACCAGGGAACAGGCTGTAAGGCCGATCCGAGGTAGACAGAATGGGCCGCGTGCATCACGATGTCAGGGGCACGTCAGGCGACTTCCGTGGAAGATCACTCTTTAAGATGCTGTCAAGCAGAGTCAAGAAACTAACCTGTAACCAGAGGCTTCGCAGTGCGTGCCAGCAGCTACAGAGTCCGCGGCCCGAATGCGGGTAGCGTTCAGTGTAGTCCCGGCAACCTCGCGTCTGGGAGTCGGCCATATTGGTGTGGGAACTAGGTGTTGTCATAGGGACGCCTCAAGCTTCTTTGTACAGCGAAATAGGTACGGTATGGTCCGCATCCATCTATATTGGAATGTACCCGGTCACAAAGTTCCAGATGCGTTCCAAGGACTTTTTTTTAGAAAAATCGGGACTCATAGTAGGTTTTAACCAAACACGATGGTGTCATGCGGTCCCATTAAGGTCCAAACACAATGCGGAATAACTTGTCTCTGGACTGAAGGTAACTGATGCGAGTGGGGGCACTACCGCGGCTCATTATGAATCCGCGGGGTGCCCCCATCTCGCATCCATATAGTAATCGTAAAAGGGGGGTTTCAGAAGTGCTGTTAGACCGTCGCTAGTTCAAGTGGTAGGGGGTCTGTCATCCAAGGGCAGATAATCTACATAATCAAATTTTACATCTGAAGTACAATATTCCTATAGCAACATTCAAGTAGGTTACTTCACACCAACGTTAAAACTCAGACAGTAATTCGAAAACAGGAAACAACAGTTAAGATTGAATGGGATCACAGGCCCAGTTAGCTCAGTCGTTGCATGGTATTGAATAGCATTCTAGTTGACCAAATTCACAAGCAGATAGCAAACATAGCTGATCAAGGTGATGTCATAAGAGATATGAATCTCTGTAAAACAAAGAGGGAATTTCACAAAAAACACAGGAGGTCAAACTCGGAGTTCATGCCACTAGGATTCAAAGAGTCCAGCAGTTCAATCCATAGAATTTCTCATTGGGCTAGTTTACATTGTACAACGCCCCCTCTGCTACCCGGTGTGACCTGTTCTAGAATAACGCATTGTAGCTGTGCTACTGTGTGTCGTGCCTCTGTGAAGTGAACCGCAACAGGAGATTTTGGACTCTTGGTGCGAATGTTGGATTTATGCTCGGTCCATCTCGTTTTGGCTTTTCTAGTAGTCATTCCTACATAATAGAGTCCACAGGGACATTTCAGTGCATATATTAGATTTTGTGCATCACAGGTACAGGAGTGTCGTACCTGTATGCGTTTCCCCGAGTGTGGATGTGTAATGTAATTGCCCTTTATGATATTGCCACAATGCTGGCAATTGTAGCACAGAATTGTTCCTTTGTGTTGGGTTAAGGTGCTTGGGAAAGAGATCTCTGCTTTCACAAGACTCTTACGTAGGGATTTACTATTTCTGTAGGCAAATGTTAGAAGGTCAGGAAAAAAGATGTTGTAGTTGTGGGTCCAGTTGTAACATTGGCCAGTTCTTTTTATCGCTCTCTTAATCCTCATTCTCTGAACAGAGTAGGTGGTGACGTATACCAATGGTTCACCGGATTTCATTGGTTTAGGTACCAGTAGAGTATCTCGGTTAATGTTTCTGACCTTTCCTGCCACACCAGTAATCAATGTCGGATCGTAGCCTCTTGTTGTAAATTTGGTTTCCAATGTAGTCGCCTGGCGTTCATACTCAGTGTTTTCAGAGATGTTCCTTCTATAACGTAAAAATTGACTGAGAGGTACGCTGTTGCAAGTAATAAGCTGTTCCTGTCGGTTTGTTTGGTGTAGATCCTAGTCTCCAATTTCGCTTCAGCTACATAAACTTCTACATCGAGGAAATGAATAGTTGTCATGCTTGTCTCTGTTGTGAACTTGATGCGCGGGTTCATCCCGTTCATCATTGTGAAGAATTCTTCCAATTCGTCATGGGGGCCTGTCCAAATTCCAAAGATGATATCGATATACCTCACGTATAGAGATAGTTGTCTCATCCATCTAGGTGATGTTAGGAAGTGTTTGTGTTCCAAGTAATACATAAATGCATTAGCATAGCATGGTGCCATAGCGGCCCCCATGCTAGTGCCGGATGTTTGGATAAAGAATCTATCCTGGAATTTGAAGAAATTGTTGCCGAGTACCAGTTTCAAGAGGGTAAGGACAAATAGTCTGTCACCTTGGCATTTGTCAGTTTTAAGTATAAATCATTCAATTGCCTCTAGCCCGGCTTCATGGGCTATGTTAGTGTATAGAGACGTGACGTCCATTGTGAATAGTGTGTCTCATTTACAAACTGTGTATTCTTCAGATGTTGCAAGAAGTGCATCGTGTCCTCGACGTATGTTGGTGTTTCTTGGACCAATGGTTGAAGAATTTTGTCCAGATATTGTGCTAGGGGTTCAATAATACTATTGGTGGCTGCTATGATCGGGCCTCCTGGAGGTTTTAGCAACCTCTTATGGATTTTCACCCACCAACACCCCACCCACAAAACCTAGATTACCCCAACAACTCCACCGCCCAGCTCACCTCTCCCTCTCCACAAGCTCACCCAGCACCCCCAACCCATTACATTTCACCCCACAACTTCACCTACCCAACTCACAAACCCAGGATGCCATAAAAATGGAACAGCAGTCGAATGGGTTAAGTAACTGAGCATATGATGGCAGTGGTTGTCACATATCTAGAAAATTAATAATGCCTCTAAAAAGAGCCCAAATTATTAGATCTTCTAATGCCGGTTTCTTTAAAGGTACAGCACATGCTGTCAATAGCCACTCGTACTCAAATGCACTTTCCAATGGACCACGCCTGGCTTTGTTTCTGTATTCATGTGGCCAGGAATCCCCACTACATATTGAATCGTCTGTGCCCGATCACACGCTGAGCAAATGTACTGCATATGCTCCTACACTACTGTGCTATTCTACCCCTATTACCACCATCATTTGCTCAGAAAGATTATTGTATTCCTTGAAATCTGTGACAGAGTGGAAACTGTGGATGTCGTAGCGCTAAGGTGTGAGGATAATTGAAAATATGTGCACGCAGGGCTCCCCAAAGAATACCTTAACGCAAATCCAGTTGGTTCAGAACCGAGCAAGACACCCGCTCCTTGGCTTCACAAATTTGAAACATATCTCCCAGCACTTCCATCCCTACACTGATTCCCTAATAAACAATGAGCAACCATTGAAATCCTGTGTATGGTACACAGGGCAATGTGGTATCCTTGCCCCATGTATATATTAACGTTGTAGTACATAGACAACCCAACTAGACCACTCTGGTCATCTGGATCAGGGCAGCACTGTATGGTCAACCAGAAAGAAGCACAAACTAGTGGACACATGTTGGCATGTGTCAGACACAAGCTGGGGAACTCCTTACTGGAGATACACAGGCTTTAAGGAGACTGCCTTCAGTTCAGGAAAACACAGGACATGCACCGGTTATTTGCCTCCCAACTAGTGTCTTGAGCAATATGGTACCTAAAAGCCATACTTCTCTTAAATGAAATGTTCTCATGGCTAAACCAATGCAACTCCTAAAATAAAAAAAAAAACTTTAAATCCTGACTCCCTCTTCCAATTCCTCCAAATTGCAACCCCAACCTTCCCACCTAGAAGTTAATTGTCCATCAGGTCTCCTTCCATGCGCTAGCACAAACAGTTCACTCTGACCCCACTCTAACTTACCTCTACCACTTGGAAACCCCACTATTCTCCTCGGTGCATGCACCATATCTGCCAAACAGTGTTAGTTTAACATTACTGAAAAATATCCCATAACAACCAACTCTTCTCTACAAGTAATAAATCACCCTTTTGCAAACATCACTCAGTGAAACCTTAATCTTATATATATTCTCCTGCCCCACAACTCCCTCTACTGCCTCCTCCTTTTTCCCCCAGCACATCTACTTCCAGCATACAGTGCGTATTCCCATTCATCTATATACGTACACCACCCTAACGAAACATTGGCATAGCCTCATGTGTTTGATCTCGGGTGCAATCTCACTGTCCCATCCCTGTTTGTGGGTCAGAGTCAATACCAGTTAGCCAGTGGATCTCTTGAATTGGCTTAAACTTAATTTATATGCCAATGGAGGGCATGGAGGCTCACACCACCCTCGTACCCATCCTCCCCAACAGACCCCACCACGCCCTACAGTGCCACTTAATGATGTACTTTTTAATATGTATATTCCTCTTTAGTTTCAAGTAATTGCTTCTCCCAGTTGTTGTTACCTTTTTAAAGACCTCTTCTATATGTATTTTTGTTTTGTCCCTGATGTATGTTCCTCTCATCACGCCCTCATAAAACTCACCACTTGTGGTATTGTATAGGCATTCTTTAGGGGAATGCCTCTGCCATCTGTAAATGTGGTGTTCCAAGTTATTTCTGATCGAAATTGACATTCTAAACAAAAACAAAAAAACAATCAACCCAATATCAAGCCAATCTATACTGATCAAGTACCTCATGACTTTTTTTTATCAGTGCCACTCAGCTCCCCACAATTCTCCCTCAGGTATCTGATTATCAATGATGGTTTACAGTGACCTCCTCTCATCTGCAACAACTAAGGGATCAACTGAACCCATTTGATTCCCCTATAGCAGACCCTCTCATCATTGAGTCCCAAATAATAAATTATAACTGCTTGACAGAAAAAGTCCTGTCTGCTTGATCCACTACCCATTTCATCACTGAATGGAAGTAAATGAAGGAGTCCGGTATCCTGCCACTCCATTTACCTTCATGCCCCTCTTTCCTCTTCACAGTACTTACTCAAGAATGGGTGCTGCCCTTTCCCCGCCGAAATACCAAAACGACTGAGTGGAGCAAATGTTATGGGCGGGGCATATGGTGGTAGGCGTGGTCTAATTTGGTGGGCGGGGTGGAACTATGTTGTGGTGAAACCTAGGTGGGCCCCATATTTTGTGTTACGCCACTGCCCTGGTGGGAGATAGAGGTGGTGATGCTATTATCTGGTCGCCCTTGATTTCTCCATCAGGAGTATCAGAAAAGGGTTAATTGTCTGGCAGGCTCTCCAGGGGTTCTATTTCCCCCAGCAGTTTGGAGGTTTCAAACCCCTTTGAGTGTTGTATGGTATTCTCTGAGCTAATTTGTTCTTTCCCTGCTTCGTGTGCCACAGGAAAACTATTCCGGTGGGATGACAAGAGAGGATGTGGACTAAAGAGTCCCATGGTTTTTTTTCTCTGTTGGGTAGGAGATTTCCCTGGGTACCTGGGAGTTTGAAGAAGCTACATTTCTAAAGGAGATGGTACACCCGGTCTTAATGGTAACGGGGTTAGGGTCTAGCTCACGCTCCAGCTTAGAACGAGCTGAAAAAACAGTGGCCCTGGCCTTTTTCTTAAAGTCAGTTTCTCTGGGTCGTTTACACCCCTGTTCTTCCGCTTTGATTAATTTTTCAGGAGAACCTCATTAAATACCCCACCAAGCCTCTCCTCTGAATTTAAACAGAAATGGAAGAATAATTGAAGAGTATAAACTTTAACTCAACCTCACAAAACAAAAGGGGTAACACCATTTTTCCTCCCATAATTTCCAGGTGAGGTCCAGGAAGTTCCAGCTTCCCGACTGTGGCAACGATCAACTGGAATGCCCTCCCACATGCACGAAGAACAGAAACCTCTTACTGGCCGTTCCACAAAGCTCTAGAAACGTGGCTATTCAACCTAAGACGCAGTATGACAAGCAGAACCTGGGCCAAGACTCAGATTTAAGCCATAGGAGGATGGACGGTGATCCTCAGTACAGGGAATATACTCTGTCATATGTTTGTATGCTCTAATGCTTGCATGTAAGTGGTTCCGCAACAGTGCCCTGATGCCCCCGGGCAGAGGCGCTTTAAAAATGGAAAAATAAATAAAATATGTTAATCAACAGGTAGGAACGGTCACATGAAGAGCTAACGAAATTATAGGCTTATCTCCAACAGGGATCAAGTAGTCACGAAACTAAAGAGTTGATCATTATTCCCACTCTACATTTTTCCTGACAGGGAAGATATCCTCAGAGGTTAAGGGGAAGAAGGTGAGCCCCAAACTAGTACCAGCGATAATATGGTGATCATAAGACTCATGATGTCAAGGTCCTACATTCACTGGGAATTTTACTGGGTCGGTCTGTCCCTACTCTATCAGGTTGTCGCCATCCCACCACGGACACCATATGTGGTAGGTCAGAAGGGTGAGACAGACCAGGATTTGCCAAATAGATGTTAATAATAAATAGGAAAATGCCAGACTTTCCCTACTATAAGGGTTTCCCTACCTAACCACTAAACTGGGGTGCTTGTTGTCCATTCTGAGGTCCAAAGTAAAAGTCTGTCCTTCATCCAAAACTAAGCTTTACAAATGGAAAAATAAATAACCCCACCACTTATCCTAAATAACAAAAGAACAAGAGAATTACTCCCTTTTCCTCGGATTGTTTTTCAGCAAGTACCTATCAGTATAGGATCTTGAAATAGCTCATAGCCATTTCTTGACCCAGTTCATTCACTTCTCTTAGACAACTTCTCCACAACCCTTTGTTTAGTTCTCCTTGGCCTCTAATGTTGCTCTCTCTAGGTGCTCTGGCACCAGAGTATTCTTTTACTATACTCCTCTCCATTGTAGTGGACAGTTTCTCTTTTCCAAACACCAGTTTCACCAGTTGTACATGGTCTCTTTTGTCACATTATACATTGCTGAGCTCTTGTCTCCTCACTGGGATCTGTGTGGTGTACTTCGTAACCAGTCTCACTCCTTTCATGATTTTTCCATTCACTGGGATGCGTAACAAAGTCCCTGAATGAGTCTCACTCTTCTTAGGCTTTAAATATTCACTGGGAAGAGTAGGACTACTACAATCATTATATTCGCTTTTCTTACTATGACGAGAATAGGATTGTACCACTCATTATCTGTGCCTTCTTTCCTGGGTCTCCAGCTCTTCCAGTTACCTGCAATACACAAGGGCTGCATCACCAGGTCGGGGTTTCTCCATGCTTTGTCATAACGGCCGTCTTGCTCGCTTCCTCCCCTTCCCAGACATCACTTCTCTCTTGCGGTTCCCTCCTGGGACCTCTGTCAGGTAAGTAAGCTCTCACAGTTATTTGCTGTTGCTCGGGCACTTCCGTTTCTGGCTTGTATGCATTATATCTCCACTGTTCTTCATCCCAGTGTATTCTTGAGTTACATTCATTATCACTATTGATCTTTTTCATCCCAGTTTCCAATAGGAATTTGTCAGCGTTTTAGGCATCACAATAGTAGATAGGAAAGGCTCTTCATGTGCTCTCTCAATGTGATAGTCACTGTTGGTCTTAAGGGTAATGGAAAGGGAGTTCCTCATTGGAACAAAAGTCAATTTCATGTGGGCCAGGGGCGGGTTTGTCTCTTCCGTTGAGGTCCCTATTGCCGCAGCCACTATATCACGCGGCGGGCTTGGTATTGAACAAAAACACTGTATCTAAAATCCTGCAACACCCAAAGATCCGCATTTTGGGACTACAAAGATCTTGTATTCCAAAATACTGAATTAGGTGTAGCGGGGTTTCAGGGGTGTCCCCCGCTCCTCCAATTCAATATTTTGGTCTGTTGGGTGTCCCCCGCACACACATGTGTTGCAGGGGACCAAAAAAGTAATCTCAAATTACAAAATGCAAACCTATTGTGTTCGTGATTTTGTAGTTTGAGATTTTCATTTTCTGGATATTAACGTACATCCAGCGGGCTCACCTCCCTAGCCTCATAAGGAAAGGCTGCTCCCTGGGAGAAGTGACTGAATTCAGCAATTCATCACAATAGGCACAAAGAGCTACATCAAGAAATTCAGAAAAGGGTTGTCAGCAGAAAAGCGATAAAGACCAATGGAAGGGATAATAGAAGACAACAGAAAAGTGTAGAAAGAAAAAAGAAATAGTCCATGAACAGAGCCTTGAGGTAATCCATATTGCAGAGGGAAAGTTGGAGGACTGGCCTGCCAGGAGACTGATCAGCAATGTAGGAGCAAAACTAAATCAAGGACAGACCCTTTGAGACGCAGATAGAAGAAAATGTAGGGAAGAAGGGAGCGATCCCTGGTATCCAAAGCAAGAGGTGTAAAACAATAGGAAGGCTTAGTAAACAATCATAACGAGCAGAATGAAAAATCCTCTCTTCATCCTTCTTGATTTGTCTGCTATTTTCGACAGTTGATCATGACATTGTACTTCGTGCTCTCTCTTCTCCTGGTTTTCTGGATTCTGTACTCTATTGTTTCACTCATTTGGCCAATCACACTTACTCTGTCTCATGGGGTGGACACTCTTCCTACATTGTCCCTCTTCTCTTTGGTTCCTCACGGTTCTGTTCTTGGTCCTTTTTTTTACTTATGCACGGTTCAACTTGCTTTGATTATTTCTTCTTTTTGTAGTTCACATTTTTACATGGATGACTCAAATCTAGCTCTCCTTACTCGAACACAATTCAATCCAGTGTATCTGTGTATTTTCTGTCTATTGATTCTTGGATGTCAGATCATTAACATCATCTCAATTCATTTAAAAATAAAAAACGAGCTTGTCTGTCCTCCTACCACTATTCCTCCTCTACATCCTCCTTTGTCCATTTCCTTTCCTCAATCCCATCCCCCCGCCCCATTTCTTCTACAGCCCGTAATCACGGAATCTTCTGTCTCATCATTACGCTTTTCCTCTCACATTTCTTCTGAGAACCATTCATGCCGCCATCAACTTTACTAGGTCTACCGTGCCCAGCCCGGTCTATCCATTCATGGCACTTTTATTCATCTCATCCTTCATCTTTTCTTACGTATTCCATTTTGCTTGGTCTCCCTGCCTATCGGCTTGCTCCCCTTAGGTCAACTTCGGATTCTTCTAGCTCTTTCTCCTCATGGCTATGCTTCCTGCTCTCCAATCTCTTCAATTATGCTTTTGAATCCTGGATATGATTTCAATTTTTGTATTGTGTTTAAAAGTCTTAAAGGAGCAGCCCCTTATCTTTCCTCTTTGATTTATTTATATTCCCCTTCCTCTTTCCTCTGTTCCCAAACCCAAGTTTGTCTTTTTGTTCCTCATCTCCCCTGTACTTCTTCCCGCTTTCACTAATTTTCTCTTTTAGCACCTACATTCGAGAATATGATCCCAATGCACATTTGTTCCTCTCTTTCACATTCATCTCAAGACACATTTGCCATCTGCCTAATGTTTGGTTAATTGATTCAATTTTACATATTTGTTTGAACAGTTTGTTACAGCATTCTGGCGTATAGCGCATTTAACTACAATCAGAGAGTAGTCAGTTAAGAGACAAAGTAAAGTGTAAAGGACGAAACCTAGAGTTGTATAGTGGTAAGAGTGAGAAATGATGTAAGTGAGTACATAATTGGATGTAAACCACACGTTTAAAGCTTGGAGAGAGATGGAAGAAGTGAGATTGGATGAAAGTTATAAGCTAAGGAAGGATCGAGTGTTGGTTTCTTTAGAATAGGAAGAATCAAGGTAGGTTTAAAAATTCTGAAAGAAACTTAAAAGGAGAAGTTACAGAGGACAGATGGATAAGAGAGCAATAAAGGGTAGTCTTTGGGAATCAAAGATGATGATGATGGGGGATAGGAAAGGGAGCCTGAAGTATGGGCCCTGAAAAGATAGAAAGCAGCATCTGTATCAGAAAGAGGGAGAAAAGTAGTCATAGATGTGGGAGAAAAAGGGAAGAGGTAGGAGAGGAATAATTAGATGAAGTCGTGGACTAGAAAATTAGCAAAGTCAGGAGCAGAAATAGAAGAGGATGGAGTGGTGGGAGTAGGATGAGAAAGAACATTGTTTAGCAACTCTAACAGACAAGGCCCTTGCATGCCGAGGCCAGTTAGCAGCTCTGGCTCCCAGCACGACACATTGTCCCACTTATGAGCCCATTTGAGGGTGGGTTTCATGCCAGCCGTCTCCTCCATCTTGAATACCGCCTTCCCCCACACTACCATAGTTACCGAAGGGGAATGGGAGAGGGCGGGGATTCCCTCCTATGCCACTCCAGCATACGTGGCATGTAATGTGCAACATAATGCACAGGAACATCTGCATAACTAAATTGTGTGTTCCTAGAGGCCATCTCCTACACCACAAACACCCAGTAAGTTATCAAGAGAAAGCTGAAGGCAGTCGGATGCCAACATTATGTGCGTTGTATGCACACTATCCATGGATACACTTCTGAAAATGTAGCTGTGCGTTTTGTTTGCTGCTAAATTTATTGTAGCCAGTAATAATGTCTGCAAATGTAGTTGTGTGTTTATTATCTTTTGCTAAATGTAGTTTTGCATACAATACATTCAAATGGGTGTATACTTCCCAATTCTTCAGCACATCTCTATTGTTAACTACTTCAGCTGCATAGACAATTGACAAGACATTTGTCTGCTAAATGCATAGTGCAGGCAAAATCTTTGCCACTGTCATAAGTGACAGCCAGTAAACTTCGTGTATGAACCAAGTTTGGGAATTTGGCAGAACTCCACCAGCAGAATAAAAACCTTGCACCCCCTACTTGATAACCCCACAGGAATGAATGCGGCTTAGTGTGAACCCAGATTGCATGGAGCAGAGCGGGTGGTGTTCAGTTGAGTAATCCAATGGTTGTTAGTGGGTCCTATCCCCCAGTGTTTCACTTTAGTCAACAGACTTGTGTTCGATGAGGCACCAAGCTGTTCTCCAGTGTCTCAAAGGGATGTAAAAGTGGCCTACAACTTTCCTGAGGTCCCTACACTTCACCGGTGTGATCAATATTTAGTAGTGATTGTGTTCGCCAGAATTATAATATTAGAAGTGAAGTGCAGTCACTTGTAGGATGAAAGAAAAAAAAATAATAAATAGCCAGTGCATATTTGTTTTGCCCTCCAAGCTAAACAATTTTTTAGTTTGAAAAAAAAAAAAATGAAGTCACACACTGGAAACGTCCCAGCGAGCAAAGAATGCAGCATGGTTTCATTAAGCAATATGGCCCGAGCGGCGGGGACATTACTGACTCAGGTAGTGCCTCGGGCCCATAGTTATAGGCCTGAGCAAAGCGTGGGCCTTAACGAAGGCCCCAGGGCATTATCTGAGTCAGTAACGCCCCCGCCGCTCGGGGCATATTGCGATTAGTACCCTGGCCCACAATATCTGCGTGACCAGGGCACTAAAAGCATTTTTTTCTGTCCCAAAACGCTGCAGCGTTTCGTGAAAAAAAAAAAAAGGAAACGACCAAGAAAATGGCTGCTGGGAAAGTGAAAACAGTCTGTTTTCCCTTTCCATGGCAGCCATATGGAGCGGACATGCTGGGAACAGAAGTGTTCCCAGCACGTCTGCACCCAAAAAAAAAGGAGCTTAAGGTAAGCGGGGTTGGGGGAGGGGGCGGTCGGAAAAAAAAGAAAAAAAAAAGCCTCCAGCCATTTGGAGGTGCGGAGCGGGGATGGCCCCGCTCTGAGTCTCCACACAGCTGGAGGCTGCCATCGTCCCCCACCGGGGACGAAGGAGGAAGAAGGTAAGTGGGGTGGGGTGGGGTGGGCAAGGAGGAGGGGGGAAGGGGGAAAAAAAAAGATGCCTTACCCGAGTCCCCGGCGGGGGGGGCCAAGGCAGCCTCTCAGCCGTGGGGAGGCTCGGAGCAGGGATGGCCCTACTTCAAGCCTCCTCATTGGCTGGGGGGCAGCCACGCCCCCCACCGAGGACAACGCGGCTGGAATCCTGGCCGAAAATCGAAGGATTCTCGTTCGGGTAATGACCGGCGACAGCCGATCAGAATGCGTGTTGCATTCTGCCTCACTCTCGCCGGGTATTAAATTGCAATATTTGGTGGCAAAACGATTTTGTATTTACATAGCCATAAGAAAGCTCCAAAAGGGTCCAGAACTCTGCAGCTAGGCTCATCCTCACCCTCAGCCTCAGAGAGCCCTCAGTGTCCCCCACTGGCTCCCAGTCGGACGACGAGTCATTTTCAAAGTCATGCGCCATCACTCACCGAGCAATACACAAGACCGGCCCAAATTTCCTTCAACAGAAAATCACCCCCTTCTTTCCCAATAGAAACCTGCGGTCAGGCACTGTCCTCCACCTAGTGATGCCCTCTTTCAAATCAAACAGAACTGGAGGATCCACCTTCTCCATCTAAACCCCCCACTATGTGGAATTCAATGCCACTTAGCATACAGTGCCTAGAAGACCACCTGGCGTTCCGGAGGGCCCTCAAGACATGGCTAGTCTCCCCTGGACCCTAACACTGTCCTCCCGAGTTAGCTATTCACCCCAGGATGACCAGGGCAGGAACAAGCTTTCATTCACTCACCGAAGGACGATAAGAATTAAGAATGAACCTGTTTTCTCCTGTGTTCTACTGAATATTGGTAGAGTCCACACCACAGAACCAAATCCAAAAATCCTGCAACAGCATACGGGTATGTCTCCCTGCACACTTACGGAAGTTAGCCAAAGGCAAGGCCACTCTCGCGCACACCCATCTGCAACCACACACCTTTTCCAACGACACATTGCAGAACACCTCTGCCATTAAAATGCAGCTATGGTCTAGCTGGACACAACTTATTTCTACTTCCCTCACACGCTCTTATTTTTCAAAGCACCTATCCATACATACCTGCCTAAAATTTAACTTTGGCTAAAACGCACACACGCGCATTCCAAATGGTATTGCCCAAAAATGGCAAATTTAAAAATGGTCAAATAGACCACGAATGAGAATATAGCCTGCATGAAAATATTGTATTTCCGAAAAAAATGCAGTTTACTTTTTAATCCTTGCCCGTTGCTGCTTTCATTAAAATACCTTTAATTTCCAATCTTGTTGCGTTCTCATTTGATTGCCACTTTTGCATTATTTATTTTTTGCCAATGTCGTGTTCACATTGCAGCTTTCATGTGAATAGCTTTCAATTTCAATCCAGACGCATTTACTGATTAAATGCTGCTTTCTATTCTACACTAATTGCTGTATCACTATGTCGAACGGAAGTTGAAGGGGTGTCCCCTGCCAAACGGGAGTTGCAGGGGTGTCCCCCACTCCTCCTGTTCAGTAAAATGTGATTGTATTTTAAATAGGAGGTACATCAGGGAGACTTGTTTCAACGGAACCATGTTTTTTTCATGGATGATCAGAACATGGTTAGTGGAAGGGTACTTTGTGCATTACTAGGCAGATGGACGCGTCAGACGTTCCGAGTAACAGAGAATCGATACAGATGCGTCAACACAATGTCTAGCTGATCCGGAAAGGTGGGAATCAACATTTTCACAATGCAAAACTTTCCGCTTGCTAAGGATTCCAAGGGGGCTACACTCACCAGACCAGGACTCTTGATGTTGGCCTAGGCTGCAGCGCACAATCAAAACACTTTTACTTTATTTACTATGGATTCAGATTGAGATGGCACTCAACCCGTCTCACACCCCCTGTTACAAACATGCCGGGCCACAATGGACCATGAACCAGGCCGATGGATGGTAATATAAGATTTATTTTGAAATTCAAATGAAATCACCCAAAATTAATATTGGGCAACAATCACCAGTGGGGTGATAATTACAAGGTAGATCGATGGAATGCAGTTACTTAAACTTTTTCATGTAAGATAAACACTACACACTTGAAAGAAAGCAACATTCACTTTTGAGTGGATTTTAAAAATGGTAACACAGGAATGATATCCCCTGCAAAACTCTAAAACCCCCATTAATCAAACTTTGCATGTATGGGGAGGTATAGCAAGGAGTCAGGTACCTATGCAGCAATCAGAATTAAAATCCGACCTACCCCCCACTGAATAGGCGGCAGAACCCCGGATTTAGCTCCTCGAAAACTGACCAACACGGACTGTGAAATTACTAAATGTTTATTTCCAGGCGCGGTTGAATGAAAAGAGCACAAATTTGGTATAACCGTATCAGGACACTAGCACACTATCAATCAATGTCCTAAGCAGTTCAGAAATCGACTTAGAAATAAAAAAAACACAGTGCAGCCAAATCACACGTTGAAAACGTGCATTTTCTTATTTTTACAGGTTGAACGGTTTGAAAAACGGTTTGAATAGGCAGAGTAGGAATGTGGTTTTTATGCTAAAGAATAGATACACATCACAGGAAAGATAGGCAAGTAAAAGGGTAACTCTAGCTGAATGCAAAGATGAGATTCTTAGTAGGAAAGGAAATTCGGCTTGAAAATAAAAGCAGTGGGCAAGGAAAAATTGGTTTACAAGGAATTACAAGTTTTACTTACACTAGATTTTAGTGACTATATTGTTAAAGAAAGACACAGTACACCCAAAGGTTACTTTGCAAGGTTAACCTTCACGCCACGTTCAGCTCTAAATGGAATTTCTTACATTATTCAAAATATGACTAAGGATTTAAGCAAAGAACGGTAAGGAAGGGAAAACCGTCAGCCCTAGTCCTGTGTTGCCATGGAGTTGCCTTTGAAGCTTCCCAGTTTGAGTTTCAGGGGAGGTGCTGCTACAAAAGTCACACCTATGTGTCCCAGAAATCCATTTTGCCAGGCTGGAGCACAGCCACAGAGTCTGACGAGGGTGCGAGATCCACCACCATTGTCTATTCATATGCCTAGGGGGCTGGTCCACTGGGAAGCAAATGTCCTTTGAAACCAGGCCAGGAAAAATCTGTTCTTGGCTTCTGCACAGTAAATGCCTTTATTTATTTATTATTTTTTTCTGAACCAGAAAGCAAATCTGTTGGAATTAAATAACCCATATATGTTTTTCTGGTATCTTTATTCTGAGCATTTCCATGTCCATGGTTAATTTCTACTACACAAGAATCTGTTCCACACACGGATCCTTTGAAACTGACATGCTAAGAGAGAGAGGGCTTCTTATGAAGAATTTAGCTTTGATATGTTGTTGCAAAGTAAAGCGTTTTTGGTTTTTGCGTGTGGCTGAAGTGAAGTCACAGATCGTGCCTGGCACAGCCTGTCATTCAGTAAGACATGCCCCCTTTTGCTGGAGCACAACCTGAATATGAATGGACCTAGCTGGGTCTCACTGAATCAGAACTGTGTACTGTTGAACAGATAAAGGGCATCAGGGCGCAGTCATTTTAAAAAGGCAGAATATTTATTTTTAGTGAAAAGCTTTGGGCTGGCAGCTCTGCCTTTGAATTATTTTCTTTTTGGTGCAAATGAACTTTTCTATGGAGCCACTGAAGAAAATACTGGCAACAATTCTCCGGATATTTGGTGTTTCATCTCGCCCAATGTGTGGCTGGTAAGACAGCACAGCCATTATTTTGGTGACTGCAAAACGCAGTTTAAGGCAAGGCGAGAGTGCTCAACAGCGCCAGCGCATTCATTCTGATGGTGACTGCGGAGATGTGGTTTGATGATGTAGGGGAGTTTTGCTGGGCGATAGATGTATCCCACACGCTCCACAGTACTGCTATTTGTTGTTTTCGGTTTTTATCATTTAACATACATTCTTCCAAACTCCTCAGACAAATCTTCCCATACCTAGACTCCGGTCCCTCAAGGGTGTTAAACCTACAGCACACGTTGGGACTTTATCAATAGTGAAACATGCTATACAAATGATAAATTACAAAATTGGCAGAAGATTTCTGTCCAACTTGGATCACCTGTTCAGCAACCGATGGAAGACATTTACAACCCTCCTCAGATTCCCTGGATCCAAAAGAGAAGACTAGTCCCTCATTCTGTGACTGGATATCCTACCCTTCCCTTCTCTTCTAAAGAAATACCTATTAGCAGAAGTCTTTCAATTACTGGAACTTCCCAGTTGAATTGTAATTTGACATTAAGACCAGCTTTTTCATCCTACAAGAGTGGCTACCCAAACCCCAATTGGTGCACACCACTGGCGTAGGATCTCCCATCCCAAACGTATTGTTGGGGGATAATTATTTAACATCAACACATTCTCATACGGGGATTCTAAACCCTACACAAATGCAGCTAAAGCTTCAAAAAGAGATACCCTTCTCCTAGCAGTGAGCCGACGTTGTCCCACTTTTAACTTTGCAACAATGGAAAATAGTGTTTACTTTCAATTACACGTGGTTCTGTTCTTTTTGGGGTTCTTCTAATCATCTTATAAAAATGGAAAACTGGTGTTTCTTTAAACAGACTGTTGTGTTACATTCCACCTCAGAATTAAGAGGAGGACTTCCATACGGCACGCGTTTCCCTTCCGACTTTGGGTATACCCACTTCCTGTGCTGTAGCGCATTCTCCCCAAACACCCCTTACTTGGAGTCATTGCTCGATGAGCATTTCCTTTCCTTGTGGGTCCGATTTAGGCCAGATCTTTCTCCTCTCAAATGCCTTGGATTCCTGGAGCATGCGCCTCCTTTTCGATTGGCCTCAGGGAATGGACCAATTCCATGTTTCGGTCTTTCCATCTTGAAAAGTAAAAGCTGGCTTTTATTGGTGTCCAACGCAGTTTGTACCACTTGAATTTTCTTCAGCGTAGCTCAGTTTATGCCGGCTATGTTCCACTGCCACTTCGGAAAGGAGCACTTCTCACATGAAGGGCGCTGCGGACTTCAGTTCTTCCTTGCAGTCAGACTTTGTACTTAGAATTTCTGTGAAGTCAATCTTTGGTAAAGTAAGTGTAATGCAGAAGGCCCCATGTGCATCTTTCAGGATCACCATCATATTCCCATGCCCAGTTGTTGCATGCTATGCTGGGCTAGTTAGGTATTGGAAAGCATCTGAAGCGGACTGTGCAGTTTTCCTGATGCAGAGAACACACATAACATATCCATGGATGGGGCGAGTAACTTCCCCCAAAATAAAAAATGTTCATGGCGGTTTCCTGAAAAGTTTATGGTATTTGAAAGTGTGCATGGAGCCAAGCAATTCTTTCCAGTGTACTCACTTAAACCAAATATCTTTTGCCTCCTGGGTAAATGCTTGCAGGTGTCTAGCAGGAAAGGTATCCGTGTAAAGGGGTTGTGAGATGGTCTACAACAAGGAAACATAGTGCCATGAAAAACAGGCTTTACCCCATTGGAAGCCCTGCACATTACACTCAAATGAAAAGCAATATAGGTTATATGTCTCTGGGAACTTGTTGCTCGTCTAGGGGCTCACCCTGGGTTTGTCTGGTCTGATGAATCTTTTCCCTTCCTTTATAAGTGTGTCAAATAGTTAGCATACCTGCAGATTGTGGCATGGTCCGGTGGTCTTCAAATGTTTTCCTCAAGGTGGGATTGGCATGAAAAATGTTCAAGTCGGGTGCCCTTGTTCATGAAGGTTACTGGTAGTGGGTTGGAGAAGCACAGTTTCGCAGAGATCAATTGAACATGGTCAGTGAGGATAGCAGAGACCAGGTAGCATGCCAAGAGACCAATATGCCACACTTAGGCGTGCCACTCAAACAGTTCAGTCTTCAAGGGGGAGGAACAGGATTTTAACCTCCTTTCATTGGGAGCCAATGAGGCTGGTAGGGTTAAACGAGTTCCCCAGTCTATCCCATTCTTATCTATGTTTCTTTCACTTTTATGCTCCCTTAGAACTTCACTTTTTCTCCCGTCTTGTCCTCTCACTTTACATCTTACACGATTTCTTCCATATTGTCCTCTCAAATATCCTTCTTAGCCCCTCAGATTTTGTCTCTTATTTTTCCAATCTTCCTTTCCATCTTTGCTTTCACTCTCCCGTTATGTCCTACTCTGGTTGGCTCTACTTATGTCACCATCCGACTAGGTCTCCCTCATTCTTGATGGTCTCATGTTTATCTCCTTCTGGTATCCCCTTCTTTCCACCCATTCCCTCCCTAGTTTGTCTCCCATCCTGCATGTTCTCTCTTCCGGTTCTCGACTCCCTCTCTTATTCTCCATCTCATTCTCTCATGTCCATCCTCTCCACCCTCAATCTCGTTTCCTCTTTTACTCCTCCATTCATTTCTATTTCACAACCAGTCGGTCTTTCTCTTCTAATCCTCCTCGCCATCTACTTGTCCTTCGCTCTCCTACGTGTTCCTCCTCTTCCATTAGAGATGTCCTAGTCCTGTTAGAGCTCCTCCTCTCTCCTTTGCTCTCTTTCATCCTCTGCTTTCCTTCACATTTTGCAAGAGCATCTGGTAATTGTTTTTACTGATGTGTGTAAATATTTCCCACAAATGTGCATGCGCAAGCAAGCCTTGCGAGATATCCCAAACAAAGAAAGGAGTATTAACAGGAATGCACGCCGAGAATTATTTTCAGTGTGTTAAAACAGTAGATCATACAGCACAGGGTCTGTGAAAAACTGGGTAAATAGCTAAGCTACTTACAATTAGTATCATAGGGTGACACAAGAAAATAAATAAAATGGATGCAATGCCACCAACTGTAGCCAGACATTGCCCAACAGATTTACATGATGCCTTGCGCCGCATCTATGCAAGTTACGACCCAGTGTAACAAGACATTTTCAAGTTTGCTTTAGAATAATGCCAGTATTGCCACTGTATGAAAACATGTCCCTGCCGACAATGACATCATAGGATGGTATGTCCAAGTAATAACTCTTGTTTGGTTGACGCAAGCTGGTAATGCCACTTTAAACAAAATTGGCCTTGCTAGGGTAGCTAATAAAGGCCAGTTTTCCCACATAATTGCACATTCACATTTGCTTTGCCCTTAATGCCACTGAAAGAAAACTTGTCCATGCTGTCTGCACCAATATATGCTGATTTGCCCAGCTAAGTATGCACTCCTCTTTATTTTGGCCTTACATTTCAGTTATTCTATAGTAGAAACAGATGTATTCCTCATCTTCCAATATATGCCTGTATTGTCCCTCACTGTGGCACCTCCTTTATGCACCTTTCCCATCCAGTTTACCATCCCTCAAACCCCAGGGCTCCACCACATTCTCCAGCCTCCCCCACTCCCACCCAAACACACACTACACTGAATAAACCCAGTGCCTTGCATGCACGAACGCTTGCTAAATTCAATGTTTTTTTCTTTACTTAACTGCTTGGAGTCGCGATAGCTCCGGACTGGTGCAACCTCCTTGCTCAACAACCAGATCACGCACATCATGTATGCTTATGTCAGAGAACAAGGGGAGGGCCTCAGTCAAATGGCTGGACTGGAGTACTGGTTCTTAGCGTGTGGAGGAGCACCAGGAACTCACCACCCTAGACAGCCCACATCTACAGCGATGTGCAAGAGCATCCCCTATATGATTTTTGCCAGACGGTACCCCAGCAACTATGACCAATGCAAGACAAGGGAAGCAAAATGGCCCCTGCCTTGTGTGGCTCCTTGGACATACACAACTGGGCATCTTCAAGCACAGAATCTTCTCCCACAATATAGCAGCCCATGAGCGCTTTCTAAGCTGCTCGCTGAGGGCATGCACAGGATTTTCATTGAACTGGCTTTGACCCCTCCATAATAGGTGGCAGGTTGGCACTCTGTCACCCAATACAGACAAGCCATCAATGATGTTCTATGTGACATTTTGCTCTGTATAGCATTCTGTGGCTCGGTCAGATTCCGCCAAAGCAAGACCAAGAACATCCCTCGCTAGGTTTGTTTTTCTGGGGCACCTTCCAGTCCACATCAGAAGCGGCCTGCCATGTATCCTACTGCTGCATTTTTGCTAGAGCGAGTGCCAGAGCGAATGTTCAATTTTAGTATGCGCCATTCTACCATCAACTGCAAGACAGGCCTCGCCAATATCGCCCAAAAGGGGGAACTCAAGTGAATCACATCTGTATCTACTGTGTCAGATGAAATGATGAGTTAGGTTAGCCAGGATCTGAAACTGGGACCCTTAATGTACAGATCGTACAACTAAACTCGCCCAGCCAATAATAACCTGGATGGACATATGCAACATTAAGTGTTCATTGTTCGAGGGGCAAGAAGTGAAAATAAAATGGAGAGCCAGCTGTGATACAAGTGGAAGAGCCTCTAGGAGTTGCATTACCTGTAACTGAGTAAGGGTGAGCAGTGATGTGGAGCTTGTCAATAGGTTAGGTTCAAGAGAAATACACAACCAGTGGTAGAACTGTATCAAAAAAGTAGTGGAGCTGTGTGTGACCCTGGCAAGGGACAGAGTAGGCAGGAAGGGATCAACATGCAACACATTTTTCAATGGTTGCAGCCCTGCTGGTTGACAGCCAATTGAGTTGAAAGAAATCTAATTTGAACTGCAAATGCTTTTGGGTGTTAAAGTGGAGAAGTGTGAAAATAGTGGATCTAGCGCAGTAAAAAAGAAAAGTAGTGGAATGCCACTCCCAACCATTCCCTCTCACTTTGACCACTGTACACAACCATTACAAAAGCTGTGGTTATTTTTCCCCAATGCATAATACATACAGGTGAAAATAAAAGGCTATCCAGTGTTACCCAAGCTCCGAATGCCTTTCATCTTCTCCTTCAGGGCCGCATTCTCCTCCGCCAGCCGATCCAGGGCAGTCTCCCTCGCTCCTCCGGGGTCATAGATTCGATATGGCCCTTTACCTTCCATAGAAGCAGAGCCTCAGACATAAATTTCAAGGACAGCCATCTCTGCAAAATAGACAACAAATCACATTATGTTGTGGCAATACGGCAAGAAGTAGGACTAATCTCACTCACACCGAGCCATCCCCGCGAGATGAAAAAATAAATAAACTCGATTTCTAAACTCTGACCTGGTTGTAAGAAGTTGAGGAGGCCATACTAGTTTAGTGGAACAGGAGAACCTTCTGGACAAGCAAAATCAATCTATTGTAGCTTGGCAGATGGTCAAGACTAAGTCTCAAGAGGGGTGAGTGATCGGAAGCCCACAATGAGCACACAGTAAAACTCCACAGATTACTCTCAAACAGATGCATCAAAAATACATGTCTTATAGGCCTTTTAATCAAAACACAATTAAACCACAGTTATGAAGAAACAATACCACACACGTTCATATACTATGAAACATGCCTAGACGACAATTACAAAATCACACTCCACAACTGCCTCCCTGACAACTTCAAGAGCTCCCAAGCAAACAGAAAAAAACAGAAGAGGAGGAAGACTACTGATGGCATACAAGGAAGACCTGAAAATTAAAACTGAAGAACCACTAAACATTGTAAACTGCGAATCCTAAATGAGAAAATAACCGTCTACCATCCGACAAGACCACTCCGATCAAGCAAAGACATTCGCCTATAACCAAAATTATACAATAAAAGAAAATACAGAGGATCATTTTTCTCTCACCTAGCTGCAATGACCTGGAATCACCTACCAAAAAATATACGCAACACGAGGGATCATCTGCAATTCAGCAAACTACTCAAAACCTGGCTCCTTGCTCCAGAACCAGAAGGAAACGACTAGGAACATACACCCAGCGGGAAACAAGAATCCCAGGGAGGCACCCATGACACCTACCTTAACCTTCCCTAACCGGATGGTGGGGAAGGACCTCCTGACCACCCATGTCCACATGCCGCTAGTTCACAGAGGAAAGTTGGGTAGATAAGGACCCAATGCAGGATGGGCAGGGAGGGACCAGAAACCTCTATCCTAAACATCAGCCAACCCCAGGGCGGGGAAGCACGCCTGCATCAGCCAGATACAAATAGCAAAAGAGAAATACAGAAGAAAACTGCCACTCCTCAACATGCCCGCCAACTAGGCGGACACACTACGATACCAAACACACAGGATAATCAGACGTTTGAGCACAGAAACGCAAAGACAAAAAGAGGTAAGGAAAACAGCCTAACCCACTCTAAAACATCAAGTTTCTGCATACACTTCTCGTACAGAAACTCACACAACCAGCTCTCTGCACAGCAATCTGGACAGCAATCTGGACAGCAATCTGGACAGCAATCTGCACATACTTCACCACATTGCAACAACAGACTAACACATAACCCAGCACAACAACACATGGGAATTTGCACCGACCCAAAAACTGCACTAAAGCTTAGCGAACGGTGCAAACCGAACTGAAACTACCAACAGGTCATCACAACACTCACTCTCCTATTCCCACTACGCCCTACTAACCCCATCACTCCCTCCTTTTTCCATACCCTCCTTTTCAGATCCACCGGAGTACCTGGGGACCACTCCAGTGGTGACGGCGTGCAGTACAAATACCGTTAACATTAAAAATTACACTGCACAATTACAAGTGTTGAGCCATGCCATCAGCACAGTACCAACCATGCAAGGCAGACATATCGTACTTCCATTGTACGACTATCTTTGCGAGCTGAACACAACAGTCAATCCATCTTGTGCCTTTGCTGTAGGGAAAACAAACCATACCCACAATGTACCATATGTGCAAAACAGACCCCAAACTACAACTTTACTGTACTATTCCAGCTAGAGCAACACACAGTGCAATATCCACAAAACGAATACACCTACACTGCAGAATATTCAAGATTAACAAGAAATCACGCCCACACCAGGTGAAACCAATACAAGACAAGCAGACAAGCAACAACTAACAACCACTACCAATTGTGCACGATTATCAATCGTACCATTCCTGCCAGATGGATAAAAAGTTCAAACTTCATTCCACAAGAGAAATAAGTTAGTCGCTCTATGCTATCCGAGCAAGACATTCATAAGAAATCACTCCCATACTGTATAATACCACTGCCCCCCCCTTCAAGATGCTAACACATCCCTTCAATAACGTGCAATACATTTTCACCGTGCAATTACATTAAAACGAATGACCAAACACAAGCTCCCACAACCACCCCATAACACCTGTGAAATAGCATCAAACTACAGCTGAATTGTTAATTTATGCAAAACACATCACAAAGTCACATCAGGAAAACCGCGCCTCGGCACCTTATGAAAAAGAACCGGTCGGACCACGTTACAATCACACTGTTTCCCACTACCCAAACTTATTACAGTTGAAGCAATGTTCTGCAGCAATCCATTAACCGGAACTACATATTCATCCTACCATCATAGTACCACTCTGTCTATGTCGATGCAGGATGAAGTGTGGAGGCTGGATAACAGGGTCTAGATGGTAGGCTGCTGGCAAATGAAGCATAAGGCTGGACAGTTTTCTTCAGGCCTTTTGCTCTGTTCTCGGATTCTCACTAATCAGGATAAGCAACATTTGGTTAGCTGCATATTTGATAATCAATGTACCTTTTGGGACGTGTATGCCCAGACGTGGGTCCCTGTGCCTGATGGGCCTATAAATCCAAGCTACTCCTCACTGAAAAAGCCCAACAAGGGCTGAAACATGTTTGGGGATGCCTGTGGTCTCGTATAGAAGGGATGTGACCAAGCAGTGTGGGCTGCCAAGCCTGATTTGCATTTGGTCTTTCCCCTTTTGCAATGGCTTGGCCTGCGAAGAACGATGGTCTGGAGGGTTGCTCAGAGCAATGCCAGAGGTTAAGATTAATGCTAAACCGTACAGCCATCACCTCTAGTTTTCCTGTTCATTTATTAAGCCTCTGCTCTGCGTAATTACTCAGTTCCTCAAATACAGCAAGCAGCCCTTTATCTAGAAAGCATCCAAGGTCCTGCCTTTCCTGAAGTTATGTTAATAGATGTTTAATACCACGCCAGTCATGACCTACATGGTCTAGCAGCACCAAGGCTTGCCTGGTGTGTTAAGTATGGTGCTTCCACCTGGGGTATCCAGAGCTCGACCGTCACAGATGGCCTCAAGAAGACATTAATTCTTGCAGAACGCTCAAGGGTTTTTATCAAAATGCTTGAGAAGAGGCTCAGTAAGGGCTGCCGATCCCTCTGTGGTCTCCTGCAGGCTTTTACCTCCTGAGCCGAGGTTTCCATAAACCCCAAGATGGTTACTGGAGATCGCCAACCACCCCCATTATCTAAAACTCTAAATGACTAATGATTATGGCATTAAGGTAACCGCCTTCTCACCAACTCCCTTCAGGGCCAATGTAGGTGGATCTTTTCCAGGTACCCACAATACGAAGTGGTACCTTCCAGTCCTCCAGGTGCCACTCGATCTTCATTTACCACTTCCTCATCTGATGTTCTTTCCTGCCTTTCCCTTCCTTCTACTCTCCTCCCTTTTCTTCTCTTCCTCCCACTTTATTCTTCCTCTCCATCGGTCCCTCCGATATTCCTCCATCTATATTTATCCTCCGTTGCCCTTCACTTCTCTCCACTTCCCCTCTGATACTCTGAAAGAGCTGTAATACTGGTCTCCCCCTCGTTGTGCTGTGTAGATTTTAAAATCTGAGGACTGAATGTGTGGCTTACATAAAAAGAGGCAATATAATATTGGTGAGACATGGAATTTCTCAGAGCATGGAACGATCACCCTAAAGGTGACAGAATTCCTTTCAATGGGAAAGCAATTCTGTCACTTTTAGGGTGATCGTTGCTTGCTCTGAGAAATTCCATGTCTCACCAATAGTACAAATCCTCTTTATGTAAGCAATGTAGAGTTCTCCTGCAGAAGACAGCTTGATTATTGGATTATTCTCCTACTGGTTAAGTGGAGCGGATTTCCCCTCAAGAGGTTGTGCTCCCCTTTAAGCGGGGGCTGGAGTGGTTGTTCATTCCAGATAGTTGGTGCCTGGCATGGCAGCCTCCTCCCAAGGGTGTAGTGCCATACCTCAGGCGGGTCTCTCCTGTGTAACTTGGTGTTATAAACACTGTGCAAGTAAGGAAAAAAAAGTTTGTGCTAAAACGGATGTCACTTTAAAAATAAATAAAAAGTTAGTCGTGTTGTACCACAGAAGAGGGGTGCAGTGGGGGGGGGGTCTCCTCCCATAGAGGTGCCTACATAGGCTGGCTAAAGTGTGTGTCACATCCCACAGATTAGGTGTATTCTGGCAGGTGTGCACTGTGGCTGTCTCCTATATACGCAGTGTTTCCGGAGACAGAAAAACTAGCGGAGCGCAGCCGATACACAGATGCACCCTGGCCACTAATGTATCTTTTAGATCAATTGACACTGGAGATCTACATATATTTAATTGCCATGACAAGCAGCTTCGGACTGGGACAAGAAATAGGCCCGGTCACCCAGAAAAAGTGGCCCACCCCTCGCCTCACGACCCCTGGACCTCTGATGACATCACCGGAAGTGATGTCATTTGATCCCACCCCAAAGTGACATCCAGGGAAGCGATGAAACACAACCTTTCATCCCTTCACAAAACAAAAGTGGCATCAAATAGGAACAGTGCTGAGTACACAAAGTTACTGTGAATCCAAGCAGACGTCCCGTGTCAAATAATGATATGTTATTGTATAGCACTTACGCTTAAGCTCTTTTTATAGAACAAATATTCATACAATATCACCCAACCTGTGTTGGTACTCATTTAATCAACCTAAGAAGGTTGAAAGGCTTTTTGAAAAAAAGCAACAAAAAAAAACAAAATGTGAAAACTAATTTAATTTAATTTTATTTTTTTTTCTTCCAAACCAGCCCGGGCATGGCCAGAAACCGGCCCCCACTCCCTATTGACGATTTCGGCCACACAGAAACAGAACCACTAAGGTATTCAAAGACGTTTATGCCGAGCCACTCCCCCTCCCCCCTTTTCGAGCACCCCTCCCTGGAGTTTAAATAAAAAGAAAACAAAAAAAAAGGTTTTGCCAGTTCCCCCGAGCTGCGATTTCTGCTCATATTTTCTATTGACAGTCATCATCCCCCTACCCCCTTCTCCACTTGTAACCCCCCGTAGCCCCCCTCAGGGATGGCCAGCCCCTCGGTTTCAATACCACTGCCCTAAGGGAAGGCAAGGCACTAGAATTAACACTCCCCAGCAGCGGATATGTTTTTCATCTATTCTGATTTTTTCAATTAAAAATATTGCTATTGTTCCCTTTCTCCCGTCTACAATTATTCTAGCCAAATACAAGCTCCTTACTCCCCCCTTTCCGTGACAAAACCACTCTCCCAGGTGCTTCAGAATGTTGGTATGTAGGCTATTGTGTTTTGTGCTATGTTGGGATTTGCATGCCAGGCAAACAACAATTGTACAATATTAAACTCGCATCAGAGCATTATCCAAACCCCGTTGCCTCGGATGAAGAGTTGAGGGGACAAGTTCAAGGAAGGGCCCTAAACTGTCCATTAATATCCAACAAACGCCCACACTACCACTCGGAAAACCTTTTGTCTCAACTATAAAAATTAAATTTAAAAAAACGGTCAGCAACTTCGTTCTCAATTTCCCTCGGCGAGTAACGTCATTGTGATATGCGCCTTGCTCAAATGTCAATTCATCGCCTGTTCACCCATCCCTTACACACGGAGTGAACAACGATTACAACACGCGGGCTCCATGTTGAGCAAGACTGGAGTATCCCTTCACGCTGAGCGTAGCCCTCCCTGCAGGACGTGGACGCGATCAACACCGAGTCTTCGTTGCCCTGAAAGGGAGCCAATGAGGACGAGCATTGGGCGGGATTTCGGTCATTGCACAATCTATTTGGAGATGACGAAGTTTTTGTTCTTGAAAAGCTGGAACTACTGTGGTAAACCACAGAGCCATCTGAACGGAAAATTCTCCTAGATTACGTCAAGCAGCGCGAACGGCTTGGTAGCGCAAGCCAGTAATGTGTGGTGTGTCCCCCCCGCCCAGCCGTGCCGCAACCCCCCCCTTCTGAAGACTAAGTAAAAGACAAAAGATTGAGCAAATCAGGAAAACACTTAAAATGTGCCGTTTTCCAGCATGCGCAGCACAGCAGTTGTGATAGAAGCCCAATAGCAACGCTTGTATTAAGCAGGGTTTCCTCCTTCCATTACTTATAAATTGAGGACGCCCAAACCTCTCTGCATAACATTTATGAACGAACAATGTATCGTCTCCTCTTTGAACCTTTCAGGCTCTGCCTCATCCAACTCCTGTTGTAGTTACACCCCACTGTGAAGGCTTGGAGCCGCAGGGCCAGCCTTAGAAGCGACAGCACCCTGGGCAGCAAATCAAGAATGTGGAGCACTTCCCATCCCCTGCGTGCCCCTAGTCATGCGGCAAGGGTTTAGAGGGGGAGCTCCACATATTTCAATAAGCACGGCAGGTATTGTTATTAAATACGCTCCGCTCCAGAGAACACATTTAATTTCAATAGGGCGCCTGCCATGCCTTCTCCCACTGCAGCAGCTAGGGGGAGATGCTAAAAGATTATCCCGAGCTGGTGTGGCGGGGGTCTAATGGCAGGGTGCCCGGGGCGGTGGCCTGGCCCACCCTGTCCCAAGGCCGGCTCCGCTTGGAGGGTCGCAAATACTTGGACGAGGAAGGAGACTGCGCAATGGTGATTGACATGAATACTCAAGGCATCTTTCCTTTTCGAAATCCTCACACATTGAGGCTATACCCCCTTATAAATCTATGTGTCACCTCACAAGACTTGCAAGTTGCAACTGATTTTATTCCAAAACCCTGTATTTTAGGGGTGAGAACACTTCTCAGCCAAGTATAGGAGATCGACGGGTCAACCAGAAGCAGTTATACCCCGGAGGTGGATGGTGGCAGAAGAGAGGACCCAATGTCCTGTTGCAGCCCCCTTGTGCTAACATGTTTGTTTGCAGACCCCGGTCTTCAGCCATAACTCAGATAATGGCTCTCTTCATTTCCAGAGCCTACCAGCACAGAGACGAAAAAGAACAGACAATCCAAAAAGGAAGTCCGATTTAGCAGCCCACAAACAGAAAGGAAGAATAGAGCCCAGAGAAGGCACCAGAGGAGGAACACCAAAAATGGAAGCCAAAGCCCCACAGAGACCGGACCTCAACAGGGCATTGATTATAGAGAGGCAGCCATATACAAACAGCACATGGCAGGACCGGAAAAACCTCCTAGCGTTCTCCCGCACAGATCACCTGCTGCACCAGACCACCAAGTACAACTATTCGGACCCTCCCTACCAACAAACATACCCAAGGGTGCCATGAGATAAAGTCCCTAGACACAAACTTGAACACTGAGCCTCATGGAAGTTCCCAGCGTACTGAGAAAGTGGGTGTGGCGAACGGAAAATCATATCGTGCCTCCTATACTGTATGGAAATCCGTGTTGCAAGGTCTTGACCTTAGATAGGTGTAAGCTGCCATTTTAGGTCTATCCGCCATTTTAGATTCTCCCTCTAAAGTCACCCTGTGTTCTAAGATGGTGGACAGTGTCATTCTGAATGTAACATGGCCGTCTATACCTCTGTGTACAAACTAATATGTAACTTGCCTGCAGGCCACATGTTGGGGTCATGAAATGAGACCTTGTCCTTCGTTGACCTGTGTGTAGAGGATTACCTGCGCCAACAAAGCTAATCCGCGAACATATGTTAAACACAATACATTCAAATACTGTAATGTGAGCACTTGTTTGACTACATTGTATAAAACTGTTTGAGAAGGCTTAACGAGAAATCCTAAGACATACTGTTGCCATTGTGACTTGTTAGTGAATGTATTAAAGGTAAACCCTAAATGTATAAATGCATGAACTCGGCACGAACCCTAGATCCGTGATGTATTAACTCATAGGTGGGTTGAACATCATGTTTTCGATAGTATAAAAGGTGCGACTATTCTAATGTACAGTCCCACTCACTGAGCATACCGAACCAAGCTGGAGTTCGCTTTGCTGTACTGAGGGCCGATAGCTATCTGTTGCTTTGTCCTTTGAAACTGTACAGTATAAAATAACGATCTTTTTACCTTTCTTTGTAACCCGCGTTTGGTGCATTTCCTTTTGGGGTACTCAGCCTCGATATCTTCTTTTTGTTTTCACAGGTGGGGATTAAACCACTTTTGATGCCTTGCCATGCACATCCACTTCTTGAGAGGAGGAGATGGAGCAGGATTGGGTAAGGAAAGGAGATCAAACTCCACAGAGGTGGGCCATAAAAAGAGGGAACAGGAAACAGGCAGTTTGGGTGAGGTCAGAGGTGGAGGATGGCCAACAGACCAGCAAGACGGAAGGGAGCGGTGGCTTGTGGAGGCGATTCATGGAGACAGTGAGGGATTGGTTTAGGTGTGGAAGTGGTTCTGCAGTGCGATTGTTTGGGGTTGGGGAATGGGTGATTAGAATTAATGTAAGTTGAATTGAATGATACAGGCAGAAAGGAGGGTGCTGGAGTAGTTAGTGGGTGGAGAGTAGCATTGGAAGGAGAGTAGCAGTGGGAAGAGGGGGAGAGTAGCAGTGTGGAGAAGGAGGGGAAGTAACATCAAGGGTAGAGGCGAGACCACCAAATGGTGGAGTAGAGAAACACTGAAGGGACATCGGAGAGGAGGGAGGAGTATACAGGAAGTAAAGTAGAGAGAGACGTGAGAGTGGACATGCAAGAGTAGGCTAACAACTCAATTAAATACAAGGCACAATCCCCATTCCCATTAAAACACTAACCCCCTGGAAAAAATAGAGGCAGGAAGAAAGTCCTGAGGGAGATCAGACCACCAGCATTTCAGATACCACCTGGACCGGAAGGCAGTTTATAAGCTACAAGGAATCAACATTCAGTAGCACTAACCAGGTGTTACAGATGCCTGCGTAGGAAGGAGGGCCATATTCAGACCAGAGCAGTGGGGGCAGTCCTAGGGTACACAAATAAGAAATAAAACCCCTAGAACTGTCTACGACTCAGTTATTTTGCGCTGTGACATTAACCAAATTCAACTAGTGTACCCAAGACAAGCATTACCATTTTAGGGCTATTACATACTGATGCTCATCCTCCCAACAAAAATGCTACTTTAAATGGGACATACAAAATGTGTTCTGGATGCCAATGTACCAGCCACACACAAAACTTCCAGAGGAAAATGCAGGGCCTCTCCCAGGATGCTCACTACCCTGGTGGATCTGCTTTGTAAATGGGTGTACATCTCAACTAACAATCAACCACATCCATGTGCTTCAAGCCCTTCCTATTCCTGCCACGGAAGTGGCAAACTGATTGTCATACTTCCTGTATAATGCCTCTCTCCATTTGTAGACCACCATGGCCGTCTAACATACTTCTATTCCCAAACTCCCTTGGCATGATTTCCCGAGTTGGAGTTAGTAAAATTAACTCATATAGGAGAGTTTGAGGGTTGAACAGATCTTGTGTAGGAATTTTGGACCCGGTCAAAGGATAAACTCATCTACATGAACATAGAAGTAGGAAGGAGACAGCAATTCCTCCAAGCTGCCTAGACTTCTAATGGAGGATATAGGCACTAATCGTAGCCTTTTACCGCCCAAGAGTTAGATCAGCAAGAGGCTCATAAGGAAGGGAGGTGAGGGGGGGGAGCTTGCAAATCCCATAGTTTAAGTTTGGCCATAGCAGGAGGATTAAGAAGCGAGCAATCCTTCGGAAGTCTAGGCACTTCCGATTCTTCTGCTTCCCAACCACCACCAGGGGAATCCAATTTCTTGGATGTCTGCCTCTGAAACCTCATAATGGACACCACCTTACACTTGTGGAACCCATCAAAGAGGACATTTAGGATGATAGAAGGAGAACAAGGGATGCCTCTGTCTGAGCTCTACCCTTGAATAATGCCCAATGTTGGTTCTAAGATGTCTGGTTGACAATCTTCTGGATAATTGAAAAGCCTCTGCAACGCCATTCAACAACCAGTGTCACGATGCCCGCTCCCGGGGAGCCGGCTCAGGCCCTGCATCCCCGAAAGCGGACATCAAGTCCCCGGGGAAGGTCCCAGCAACCCCTTATAGGGGCCCTTTGGACAGCGTCCTGGCGCCTATGGCGCCAGGCTCATTATGAAAGTGTTTGGGTGCACTTACCTGATGCAGACCATGCTGCAGAACCCCGGCCTCCTTGAGGCCTGAAAGGAACTACTTTACCTGTGGGACTCATTTACCACCCGGGCGTGGTCGGGGAAGGATACATACCTGATTGGAGGAAGGACACATTCTAGGAACTTCTTCCAAGGCTATTTAAACCACACCCGATCAGCCACACGGGCTTCGCGTTGTTCTGCATCTAGCAGCTGGACGCTCACCGTGTCTGCTCCTGCATCTTGACTTCTGCCACACCTGCCAGCATCCTGAATCACCTGCAAAGGAAGGGAACAAGAGAACAGAAGAAGGAAAAGGCCTCACCTGCTAAATCTGCATCCCAGAGACATTTCGCCGACAATCCTGAAAAGGAAGACATTTATTATTAAAAGCACATCGCATCGATCGCTGCAGCGCCGCATTCTACTCCCCTTTACAGGGCGCCTCCATGTTCAGCAGCGACCATCCAGATTCGCAGTCGCGCCCCCGCGCCTAGGGAGAAAAAGACAAGAACAAAGGTGAGAGAAAGAAGGGAAAAGGGAAGCTAAAACTCCATGTCAAGACTTACCTGTTGGGTCATTCCCTTTTCATTTCGGGTCCGCGCCGCATCCAGGCATTTTCGGACCCCAGCCCCTAAGGGGAAAAAGACATCAGCGTTAATGAGTGAATGAAAAGACATTACCAAAACACTCATTAAAGACTTACCTGATTTCCACAAGGATTTCACTGCTCACCTCGGGTCGGTGCCTGTTCCCCGGCATTCCGTACCCCGGCCCCTATGGGGAAAAAGACACTAGCATTAGAACATTAATGCATGGACACAAAGGGAACCACTTATAGAAAAACTTACCTGGAAGCCAAGCAAGTTTGGTTCTCACCCATCCGACAATCCAGTGACGTAACTGGATACCAACGCGCCCCTGCATCAGAAGCAGGATGGAGAGCTTTTCCTTCCAGACCCTAAGGTGAGACGCTATGGGGAAGCACGGTAGGGTTTTGAGGAGGGTGAGAGGGGTAAGTGGGAGGTCGATTGCATTACCCCGCAGACAGTTAACCCCCTATTCTCACCTACAGAAGGATACTTCTGCGAGTCAGACAAGCCAGATCTGGGGCCCGGTCCAGTCCGTCTTCCGAACCCTGCGCATCACTCTAGACGAGGTCACAGCAGCGCGAACCAGGCCAGCGCCCCCGTGGGAGTCAGGTGAGCATTACAACCAGATTCTCAACAGGCCCTGCCTTACAAGCTCCAGACCCCCAGCCTGAGAAGATACAGTGCTCCAGTTGTCAAAGGTGGGCTGCAATACGGGTTAATTGCATACCCCCAGAAGCCATAGCCATACTGGCCCAGACTTCCAATCCGGTTTGATCAAAAAGCAAGGACTAATGGTCTAAAAGGAGGGGACTTTCTGCATTTGTCAAGGCCCTTAAACAGCAATGGAATTGAAGTAGAAGGCATACAAGAAGGCTTCCCCTACCTCAGAAAAGGGTATCTACCCCACATGCCAGATGGTCACTGAACCTTCAGCATTAGATGGGAGACTTGACATTGAGTGCTCTGCAAAACAATTAATCAAGGGGATCCCATATCTCATTGAGCACCTTCCCCTTGAGAATATAATCCAGAGAAGAGGCGAAAAGCAGACTCTGGCGATCTGTCCCTTTGTTGCATATGCCCAGGATGCAGACATCCTGGAGGGCGACAAGGTGTCCTGCTGCCCACTGTATGTGCTTTGAGGATTGAATGCCCAGTGAGTGAAACCACGTCCCTCCCTACTTATTGATGTACGTTTGGTGACCCTGGTCGGTCTGGACAACAACGGAGTGTCCTGCTGGGCTGGAAATGGAGTAGAACTACTACATAGAGTTTCTTCCAGTTGGAAGGATGCGGGACCTGATCAGGGGCCCATCTGTGGTAAATACTACTGACAAGGGGGATGCTACCATTATACCTCTCTCTAGAAAGCCACCCCACCAACCACCACTGGAGTCTTAGAAGGACTTCTTGGAATACCAACATCCGATGGTAAGTGTCTCACTGTAGGGGTTGCCATTGGTTTATGAGCCCTGTCCCCTGCTGATGTGGAGGACACAAGGAGTCTTTGCCGCCTGTGTAGCTTTGTAAGATATATTTTGGTAAATGTATGGCTTCTACACTGAACAGGCACCCCATATCCAATGCCTCCTAGTACGAAGTCCCACCTCAAAATTTTGGGCATGACACATGCAGTTTGATCAAAACTCAAATTTACTTAAGTAAATTAATTGAAAGGTGGTTCCCAAGCTATATGTAGGTGAAGTCACCACAATATTTCACAATGACATGCAGCTTCTCCACAAAAACGAAATTCGTCACGCCTGCTTGAATCCCTCCGTCTCATAATATATATATCTCCGTAATCGTATTTCTGATGCTTGTATCTGCTTAGATTCACATGCTGTGCATAGGCCGACATCCAGTGGCAGCTGCGGAGTATTACAGTTTTTTTTTTTCGAAACTCGAAAAAGGGCGTCGACACAGGGCGTGCCAGGAATACTACCCCTAGTGTGACGTCCACTGTACCCCTGATCCCTCACACGTCTAGGACCCTCAGATTGTGTTTTTTCTGACATGAGGTAGCATGAGGAGTAGCGCGAGTACAGATAATCCAAGCAGATAGATAGAAAGGTAAGACTACAAGCATCCATGCGCCTTCTCTCAGAGGGAAGGAAGGGTGGGTTGTATGTGAATCTAAGCAGATACAAGCATCAGAAATACAATTACGGTGAGTAATGTATCCCTTCTGAGGCTTGTGGAATCTCCTTAGATCACATGCTGTGCATAGATTAGCGAGCAGTACCTGAAGAAGGAGGTGGGATGTAAGAAGGGTCATGAGCAAATAAATGTCTTAGAACCGCTTGTCCCACTTGTGTATCTGTCTTGGAATGAGTGTCAATGCAGTAGTGCTGAGTAAAAGTGTGAATACAGCTCCAAGTAGCTGCTTTGCAATTGATGTCAAGAGGTACATTTGCAATGAAAGCCAGAGTGGCCCCAATGCCTCTTGTAGAGTGGGCCCTAGGCGTGAAAGGCAGAGTTCATTCAGAAAGTGAGTAACACAGCTGGATACACTTAATAATCCACTTAGAGATGGCACCTTTAGAGACGCAATCCCTCTCTCTGACTGTAGCTACGGAGACAAACAGCTGATCTGTTTTCCTTAGCGGTCTGGTCTTGTTTACATAGTAGAAGACCGCCCTGCGCACATCTAGTGTGTGTAGTTTCACCTCAGCCGAGCTTTGTGGGTCTTGGAAGAAAGCCGGAAGCTCGATGGACTGGTTCACGTGGAATTTTGAAATAAACTTAGGTGAGAACCTAGGGTGTGTGCGTAAAACCAGTTTTTCTTTATGGACAGTAAAAAAGGGATCTTGCACTGACCGAGCCTGAATTTCACTGACTCTTCTTATAGATGTAATTGCTACTAAGAAGGCCGTTTTGTAAGTCAGGTGTTTGAGACTGCTTTTGTGCATGGGCTTGAATGGGGGGCCAATGAGCTTAGATAGCACCACGTTAAGGTCCCATCCTGGTGGTGGGTTTGAAATAGGAGGGTGAAGTCTCTTCACTCCTTCCATGAAGGCTTTAAATACTGGTACTTTCCACCACAAGACCTTGTTATGGGCAGTGGTGTATGCTGACAGGGCTGCCAGGTGTACCTTCAGTGAGTTAAAAACCAGTCCTGCATCCAGCAGGTGGAGCATGTATGTAACAATAGTGGAAGGAGTGCAATCAACTGGGGTGATTTGTTTATTCTGGCACCAGATAACGAATTTCTTCCATTTGTCAAAGTAGCAGTGCCTCGTGTTAGGTTTCCTAGATTCTTTTAGGATGTCCATACACCTCTGTGGTAAATTGAGATGTCCAAACTTTATGACCTCAGGAGCCATGCTGCCAGGTTCATTGAGTTGGGTTGAGGATGCACTGTTTGACCTTGGTGCTGGGACAGTAGGTTGTACCAGCCCGGAGGTTGATTGGGTTTGCACACCGCCAATCTGCATAAGTGTGGGAACTACGGTTGTCTTGCCCACATGGGAGCAACTAGGACGAGCGTCGTCGATTCCTTGTTCATCTTGTTGACCACCTTCCTGATTAGAGGAGTTGGTGGAAAAGCATACACAAACATCCCTGACCAGTTCATCCACAGGGCGTTCCCCTGGGAGTCTGGTTGGAGCAACCTGGATGCAAATCCTGGACATTGTCTGTTTTCGCTTGTAGCGAACAGGTCTATAGTGGGGAAACCCCACTGAGAGAAGAGATCTCCTACGACTTTGCTGTGTAGACACCATTTGTGTTCCTCTGGGAGGGGGTCTCTGCTCAGAGCATCCCCTAGGGAATTGAGATCCCCTGAAACATGTTGCGATGACAGGAAGATGTTCCGTCTGAGTGCCCATATCCAGATTTCCTGGGCAAGCTTAGACAGATTTGGCGACCGAGTCCCTCCTTGCTTGTTCAGGTAGAACATGGCTGTAGTGCTGTCCGTCCGGATTTGCATTGACAGATTTAACAGGTAGGGCTCGAACGCTTGAAGTTCTCTGAATACTGCCAGAAGCTCTAACAGGTTGATGTGATTCTTGGCCACTGAGTGCGACCAGAGACCCTGAGCTGTGTGGTGGAGATGGTGAGCTCCCCACCCCATCAGGCATGCATCGGTTGTGACTACCACCTGTATCTCGGGATCGTAAAAGGGTTTCCCTTTGGACAGATTCTCTCTTGTCCACCAGTGAAGGCTTTGGCGAAACGACCACTAGATCGTCCCACTTGCCTGAGACCACTGTTTCGCCAACCATTCCTGCATGGGATGCATGCGCAGGCGCGCGTGGGGGACCAGGTAAATACAGGACACCATCATGCCCAGCAAACGCATTGCTTTGCGTACCGTGTCTGGCGACCGGACTGATATTGCGGAATTTGCAGCAGTATATTCCGAATTCTTTCTTCGGAAGGAAAGGCCAACCCCTCTTGAGTGTCTAGGATAGCTCCTAGGAACTGTTTGGATGTGCTTGGCACCAGACTTGACTTTTTCTCGTTTATTGAGAAGCCCAATTCGAAGGGGAGGTTGATTGTCCTTTGAATGTTTGCTCTGCAAATTACTGGGGTCTCCCCGTGATGAGCCAGTCGTCCAGGTAAGGCTACACCGGGATTGCCTCCCTGCGTAGGTGTGTTGCCGCCACCGCCAGTGCCTTGGTGAATACCCTTGGAGCCGAAGCTATCCCGAAGGGCAGTACCTTGAACTGGTAGTGCCGACTGTCCACCTTGAAGCGCAAGTACTTTCTGTGCGCTGGGAACATGGAAATATGAAAATAGGCATCTTTCATTTCCAATGTTGCCATGTAATCCCCTTTTTTTAGGAGGGGGATTACCTCTTGGAGAGTAGTAATGAGAACATTTTGGGGCTTGACATACTTGTTTGCAGGCCGTAAATCCAATACTGGGAGCACTGTCAAATCTTTTTTGGCACAAGGAAGTAAGTTGAATAAATACCCTTGTTTACCTGGTGTCCCGGGACGAGTTCTATCGCGTCCTTTGCTAGCAGATTGACAATCTCCTCAAGGAGGATCTTCTGGTGGTCCAAAGAATGTATGCAGTGCTATGCAGTAACCTGCGGATACTGTGGACAGTGCTATGCAGTAACCTGCGGATACTGTGGACAACACCCATCTGTCTGATGTGATCCCTTCCCAAGCTTGGGTGAAGTTGGAAATGCGTCCCCCTACTGGGGTTGCGTGAGAAGGGACCCTGAATGGAGCTTTACTGTTTAAGTTGAGGCGTGCCGCCGCCTCTACCTTTACCACGTCCTCTTATTACCCCTGCCATAACCCTGGGTAGACTGCTGGTTGTTATTGTTCCATGGTGTACCCTGCCCCTGGGAATAGTTAGATCCTCTCTGGGAATTTTGTCCGCATGGGCGACGAAAATTGCCATTCCCTCTTTGATTAGGGGGTTTATTGGTTAGTTGGCCTAGGGATTTGAGTGTCTTATACTCATCCTTGGCATTTTTCAGCGCGTCCTCAACCGCCTTCCCAAACACATCCGGCTCCACCGGTTTATCTAACAATGATGCTTGGGTTTCAGCCTTGAATCCAGACTGCCGTAACCAAGCGTGTCTCTTTTTAACAGTCCCTTCGTCTATCAATCTGCCGGCGTTATCCGTGGCATCAAAGGTTGCTTTTAAAATGCAACCGGACACGGCTCTTCCCTCCACGGAAACTTGTGCCAATTGGCTCTTTAAGGGTTCTGGGGCAGAGTCTACGAGTGCCGCGACTTCTTCCCACTGGTGGCAGATGTAACTGGCCAACAGGGTGGTGGAGTTGGCAATCCTTGCCTGGTAGGCGGAAGTGGAGGCTACCTTCCTGCCCAACCCATATAGTTTCTTGCTCTCCTTGTCGGGAGGAGCTTCGGACGATGACAAGGGTGTACCCGCCCTCTTAAGGGTGTTTGTAACTACCAGGGAGTCCGGCTTCAGATGCCCCCTTATGTATAGTGGGTCTGATTGGGCTGCCCTGAAAAGTTTTTCAATCCTTGGGTTCACTGCCCTGGTGAGGTTGGGATTTACGAGTGAAGGGTCTATTCTTCTCTGAATAGACTTAAGGATAGGGCTGGCCTGTGCAACAGGTCTCCTACTAACTCCTCAGTGAAGCCTCTCTCTTGCTGAGCACCCTGGGTGTGAATGTGGAAGTGTTCTGCCGCTCGGGACAGAACTTCATTCAGGAGAGGTTGATTGTCGACAGGGGAGTCGGTAATCGGGGATTCTTTCCCTACCGGGGAATCTACTCTGTAGGTCTCAGGGTCTTCCTCTTCTTGGTCCTCATCATCCCCATAGTAGCCCGTACCAGTTTGCTCTTCCAACATGCCCAAATTTGGATCCTCACAAAAGGATGTATCCCCTTGATATTGAGAGTAGGGCTGTATATAGAAGGGGTCTGAAGACCGTGTTGGGGCTTCAAACCGGGACTTCTTACTTGGAGGTATTGGATCCTTAGAGCCTGAGGGTGCTGACCCGTCGGGAGTATAGGAGAGAAAGTGTTCAGGGTTTTTCTATGTCATCACTAGACCATTCACTAGAACTGGGAATGACCCTTTCTGGGACTTTCTCCGCCTTATTCTGACTAGACTTACTGGTTTTAGCAGGAGTCCTTGGGATAACAGAAGACTGGTACTTGTCTGTCTGTTTATGTGGAGTGGAAAGTTTTAGAGGTGTGTAAGGAGGCTGAGACTGCTTCCTTTATTGTTTTCCCCCCTCCCCGTGGGCGGAAGAGTGTTTTCCCTGCCTTTTCGCCCCTTCGGAGCCTTCCGACGCCTGGCATCGAGGTTCAGGGGTAGTGTTCCTATCTTTAGAACGTGGAGGTAGGGACTTGGGAGCCGCCGTTATGCGGTCGCCGACTCCTGGAGTGCGGTCTGGGGATGGAAGTCAGCTTCGTGTCCCGATGATCGAACTTCCTTTAACTTGGGGAGCGAGGCACTCTTGGCAACAGGGGATGATTGCCTGGAGTCATGCGGTGATCTAGATCGAGAACGCCCAGAGGACACCGATTTGGACCGTTCTCTATGTTCCTCTTTCCGAGAACTAGACGTGCGCGTCGAGTCTCGGTTGGACTTCATGTGCTTTGTGGAAGTGCTGTGGGTAGCGCTTGTGTCGCCGGGGGTCTTCCACATAGCCGCCCTGCCGGACGACCTTCCGAGGTTGGGGAATTGCGCTCGGCTGTCTCTTGACGCCACGTTGCCCTCGCCATCTGAAAGCACGGCGTCGCTGTCATCGCTGAAGGCGCCCTCCGCTGCCATGGCCTCCTGACGCCTGGCGTGGTGGGCCCAACGCTTGATCGAACGGTCCTTAAGTGTTTTCGGTTTAAACCTACTACACGCTCTGCAGTTCGCATCGGGGTGGTCCCTCGGCAAGCAGAGATTGCACGTGGCGTGTCTGTCAACCCAAAGGTACTTGCGGTTGCACTTGGGGCAGAATTGGAAAGGGGTACCCTCCATACGCACCTTGTGGCGGCGGGCTGTTAAGTGTAGGAATATATAAGAATGTACCTATATACTAAAAGAGTGTAGAGTAATGTCCTCCACCCCCTCTCCCTAATTGCAGGGCTGAGGCCAGAGGCCTTTCCGAGGCCCGGGCTGAGACCAGAGGCCTTTCCGAGGCCCGGGCCGAGGCCAGAGGCCTTTCCGAGGCCCGGGCCGAGGCCAGAGGCCTTTCCGAGGCCCAAATCCATCGTGCAGCTGACAACGGTCAATTTCTTCTCTGGGCCAGCGTAGAGTGTGGAAGTTCAGGGACTCGACGTTGGGGTGGAGAAGGAACAAGTTACTTACCTGTAACTGTTGTTCTCCAGCATGGGTCTGGCATGGATTCACATGCTCATGAATATTCCCCGTCTTTCGTAGCAGTAACCAATCACTGATCTCTGCGTCATACTTACCACAGCCAATGACTGCCCTCTCCCTAAGCCCCGTCTCTGGCAGCCATCCTCAGATTTGGTAGCCCGCGAAGTGGCAGTATGACCAAGTGAAGAGCCGCAGAGGGGTAGGCGGGAGGGTCTGGCATGTGAATCCATGCCAGACCCATGCTGGAGAACCACAGTTACAGGTAAGTAACTTGTTCCTTCTCCAGCATGGGGTCTGGCATGGATTCACATGCTCATGAATAAAAGAATACATAGCAGTACACACATGCACAACCACGGGAGGTGGCAACAGGCTCAACATTAAGCAATAAAACAACTCAACATTAAGCATCTCTTACCTCCTCACCAGGCTCACCTTAAGCGAACAGGTTGCGCAGCACTGCCTGGCCGACCCTGGAGTCCTCAGTGGAATCCCGGTCGACGCAGTATAATTTCGTGAAGGTGTGCATCGACATCCACGTAGCAGCCCTGCAGATATCCAGCAGGGGCACACCAGATAGGAACGCAATGGTAGCTGCGATCGCTCTGGTGGAATGGGCTCTCGGAAGGCCGGGCAGCGGTCGGTTTGCCAACCGATGACAGTACATGATACAGCCGGAGAGCCATCTGGAAATGGAAGCCTTTGAGAGAGCCTTCTCCTGATTGACAGGTCCAAAGTTCACAAAAAGTTGTGACGTCTTCCGAAAACTATTCGTGCGGTCCACGTAGAACTTCAGCGCTCTAGCCACATCCAGCGAGTGCAAAGTCCTTTCAGCCGGCGACGAAGGCGAGGGGAAGAAAACGGGCAACACCAAGGGTTTGTTGAGGTGGAAGTCCGACGGCACCTTGGGCATGAAGGAGGGGTGCGTTCTGAGCACTACCCTTGTGTCGTGAAAAGTCAAGTACGGGGGCTTGCAGGAAAGGGCCTGGATCTCTCCCACCCGTCGTGCGGAGGTGATGGCCACAAGAAACGCTGTTTTCCACGACAAGAACTTCAACTGAGCTGAGTACAGAGGCTCGAACGGAGGTCCCATGAGCTTGGTCAGCACCACGTTGAGCTCCCACGCCGGGGCCGGAGCCTTCACCGGCGGGAACGATCTGAACAGTCCCTTCATGAATTATTTCAGCAGACTATGAGACCACAAAGACGTCCGTCCCGTGGTTCTGGTGTATCGGGAGACCGCAGCAAGATGAATCTTGATGGAAGCGTGCGCCAGTCCAGCCTTGGCCAGCGTCAGTAGGTACGGCAGTACTTGAGGAGCCGTAATCCGTAGAGGGTTAATCTTCTGTGCGTGGCACCAGACAGAGAACCTCTTCCATTTGTGTCCATAGCATTTAAGAGTTGAGGACGCCCTGGCCTTTGCAAGAACCTCTCTGCAGTCGGCTGGTATGTCGTAACTTGCAAACTCTAGTGCTGCAGGAGCCAGGCCTGCAAGTTCAGCGACTTCGGGTCGTGATGGAAGATGGCGCCTCCTTCCCTGGAGAGAAGATCCGCGTCCACTGGCAGCTTGACTGACAGGGATGCTGACAAGTCCAGAAGGTCCGGGAACCATATCTGCCTCGGCCACGCAGGTGCGACGAGGATCATCCTGCACCGTGACCTCTTGAGCTGGTTGATGAGCCGGATCAGCAACGGCAATGGAGGGAACGCGTATAGAAACAGGCCCTCCCAGGGGAACGAGAAAGCATTGCCCATGCTCCTCGGCTGGGGAAACCTGCTTGCGAACCTCCGGCACTTGGAGTTCGTCACCGTCGCGAACAGATCGATCTGGGGTGTGCCCCACCGTCCGAAGAGGCAGTCCACTAGATCCAGCCGTAGATCCCACTCGTTGCACGAGCGCAGCTCTCTGCTGAGCGAGTCGGCGATGGTGTTTTTTACTCCTGCCAGATGAAACGTCACCAGAAACATCCCTTGGGCGACGGCCCAATGCCACAGATCCTGCACCTCCTTGGACAGGTCTGGGGATCTGGTACCGCCCTGCTTCCCGATGTAGAACATGGTGGTGGTGTTGTCGGTGAAGATCCTCACCACCTTGCCCTTGAGGGACGGAAGAAAGGACCTGAGGGCCCAAAACACTGCACGGAGCTCCAGGACGTTGATATGGAGGGACTTCTCCGTCGGAAGCCAAAGGCCTCTCGCGTGCAGATTTTTGGTGTGCGCTCCCCACCCTTCCAGGGAGGCATCCGTGATCACTGTCTTCTGGTGGCCCGGGGTCTGGAAGTCCATGCCCGCCGTCAGATGCACGCGGGTGCCCCACCACCAGATCGCTCGTCGGAAACTCTCGTCGAGTGTGATCCTGTCCTTGAAGCTGCCGTCATCTGGATCCAGCGAGCGCCCAGGAACTCCTGTAACAGGCGCATCCGAAGCCTGCACAGGCGGATGAGATAAATGCAAGAAGACATCATTCCGAGGAGGGATTTGATGGACCTCACCCTGGCCGAGTCCGCAACCAGCATCCACTGCACCTTGCCCAAGATGGCCCTCGTCCTTTCCTCCGACGGCGAGGCCAGAAGCGCCACTGTGTCGATTTTCGCTCCCAGAAACAGTGCGCCTTGCGCGGGCACCAGGTGGGATTTGGCGTAGTTTATGGAGAATCCCAGGTCCGTGAGTAGTTGGACGGTCCTCGCCGTGTGCTCTGCGGCGAGCTCCCTTGTCTTTACTCGGATGAGCCAGTCGTCCAGGTAGGGGTCAACGTGGATCCCCTGCAGGCGCAGCCACGCCGCCACCGGTGCGAGGCACTTAGTGAACACCCTGGGTGCCGACCTCAATCCAAAGGGAACAGCTCTGAACTGGTAGTGACGCCCTTGGACCACGAATCTGAGAAACTTTTGGTGTCCCTTTAGGATGGGGATATGGAAGTAAGCATCCTCCAAATCCAACGACGACAGGAAATCGCCGTCCTCCAGCTGACCCAGGACGTGCTGGAGGGTGACCATCCGGAACTTATGTGCCTTGATGAATTTGTTCAGTGGTCGTAGGTCCAGGATGGGACGCCATCCTCCTGTCTTCTTCACGAGGAAGTATCTTGAATAAACTCCGGAGCCCCGAAGCCTCTTTGGGATGAGCTCGATGGCGCCTTTCTTGAGCATCGCCTTTACCTCCAAGCGAAGTTCAGGGACGTGATGTTCCTTCCTGGCCACGGGGGGGACGCGCGGGCACTTCTTTTGAAACTCGAGCGCGTGACCCTGGGCCAGGGCGTCCAGCACCCAACGGTCGGTGGAGATGGACTCCCACACGCTGACGAAGTTCGCCAGCCGGCCTCCCACCGGGGTGCTTCGGTGGGGGCCCGACCCCATGGCCGGTTCAGTCCTGCTTCGACGAGGCTTTGCTGCCTTGTCCTCACTGGCGACGACGGCGGGGTCTGCCCGACTTGCCTCGTCCCCTGTAGGCTTCCTGTGACGACGAACGGGCCGCTTGACGGTAGGTGGAATATCCACCGCCGGAACCTTTGGAGGCACCCTGCTTGCCTCCGGCGCTCCGAAAGGGCGGCCGTCGCTGCTGGAGAACACCAAGAGCCCGGGCCGTCTCCGTGTCCATCTTGATGGCTTGCAGGGAATCGTCCACTGTTTTCCCAAACAGGTTGCTCCCGTCGAACGGCATGTCCAAAACTCTGGTCTGCATGTCCTGCCGGAAGTCCGTTGCCTTGAGCCATCCACGCCGTCTAAGGCACACACCGTTGCCCAACTGGCCAAACCCAGTGTCAGCGATGTCCGTCGCTATCGTAATGGCGTGGTCCGACGCCACTTCTCCTTCTTGCAAGATCTCTAGGGCCTCCGCCCTCTTGTCGTCCGGTAGGAAGTCCAGCAGGGGGGTGATCTTGTACCACAACTCCCTGTCGTAGCGGGCTACGATAGCCAAGGCGTTGGCAGCCTTAATCGTCGTCGCTGCCGATGAGATGACTCTGCGTCCCATCGTGTCCAATTTCTTTCCCTCGCCGTCCTTGGGGAGGTTGACGTAGAGGCCGATGGCCCCCGCTTTCTTCCTGGCCGCCGCGGAGACGACCGAGTCCGGGGTCGGCTGTGCTCGAAGGCACAAGGGGGCCGCATCCGGAACCCGTTCTCATACCGATCCCTTCTCGCAGGCGTTGTGGATGGGTTCTTGAGGAGGGCGAGACCCTCATCCCAGATATCATCCAGTAGAGGTACAGCGAGGACAGTCTTCCTCTTGCTCTCGCGCCGTTGATAAAGGAAACCTTCCTTCTTCTCTTCCGGGCAGAGCTGCAAAAGCTCGGATGCCCTGGCGATCATGGCATGAAACGATCCAATCTCGTCGGGCGGGGAAGCCTGGGGAGGAGGTGACGACGGAAGATCCTCGTCGTAAACTTCGTCATCTGTACCCGTTGCGGCCGTGTCCGTCCCCGTATCATCCCCACGGGTAGTGGACGGGGAGGAGGGCTGAGCAGGGCGTGATGGCTGAAAAGGAGGTGGAGGATGGATCCTTCTTCTCTTAGGAGGAGGGCTCCCAGAAGGGCCTGGCTCCGGGTCCCCCGTCGGGAGCAGTTCCTCCGTTGGTGGTAATGGCAATCTCGTCCTCATCTCTGAGCATAAGGACTGTATAGCCAACAAAATGGCCACCGAGTGGTCTTGCGGCACTGGTTGAGGGGGTTCCGACGGGCGGTCAGGAACCTCGTCGGCACCCTCGACGTTCTCGTCGTCTCCTTCGTCGGGGTCCCTCCCGACGGGCTGGTCTTCTTCCACGCCAATGCCATGGCTTAAGACTTTGATCAGCTCCTCTTCAGAGGTTGAGGCCGAATCCACGACAGCCTCCTGCCCCCCCCTTTTTCTTCTCCGTCGGAGGTTTCACAGGGGTCCTGTCGATGGGCTTGAAAGAGGACTCCCTCCGCGGTGGCAGGGAGACTCTGGGCCCCGAGGTCGCCTCCACTGGTGTAGCCTCCACAGGCTGAGCCAGGGCCGCCGCGACTGTCTCGATAGAGGCCTTGGCAGGGTGGATCAAGGCTTTCACCACCTTAGGTGCGCTCACCGCCTTCTCCTTGGGGGGAGGGTCACCGCCTCGCTCCCCCTCCGATGGGGCCTTCGAGCTCGACTGGGGCCTCTCCAGAAGCTTCGCCGGGTGCTCGGACATCCTCTTACCCGAGCCAGAGCGTTGGCTCGTGGTTGATGGCGCTGGGGAGGTTGCACCCTGACTGGCAACCTAAGAGCCCGACCGTTCGGCGCTCCCGGTGCCAGCGGACTCGCGGTGCTTGGCCTTCTGTTGGGCCCCCCGTCCTCGGGGTGCCCTCAAGGGTCTTAGACGACCGCTCGGACGCCTTCTTTTTCTTGCCTGACGGGCTCTTCCCTTCTAGCCAGTTGGCGAGACGCAGATGGCGGTCCTTCATGGTCCGCTCCGACATGTTCCCGCAAAACGCACAGTCCTTCTCCACGTGCGTCTTGTCCTCATGCAGGCAGTAGAGGCAAAGGGAGTGTTCGTCCTCCTTGAAGACATTCTGAAGCTGGCAACCAGGGCAGACCCTGAACAGCTTTCCGGGCATCGAGCTTCCCTTCTCCTGGGCCATGTCCGAGATGGGCCTGAGAAACTTCTGGAATCCTCCAAAAGCGTGGCTCGCCGAAATCTTCACCCTTGAGGGGCGTAGAAGAATCCGACACGGGTCCCCGTTGATCGGATAAAGAAACGGTGGAGCTTGAGGCTCTTTTGACCGAAAAAGAGAATTTTCCTATGAAAAAGCGCGAAAACGCACTAAAGCTCGAGAGCAATAGCATGAGGATCCCAACACTTGAACGTGCGGTAAAAATCTGAGGATGGCTGCCAGAGGCGGGGCTTAGGGAGAGGGCAGTCATTGGCTGTGGTCAGTATGACGCAGAGATCAGTGATTGGTTACTGCTACGAAAGACAGATCAGAAACGAAACTGATACTGATTTTTCTTTACCGAGGATTCCCAGCCTGACGACGGGGAATATTCATGAGCATGTGAATCCATGCCAGACCCCATGCTGGAGAATTGTTTTTTCAATGAAAAAACTTAGTTAAGGGGACGTTATGGTTAAGTTGCACTAATAAAAACGTATGCAATTCAATGGAAAAACGTTACAGGGATGTTATGGTTACAGGTAAAACCGAAAAACCTCTGAACTTCGCCAGTTATGGTAAGCTAAGCAACCATAAATCGCGCCACCAACCTTTGTCAAGATTTGGCAAATGGCTCCACATTTACAATCCTTTACATTATTTTGGATCCCCCAATCCCCCTGTCTAATTTCGCCCCACTTTACAGAATACCACCAAACTTTGCAAAGACTTTCAGTACCAGGTCTAGAAAAGAACTCCAAAATTCCATGCAGTTTCATGGAGTGGTTCCAAAGTTATAAGCCATCCAAGAACTGCTCCCGAACATCTTAAGTGTCCCCGAACTTCACAGGACTGTTTGCGAACATCCGGACCATTTGCGCACTTTTACGGTGAAACACACCCGTTTCTGGCTTCTTGTGGCCATATCCCATCCCATCCACATCACCCCAGAGATTGCTTGATAAGTTTGACAAGTGTAATGTTGTGTAAGTGCAATGTTGTGTTTTTTTTATATGTTTTTACCGTGATGTCCGCGGACATTGGCCAAAGTCTGTGGATCCAACATGGCGGGCGCTTCCAAAAATCCAACGCACTGCACGCTTTTCACCATACAATCAGTGGATGCATCCGATGTCCGTGGACATCACGTCACCCTCTAAGCCAATCGGATGCCTGTCCGTGGACAAACCAGGGAAATGGGTCCGCAGCCCGAATCCAGATTCACAAATTTCTTTACCTACATTTTGCCTCTTTTTTAGAATACTACCAGACGGATTTCCCACAAATCTACAAAAGCACGCTTTTGGGACCAAGCTGCCACTCCTGCTGCAAATCTGGTGAAAATCCATCTAGTGGTTTGGGCTGTATGCGTAAGAAAAGTTTTTCTCCATTCAGTATATGGAAAAAAAAGAAATTGGGACCCCCTATAACTTTGCCCCCCTTGACGAAACCTCGCCATACTTAGCAAAATAATTCAGAACTTTTTGCAAAGTTTGGTGAGGGGAGCCAAGTTATAGGCCGCCCAAAAAGTGCTCTATGAGATCAGCAACTTGGCCACTACCGCAGGCTCTGTAAAGAATCTTTTTTTTTTTTAAGTTCAAGAATAGGTCTTATTTCACTTCTGCCACATGTTGGTTAATAGCTCAACACTTCCTTATCCATCAAAACTTGACTAGACTACCCATACATTTACATCTGCAAATGATATGCAGACATTTCTTTACACAATAACAGCAATTTATGGAATCAGAATTCATTACCCCTAGTGTGTTTGGGTTTCTAGCTTGTGTGTGTAACTTAGGCTATTAGGCATTGCATGCATGTCGTACAGGTTGGGTTTGGGAAGCAGTGTTATCAATTTAGAATGCACAGACTATTTTTGACCTACCCAACCTGGGAGAATGGTTTGATACTTGTATTAAACAAATTGAAGTGTCCCTCCCCTCACACCTCAATAATAGTGTGCCACTGCGCAGTTTCAATAACGAGGGGTATATGGAATTTACATTTGCATGTGTATGGGAGTAGAAATGGCATAATTAAACATTGCTCTCATTTCCCATTCCTTATCAAATAGCTATGACCTTCACAGAACTCATTGTATCAAGCAGATCTTCATTCGGATATGGTATGGATGTATTTATATCACAGCTTAATGTTAACTATTTCTGTGAACTATTTCTGACTACACAAAAATGTTATATGTATCCCTGCGCAGACAGCTCAAAATGTATTTTGGCATGGATTGAAAGGACAGCTCACTTGATTTTAAATGCACATTTCCCATTAAATCTTGAAAAAAAAAGAAAAAAAAAAAAAAGATCAACTTCCCAAATCAACCCGTTCCTCGGTAACAAGAAAAATATAAATGGTGGAGGGAGACCAGATATGTGATTTTGGGGAATTCTCATACTGGTCGATTGATATTTAATGGCGTGGAGCCAGCCGAAACCCAGTCTCAGTCAGAAGATCCCTCTTGGTCTCTTCCTCCTTTTTTCAGGATAGAGCAGGCCTGGCTCAAGTTAAATTGGATCCCTCAGACAAGGCTTTCAACTGCAAATAATATCCACATTCAGCACTCATCCAATGATGAAAGGTAGCATTCTTTCCTGCAGCTTTCCCAGAATCGGCCCTTCTATGCCCACCGTGCTCCCACTTTTTAAAGTGGGAAATATTCCCATGCTCATAACACAATTATTGCACTGTGATTGGCCTGATTTTCCCATTAGCATTTCTCAACATCACACTTCTATTGAATGCATACCCTCAATCTGCATTGGATGGTAATTTCTCCATTTGTGACCCCAAAAAATGTGGGGCCCTATCTGTTCTTCAAACATTTTAGTCTAAAAACATGTTACTGCAAATTTGTTTTTGATCCATAATTTATGGTAGCAACTTGCTACCTTAATCAGATATGGATTGTTGTACTCTGTCAATACAGACATCTGGATATGCAACATAGCATATTCATAATGTTATGAATTTTTATAATTCTAATAAATGTAATGAATGCACATATGGTATCCAATTAAAGAGGAGTGGATTAGAAACATGGCACTGGGTGTGTTTCGAAGGCAAGTCATATGGTTTAAAAGTTATGAGCAAAAAGCATTTAAATAAATAATGTAATATTTTAATCTTGCCCTGCATTTGAACTGTGGGCTAAAGCCTCCTGGCTTCTGCACCTCACTCACAATATGTAATAGTTTCAGTCAATGATTGAATCAAAACCAGATGACAGGTCTGCTTTATTCAACTTCATTAACCCAACAGGTAGTCAGTTGTATTGCTATGCAGAATTCAAAAGGTGCCTGCTAGTGGAGAGTCGTCTTATAAGGCTGGCAATGAAAAGAGAACAGGATCTAACCATCCGAGAAATTTAGATGCAATGCATCCGGACTGCAAATCTCCAGTTTTTGATCTATTTAAAGAATCCTCAAGAAGTTCCTCTGAAAGGTGGGAGCTGGATTGCTCTGGGTTGAAACCCTGGTCAAGTTGAAATCAGCACAATATAGGGCCTTTGAAATGAATAGCAGTGTTATTTCAACCCATACAGAATCATTGTTTTTCTATCATAAACTTTGTAAAATAATCTGACAGTTGTGGGAGAAATTAATACACTGTTACATTAGAGAACAGTTTTGACTCATTGAGGCTTTGAATACTGTTGCGAAGACATCGACAGGCACAGGTAAGTCTTCAGAAATAAGTTTATTTAAGTTAACCAGGGAAAAGACCCCCAGCATCAACATGGGCTCCCTACAGAAACACTAAGCAAGATTAACTGACAAACTTAGAACACTCAGAATAGCGCAGTCCATTGCACACTCTATGACCTCATCAGAACAAGAGGCATACAACATTCCATTCCACCCAGCTTTATCATGCCAGGTAGCTTAGGCTGCTGTATGAGCAGCAACATCATAACACACATCTCCCTTTCTTTTTCTTTTATAAAGCTTCCCCGCAACAACACGTTTCACACATCACCTCTTTTCACTGTGGTCACTCTATTTTTATTCCAAACTTGGCCACCAGCCACTCGCACTGCACCCTTCAATACAGCCACAACTCTAACTGGGTCGGAGTACAACATGTCTCCCTTCTTCTTTACCAATCCTTTCCTTATCCTCACCCAGTCGCCACACTCCACACGCAATTCCTTTCTTCCTCTCTTCTTGTTTTCCCGCATGACCCATTCACTCTTCTTTTTGAGAGACCTTCTCACTTCGTCAACCACCACATCAGACTCCCTGCTTCTGCCCAACCAAGGTGGACATGCCATGGAATAAGGTTTCCGACCTCTCATAAGCTCAAATGGACACAAACCAGTGGTGGCATGGGGTGCCATACGCAAAGCCCACATTCTATTCTGAATGGTTGCCAACTTGCCAAAACCACACTCTTCCCCCAATGCGAATACTCTCCATCACACATCTATTGAGTCTTTCAACAACTCCATTCGTTTCAGGGTGGTACAAAGCTGCCCTCTTATGACTCACACCACATTTTTCTAGATACTTAGGAAAACATCCACCTGTAAATTGTGTGCCATTGTCTGTGAGAACACTTCCTGGAAGTCCCTCACTTGCAAAAATTTCTTGCAGTACCTTGACCATACTTTCACCCGTTATCTCCCTTACAATTCTAAAATCCACCCACCTGGAGAATAGATCAGCAACCACAACAACACATTTTCCACGACCATATCCCAAATCAACAGGTCCTAGTATATCCATGGCAATATCCCTCCAAACTCCTGAAGGCACTCCAACATCAACCAGGGGTTGCTTCTTAGCTTCAACTCCCTTACAACTTCTAAGGCAAAATTGACACTGCCCAAACGAACTTCAACTTCCTTGTCAAAACCTGGCCACCAGTAATCCGTTCTCAACACTCCTTTTGTTTTCGCAATACCTATATGACCACTGTGCGCCAAATCAATAATCCTTCCTCGAATCCCAGCGGGAGCCACTGCTCTTTCCCATCTAAACAATATCTCATCTGCAACTGATAACTCATCTTTTACCTCCCAATGAGGTTTTTCTTCCTCTAGTAACGCTGATTTACTTGGCCAAACTGCAGAGACAACATACGAGATCACTTTTCTCAATACCCTGTCCTTCCTCATCTCATCCAACCACTCTTGCTTGGAGACAAAACCTTCTGTACTCACAAACACCATCTCCATATCATCATCCTCTATCCTGTCCTGGGAAAGAACCGTTACTCGCGACAAACTATCCGCTAACGTGTTCTCTTTCCCATGAATTACTTCCATTACAAATTTGTGGGTTTGCATCCTGGTAACCCATCCAGCCACTCTGCGTGATATTTTGTCAAGACCTTTCGTTTCAAAAATAACTTTCAAAGGCTTGTGATCTGTACGAATCACAAATTCCACACCCCAGACAAAATTCTTAAACTTCTCTACAGCCCAATAACATGCAAGTGCTTCTTTTTCAAGAACTGAATAACGCACTTCCGCACCTTTCAACCCACGTGATGCACGAGCTATTATTACCTCCGATCCATCATCTTGTTTCTGAGCTAGAACCGCACCTATGCCGCCCTCACTAGCATCCACCGTAATAATAGTTAACTTCCTGGTATCAAAACATCCCAACGGCTTTGCCATATCTATTTCCTCCTTGATCCTGGAAAACTCAACATCACATTCACAAGTCCGCACAAAGTCTGCACCTTTCCTCAATATCTTTCTCATCTCCATGACCTTAGCAGCATAATTCTCTACAAACGTTTGATAAAACTGTCATGCCCAAAAATGACCGAAGTTCACCTTTAGTCGTTGGCCTCTCGATTTCTTTTATAGAGTTAATAATGCTTTCCTTTGGCTTCACCCCTTCAGACTACACCTTGTGACCCAAATAATCTATCTTGGATACTGCAAATTTGCACTTCTCTTCCCTCAACGTGATGCCTCTCTCTTCAAAAATCTTCAACACTGCATTAAGACTTCTATCATGCTCCTCCAATGTCGCACCACATATTAACACATCGTCTTGGAAACAAAACACTCCTTTTATACATCCAAGTAACCGATCCATAATCTTTTGGAACACCGAGGAAGCTGACGCCAAAACGAACGGCATTCTTCTAGAATTGGAATACCCCCTCATGAGTTATGAAAGCTGTGACCTTCCTACATTCTTCCGTCAACTCAACTTGATGATATGCACTCGCCATATCCAACTTTGAGAATATTCTCCCCTTTCCTACCATGGTCAACATTTCACCCATATTAGGCAAAGGGTGCCTGTCAACCATGACACACTTGTTGAGCTCACGCATGTCAACGCACAACCTCAAATCACCTGAACTTTTCTTTACCACAACAATCCGTGACACCCACTCAACACCTCCCGCTCTCTGAATTACTCCCATTTGCGACAATTTCTTTAGCTCATTCCTTACTCCTTCCCTTAAAGAGAGAGGTATGGTCCTAAGTTTAGCAACAACTGGCACGCTACCCCTCTTTAGTACAATCTGGTGCTGAAACCCCTTCACCTTACCCAAACGTTCCTCCAGTACTCCCTTATGCTTTGCCACATATTTGCTCGACTCCTCGCATGGCAACAACACTTGGAGCACTTGTTCGGGATGATTGGGGTCCAAACGAATACCCAGGCTTTTCTGTTCTCTCCATCTCAGCAAAGATTGTCCCTTCCTAGTGACATATACTTTGCCTTTACACCTCCTGCCCTTGAACTCAAATTCACTCCACTCATAACCCAGGAGCTCAATTCTGTCCTGATTGTACCCCCCCGGGATTGATATCCGGATGAGTCAAACGATCTACCGCTCCACACATCTCCTTCTGAAACACATTTCTGGACACTAAAGTAATCTTTGAGCCTGAGTCCGCCATCATAGAGACCTCACAATCATTCACATTCACAGTCGCATACGGTCGCTCACAATCATCTTCATCGCCCTCCATCACAACATTGACTGTATTGACAATGACATTCTGCACAGGAAGTATCACTTCTTCATCCGACGATCTGCCGTCCTCTTCATCATTGACAAAGAATTTTTCTCTGATTGGACTGTCCAAACTGATAGTTCTTACAACAGTTCGCAAAATGACCTCTCCTTTTGCACTTTGCACATGTCGCTTTACGGCCTGGACATACGATGGATGAAGCAAAATGTGTGCTACTGGAGCATCGAAAACAGTCGGTCCTCTCTCTTCTCAGTTCTCAGCACTGTCTCTTGGTGGTTCTTCTCCTCCCCAATTTTATTCGACTGCTTGCTCTTTCCTCTTCTTCTGCTCTTGCTATCTCCCACATTCAATACTTCACTCTTGCTTTCTTTGGACTCACTTGTCTCACCCTTTGACAATTTCGCGACACATGCTAATGAATGTTCTACGCGTTTCGCCAGATTTAAGACTTCATCCAGATTGGGGTCATCTTTCAACCATAACTCCTCGCGTATCTTATTAGATCTACAGTGCGTCATAAACTGATCACGAATATGTTCGTCGAATGTTCCTTGGAATTTGCAAGTTAAAGCTAAATGCCGCAGGGCTGTCACATACTCCTCAACTGACTCACCCTGGGCTTGCATCCTCATACGAAAGTTATATCGCTCTAATATTGTGCTGGTCTTGGGATTGAAATGCTTGTCTAGTTTCAACAAAGCAACGTCAAATTCATTCGTAGTATCACCTTCGCCACCATCTCCTGTTGGTTGAGGAAGTGTCTCAAATTCTTTGGCCTTCATACCCCAAAAAAATGCAATAGCAGTGCTAATTTCCTCTCACTAGAATATGACGTTCCGCCGGCAGCCTTTAAATAGTGTGCAAATCCTTTATGCCACTGAGCCCATGGTATTTTTGGAGCTCCTGGTAACGGCATAAATATCGGTGGTCCAGCTATCCCCGGCAGACCTGCCATGTTTGGTATTAAAACAGGGCTTACTGCTCAAGGAGACACTCCAAACCAGCCTTCAGCTACTGTCACTCCTCAGGAGACACCCCAGCCTTCAGCTACTTTCACTCTTCAGGAGACACCCCAGACCAGTCTTCAGCTCCTCTCGCCCTTCCTGCAACAAAATTGCTTCCTTTTCGTGCCTCCCTTTCTTACTTGTGTTTTTTTTTATATATATATATATATATATATATATATATATATATATATATATATATATATATACACATATATACAGATAGTGTGCCTCAGGTAAGAAACAAAATATGCCAATCCTCTTCAGGTCAAGATGAGCCCATGCATTAGTACGGTGGCTCTAGTGCGCTCCAACTAGCAGCTGTGTGGTGCCTTCCCCTGGAAATTACAATGCGCCTCTGCTTGGTACATTATGGCATCCAATCACTTGCCTCACCGTGCGCATTAACCAGCAGCTGTGTGGTATTGTTTCTTTAAGAGTCTGCATGCACCCGTATTACGTGTCATACGGCGCCCTTCCCCGGAACAGCCCCTCCTCTCCCGCTTCTCCCCTTCCTTCAATTCTTTCGTATGGGGTCGTGAACACCCTGGCAAATGCCGCGTCTTTATGCTGTACCTTGCCAGGTACTAGCAACAACTTTCCCCACGCAACGGTGCCGGAGAGACGACAGGGCCTACAGCCTCGTAGGCATTCCAACAGCAGAGCAGATCGGGGCTGATTACGGAAGGAGTCAGGGCCTGCGGACACACAGTTCAAAGCGGCACACTTACTTGATACACGGCTGCCGGACACAGTGGCCGCTCGACGCTGGGACAAAGTGGAGTGGCCAGCACACGGTGTGACTGACTTGGGTTCAGTCCAAACTGCCGCTACTACGCCGGGAGCACGGCGGAGCGGCAGAGTCTTCAGGGTCCTTGCTGAGGGTCTTCAACATCCCATCCTCGTCGCCATTGTTGAGAAGACATCGACAGGCACAGGTAAGTCTTCAGAAATAAGTTTAAGTTAACTAGGGAAAAGACCCCCAGCATCAACATGGGCTCCCTACAGAAACACCAAGCAAGATTAACTGACAAACTTAGAACACTCAGAATAGCGCAGTCCATTGCACACTCTATGACCTCATCAGAACAAGAGGCATATAACATTCCATTCCACCCAGCTTTATCATGCCAGGTAGCTTAGGCTGCTGTATGAGCAGCAACATCATAACACACACAAAAAGTACATTTTCTTCACTTTTCATGTACAGCAGGGACACTGCATAAGTGTACCATTCAACATACCTGGAAATAACCTTTTGCTTTACTTTTGTCATTTTAAAACAAATGCCTTTGTAGTACCGACTGCGTCCCCAAGCTGGATTGATTGTATTTCTGACCCACTCGGGTCACTATGTGCTTTTAGAGATGGCGTTTCATTTTAAACTGGTGCTCTTTGCATCTCCTTTTTTCACTTTACATTGGTAAAAGCTCAGACTGTGGGTGAAATTTACTCAAGGACCTATATGGTTCCTGGGATGCTAGTATTTGTGGTAAAATCCACACTATCAAGTGCCGTCTTTGAGGTGTGCAGGTGAATACCTGCATCCCACAGGTGCACTCAATTAATAGCAATGAAAGAAATATATTGCAAGTGAAGAAAGGAAAATGTACCATTCCAGCACCTCTCACTTTGAATTCGGGTGGACTGCATTTGCCTTTGATTTCCCCGCAGCCCCCGAGGCCACTTTAGTGGTAGGCCATTCTTTGTCCATAGTATCATGGAAAAACAGTTGTCCATGTGTAGACACCATCATCCCTAAACTTTCCTCCGATTTTTGACAATGGTATTTTTGTCCATTGGCCATCCATGAATCTCAGTCATTATGTATCTGGTCTACCTCCTTGTAACAGGGGTGTCCACGGACAGGCAACCTTTGGTTATCCATGGTCATCACTGTTCTGCCCGTCCCAGTTATTTGTGTCTGTACTCTGTTCATTCATCGAGATATTCATGCCAATGCTCCCTGCCATTGTAACAAACATAAAAAGGACAAGCAACCAGTGTGGTCCATAGTTATACATGTTGAGCCTCGTTTAGGTTAAATGTAATTTGGCCATGGTTTGTCCATGATCCAAGGACATGCAACTTCGATTTTACTCATTTTATTTCATGGATAATTTGTGCCACTGTTTTGAACAAAAAAAGATATTTCCATTCAGCACCACCTTAAAAAGGAACCCAAACTCTGATTCAACTTGCTGTCAGTCCAACCATTAAAGTCTAGCACAATCCTTCTGAAATTAGATCAGGCGGCATGAATCTTTTACAATCCAGGGCAAAGTGGGGACTTCTAATACCAGGACAGAGAACGGTTCTGTTCCCCAGAGCTTAGCCTATTTGCATAGCCACAATCTTACAAAATAAAGCAGATTATGTTTTCATTCCAATATGAATAAATACATTCCTAAAATATTTCACATGGCACGTATGCATAGATCTTTTCACTGTATGATTAAAGTCATCCTGATAATGTGACGGTCTTTGAAGATATGGACCTGCACTAAGCATCTATAGGTTATTCAACAAAATCTGATCATTTCTTTTTTAAAAAGTCAGTTTGCCCAGGTGTAGTTTTTCTGAATGGACTCTGGTATTCCCGAAAGGAATTTAGTGTGGGGCTAGCTTCTTCGGCAATACTGAAGGTCATAGAGCTGTGCTGTTCAGACATCATCTTTATGATGTCATCAGTGCCTGAAACACTGTATATCCATGGTCTTTCCCACAGCCATTACCAATCCATGGTTATGAATGGACATTGTCCATGGAAAAACCATAGACAACTCTACCTGAACCTAAAACAGGGAAGAAACGATCATGCCCATATTCATCCAAAATGTTGTGCTGATAAACTCCAGTTCTTGTGAAGGGATTTTTCAAAGTTGACCAGTAGACCATTGATTTAGGACTTTACAGATGTCTGCATACATCTTCTTTTCTAACAGTATACATCATGCAGTCGCTGAGACATAGGTGGATGCATAAGAATTTCAAGAGGAGCAGTCCCAGTACCCTCATTTGCGTACCATCATTTGCTTAAACACCATGTGAGCAGATGTTAAGCAATAGGACTATTTAAGAATTGAAATTAAGATACAAGCCAAGGGGCGTGGCTTGGTGGCCATGCGGTAGGCAGCAAGGCTTCAGAGCTGTGAGGATCCTGTAAGCAAATCGGTCAAGCTGGCGAGATTGGCCTATGAACACTTCTAAAACTCAACGAGAAGGTGGCCAGAGAACAGCTGGGGGGATTCTCGTTGAGAAACGGAGAGAGAAACGAGGAAAAAAGGAATTCAGAAGGTCCTCGCCGCCAAATCCAAAATGGCGGGCTCATGCAGCGCAGCTCACCAAGGAAAACCCATGCAGTGAAGGAGCCAATGACGACACAGCAAGGGACGAGAGGCGCGATGGCACGACTAGCGGGGGCGGCTGCACCACAAGCGGTGTCCAAATAGCACGCCAGGAGCACAGGAACAACAATGGTAACCGGTCCACTCAGGGAGCGCAGGTGGCACAGAACACCCGAGTAGGCCGAATGAGGCGGAGAACATGGGTCTCCAGGACACCAGGCGAGCGAGAGCCAGTACTGGGGAAGTGGCTCGACAACTACCCCGAGAGCCGGAGAAGCGACCAACCCCTCACCAGTGCGGACCCCGCGGTGCCCCTGCCCCCGCAGGAAGCAACAGCAAGCCAGGGCGACCCCAGCGGTGGGAGACAGTAGCCCCCCCAGTTGTGGAAGCAGCCCATCACCCACCTGACCCAAAACACACAAGGAGCAAGACATCATCTACTCCCCACAACAATCGGTGGGAGTAGACGGGCCAGGTGGCCCACCAAGAGCTGCAGCGACACCATAGAGGAACCCACGCCCCCCGCACAATACCCATAATACCAACAGCCCCTGCGCACGAGAGAAGCGAGCCGCGCTCGTGGGCCATAGCAGTGACTGCGATGTGAATGGAAGAACCAACGGGAACCGCACAGCCCGAGCAGGCCCATGCAAAGGTGAGTGGCACTACATCATAAGGTGCCGGAGGGCAACACAAGCTCAAGGCCTAGGTGGGTAAGGGGGAAGACACAGCACCTAGAAGATTTCAGATGCACCCAGTAATGTTGGAGACAACAATCCACCGCCATTCTACACTGGCGCAGACCTTGACCAAGACAAGGGCAGACAACCGAGGCAACACTGTGCTTCTTGGCCCGTTCAGAAAAGGCAGAAGACACCATACGGGGGAGCTTGACACATCTACCAGCCTGCAGGTGCCGTCATTACGTGAAGCACCCTGAGGCGTATGCGAGTACGCTGGACATAGCGCAGATCCCACATGACACGGGGGTAGTGCGAGAATGGAATAGCCCCGTACAGTGGAGGAACACCAAGATGACCCATTGAACAGGTGAAGCGCATGCTACAAGCTGTAAGGGATTTCAATCAGGTACACACCCAGGTCCTGCCTAGCAATGTAGTGCGCAATGAAATCCTTATTTTTTTTTGTCTATAAATTCAATATTCTGAATGATATACCACTCATATCACACCCTTCTCAAAATACCCACAATGTCACACTGAACCAGGAATCAGGCTAGTTTGTAACAGTAAAGATCGATTTATTTAATATTCAATCACACATAGTTTTAATATAGATATATATGGGGCAGCAATCACCCAAAGGGTGACGATACAATTTAAAAATAAGCAAAGCAATTGAATTCACTTATACTAATGCAGAATAGAAACACAGGAAAGAGAACAGTTTTGTGCACAGATAGCGTTTAGGTTACTATTTCCCCTTGCAAAATTTCTTTAAATACAAATGAGCAATCCTACAGTAATGTGAGTAATCAGCAGGTATTCAGGAAGGAAATAAAATGTCTAGAGTTATAGGCACTCTTCCCTCCCTAAAGAAGAGAGAAAACCGTTTTGACAAATGACACTTAACTGACAGATGAAAAATGGCTTTGTGAAATACTGCAAAAGGGTGCAAAAATGTTGAAATGGAGACAAGTTGTAAAGAAAGCAACACTAATCAGGTCCTAACATACATGAGCTATAATATAAACAACAATACACACTTGAGATCAGGATGGGATGGAAAAAGCACTTTGAAATGGGGAAATGTGTGAATTTTGGAAATTCGCGGCAAACATTTACTATGCAATATTGAAGGAAAACGGGTCAAATACACTGATGCAGTTTTTAGTTGTGGATGTAGCTAAGGATGTTAGGTATCAGTGAGAGTTGAAATTCTTTTTCCATCTTTAGAACTGAAGGAGTTATAGAGGTTTTAGTGAGAGGCTTTTTTGCAAAATAGGCGTGAAAATGAAAACAGAAATGCGCTTTTGAAAATGACAGATGGTTTGATTACACTTTATGCCTATGAAAAAGAATGCCACATATGGATCTTACAGTCACATGATCAGCGTAACCCGTCCAGTTGTGGATACTCTACTTCTTCCTGGGATTTACTTAAGTTATTCAAAATCACTAGGGAGTTATGGTTTTGGAACACAGGCGAGACAATCAGCGCAATAAGGATTCTAACAATACTAGAATTCTGAATTAAAGTTGGGATGGTTAGAGATAGGGATAATACAATGCAGATATATTATGGGTCACTGTTCTTCCTGTTAATACTTACAGAAGAAGTTATTAAATGGACCGTCGGCTCTGGTCAATGAATTGGATCTGGTCTACCGGCCGCAGGGCACCTCTAACGGGATTGGATCAGCAAGGCGGTTCTGGTCAATTTGGACTGCACCTCTGACTGGATTTGGATGGGCTCCTTCTGGTTACTGGACACGGTAGACAGCAGGATGCAAGTTTTCAGGGGGAAATCCTTAATGGTAGCAAGGCAAGGTGAATCAGAATTAAATCCTTTCAAGTGTGGGATGTTTGCAATTGGGATCAGGCTAGCAATAATTTTGCAATGCTAGAGTCTGGATTCTGCTAAGAAATCCGGATCTTTCAAAGAATTCTGGAGTCAGCTACAAGATGAAAAGTTCTGAAATAAGGTGCTGCACGGACATCTGGGTGGCTTCTGGAAGCAGTGTGTCTATGTGTAGTCAAACTAATTTATTCATTACATAGTTTATGGCATGGGCAAAACTTCAAAACACACCGCCATGGTTGTGAGTGGTTACAGGCATGTGCTTTGTTTTGGTTGGCAGCCTGAACAGAGCTGTCACCTTATGACAGGATTTAGGAACTCCCACCTGGATTTTTACCCAAAATATACTTTTGCACAAATGTACATTTCTACCATTATGTACCCTCATAAAATTGGACCCATATACTTTATCTTCGATTGTCTACATTAATATTTACTTCCCATCTTTGTGAGAGCTGTATTGGTCATTCTATGGATTTTAATCAATTTTACCCATAACACTTTGGATTATTTTTTCTAATATGATACATTCTGGGCACTTATCAGTGGATTGTGTACATACAATTGTAAGTTTGCAACATTAATAGTTTTGCCACAATCAGACATTTTTCATAACTTTGGTCCTTAAATGGTACAAGTTTCACAAAACTGAAATTAGTTTAATGTCTACCAAGTTTCAGAGTTATCCCTCTGTGGGTTGCTCAGTTAAAGAGAACTTCAAAAATAAGGATTTCACATCAAAGTCCTCCTGGGTAACCTGCCCTTTTCAGGCAGCAGCTGTCCAGTCCTTTGAAGTTCACTGAGAAACCTCCTCCACATCCTGCCCCTCCTTGCAGAGGTCAATGCTCAGCCTATCCTTTGTTCTTTGGTCAGCCAGCAGACGAATGTCTAATGCGGCCCCATTGAGTTGCTTGCTGGCATTATGCGGGAACCATTAACAGCCATTAGCCTTCCTGTTCTCAAGAAAGTGTCAAGCGGAGATGTCAGTTTTCCCAGGCCAGGCTGTCAGATCAGATTTACATAGTAGATTGGTCCCAGACTGGGCTCTTTGACATTTAAAGTCTTTTCATTGCCCATATAAAATAAGCACAGTTTATAAAGGATTTAAACATTTTAAAAGAATTAGCCCTTCACAAACGGGCTTCAGATAGTGGATTTGCAATTTCTTCCAGAAAAAAAACACCTTTAAATGGGTTTGATAGCTAGTTTCCTTAAGCAGCTGTCAGGCAGGGAGGTCTGGATTCATCAGACTGCCTGGAGAATCCATGATTTCAGCACACTTTCCTTTCCATAATTCTCTGGGAAAATGACTGAATTTTTAAGGGCATTTTCAGATTAGGCCCATCCATGGCCTTGTTTCAGGTGACAGATGACAGATGACAGCAGTGATTCCTGCTTTTACACCCCTTTGCCTGTGTATGTCGCAGGGCGTGCAGCTCTTTTGGTGGTTTATGAACTCTGCACAATTCTGCAGATTTAGTGCGCACAGGGGTTATTGCCTCCAGTTTTAGCAGTTTTCTTTCCCCATTGACAAAGGGGTGCAGTGTGGCGCATTGGCTTGGATAAAAATACTGCAGAAAAAAGGGGTGGACTCTGGCTGCCTCTTCCTCTGAGACACTAACAGGTGTCGCACTGGCATACATGAAACCAAGTCTACACTGGTAGGACTTGTATTTCTTATAGTAGAACCCAACAACACTTTTTCACAGGTGCTAAAACTTCTTGATTTAACACACAACAAGTTTTTCCTTTTTTATAATAGACAAACTAAAAGTCCACTTTCACAAATTGCATTTCCATTATATTGTATCGGCATATAATGTCAACAACACATGATTGTTAATACAACAAGGTTATCAAGTGCAATATTACTGCGCATGCACTGAAAAAGAGTCGACACTCAAATGTGTTTCCAGCTATGTAACAACGCAGGTGTTGGTGGTGGGTTGTTCTATAGCTTTCCTCAGGACTGTAAAATGAGAAGGAATCGAGTAGTCTTTCGTGTGTTGCTCAGAAAAAACTGTGGATAAGGAACAAGAAAAGGAACGTGTGTTTAAAACGTTCTACTAGATAACTAAAATGCATGATGCAGTGCTCTGACATACCTGTCTTCAACAGTATTTTGTCTCAGGGCAAAATGATGCGTGGGGAATGGCGGATCCAAGTGTGCCAGACCAAGTAGAGATCGTTCTCTTGAGTTGCAGAAGAGGCATGCACTACAACACGTAGGACACAGCATGTGTTAGAGAAAAGTGTCCTACTTGTGTCATGTAATTGACAACAAAGTGCACGTGAAAAATAAGTGCTGGTGACTTATTATTGACCGGTGTGGAGATCGTGAGACAGTGTGGCTAACTGTGCGAGGACGAGTGTCCTATTTGGTAATCTCTATTTATTATAGGAGAAACGCAAATTTCTTATGTATGGGGGCTGACAGTCAAATGTAACAGTCCCTATGGTGTCAGTACTTGTAGTATCCCGAAGGAGAGAGTGGTATGCTTACCTTCACGTACTGGGAAGAGCTCCCGAAGTGAGCTGTGTGTTCTGTTCGTCGCTGAACGTGCACCGCACATGCATTGTGTCTTGCCGGGGACACGAGCGATCAGAAAAAGGCGAGAGCGAGTGATTTGCGCATGCGCGAGCGAATAGTGGTGGAATTGCCGCGCGTGCGTGGGAGGAGAAAGTGAGAGCCTATGTGTGTTTATGGCTTAGTTACTGTTGCTATGTCGCATCAGAGGAAGGCGTGGTCTGTGTGTGCGGGGAACTAGTCCCGTAATTGAAATGTATGTAGAGGGTCTGTGTAGTCCGAGTGTTCATTTTGAAAACAACAAAAACACAACACAGTATACATTATGAGCTTGAATCTCAACAATGTAAAACTGAACATGTACATTCATTCATAGAGGCATGTTCATGTTTAGATAAACAGACTTTTGATGCTTTGAAAAAACATTTTTAAACATATTTTTAACACTACGCCCGAAGTGGTTTTAAAAACCAGGCGTGCTTCTCCTTGCTGTAACCTCATTGTACCACTTTCTGCATCTTGATTGATTAATGGTGGGAGGGGCAAGGTTGGGAAGTAATTGTATGGAGGTGTACATCGGTTGGTTATGTATTAGAAGAAGAAGTTCCACTCTATGCAAATGTTTAATCCATTTTTCACCGTATACAGTCTGTGGATCCATTTCTGTTCCAATTTCCTCAGGGCTAGGTCTCTGTCACCTCCTCGTTCTTTTTCATCTATGGTTTGGATGATCGCCCACTGGAAGTCTGTATATTTATGTTTGAGTTTACTGAAGTGGGCAACCAATGGTTTATCTTCAACCGCGTTTTTTACACATGATCTGTGTTCACAAATACGCTGCCTCACCTCTCTTTTGCTCTTGCCGATATATAGTAAGTCACAGGGGCACCGTATGACGTATATACTCCACTTTGTACGGCAGTTGGAGAAGGTTTTTTATTTCCATTCTAGGCCATTTAGCGAGATGGTTTTTTGGTCTTTCGTGAGGTTACAGACTAAGCATTTGCCACATCTGTGATGTCCATTGACAGGGGGAAGGTCCCACAGGTTAGTTTGGTTGGATTTTTGTAAGGAGCCTGGGTATGTATGTACTAGGCGATCTTTTAGATGTTTACTTCTTTTGAATGCAAATCTGGGCTTTTCGGGGCAAAAATCCACTGTTTGTAGAAGGTTCCAATTTGATAGGACTGATTTTCGGATGTAGTTACTTATTGGGGAGAAGGTGGTGACGCATGTATTTTTTCAGCGTGTTCCACTCTCGATCTCTTTGTAAGACATGTTTCCCTACTCGTATGCCTTGCTGTCCTTCGTGCTCTTCGTATGATTTTGGGTGGATACCCTCTTGCTTTTAGGCGGAGTTCTAGGTCTTTTCTATTTTTATCGTATTCTGGTAAGGTTGTACAGTTTCTCCGTATCCTCAGAAATTGGCCGAAGGGGAGATTTTCCCTGAGTGATTGAGGATGAAAGCTTTTAAAATTTAACAGTGTGTTTTTGTCTGTTGGTTTCCTGTAGAGGGTAGTGACGAGAACACCTTTGTCTGCAGTTTGAATGTTGAGATCCAGGAAGGGTATGCTGACTTTGTCTGAATGCATGGTGAATTTGATACATGGGTCTACGGTGTTGAGCCATGTGTGGAAAGATTCTAATTCTAAAAAAGTACCTCTCCAAATGGTGAAAACATCATCAATATATCTGACCCATCCAATTAGGTTCTTTTTGTATATATTGTCTTCATTGTAGATGTTCTTGTTTTCCAAATGGTCCATGTACAGGTTTACTATATCAGGTGCAAACGTTGAACCCATGCTTGTTCCTCTTATTTGTTGAAAGTATTTTCTTTGGCACATGAAGAAGTTTTCCGTGAGTGCTATCCGTATACATTCTAAGATGAAGGATGTCGGTGTTGATTGGTTCCGTCTGTTTTCCAGATAGATCTTGAGTATTTCCAGGCATTCTCTCTGTGGAATGCTGGTGTATAGGGCTTCTACGTCAAAGGTGACCAGAATGTCATTTTGTTCTGTTCTGATGCTGGCGAGGTGATGTACCATGGCTGTAGTATCTTGCGTATATGATTTAATTTTTTGGACGAAAGGTCTTAAGAAGATATCTTTATAGATAGATAACGGCTCTAGAAGTGAGCCTATTCCAGACACTATCGGTCTCCCCGGTGGTTCTGTGGTGTTCTTGTGTATCTTGGGAATACAGTAAAAAGCCGTGGTAATTGGGTGTTCCGTTGTGAGAAAAACGTTTTCGTCATTGTCAATCCAGCCCTGGGATTCCGCAAAAAGCATGAGACTTTTGATTTCATCCGTTAGACATATTGTTGGATTATGATCCAATTTTTTGTAGAACCGTCCATCTTGAAGGTGTTTTTGTAGTTCATTTTCATAGAGGTTGTTGCCCTAGAGCACAATGCCCCCTCCTTTGTCTGCTGATTTGATGCAGAATGTTTTTTGGTTTTCCAGATGTTGTAGTGCCAGTCTTTCCTGTTTAGTGAGATTATCCCTTTTGTGAACACAGATCATGTCTAAAAAACGCAGTTGAAGATAAACCATTGGTTGCCCACTTCAGTAAACTCAAACATAAATATACAGACTTCCAGTGGGCAATCATCCAAACCATAGACGAAAAAGAACGAGGAGGTGACAGAGACCTAGCCCTGAGGAAATTGGAACAGAAATGGATCCACAGACTGTATACGGTGAAAAATGGATTAAACATTTGCATAGAGTGGAACCTCTTCTTCTAATACATAACCAACCGATGTACACCTCCATTCAATTACTTCCCAACCTTGCCCCTCCCACCATTAATCAATCAAGATGCAGAAAGTGGTACAATGAGGTTACAGCAAGGAGAAGCACGCCTGGTTTTTAAAACCATCTAAAACCACTTCGGGCGTAGTGTTAAAAATATGTTTAAAATGTTTTTTCAAAGCATCAAAAGTCTGTTTATCTAAACATGAACATGCCTCTATGAATGAATGTACATGTTCAGTTCTACATTGTTGAGATTCAAGCTCATAATATATACGGTGTTGTGTTTTTGTTGTTTTCAAAATGAACACTCGGACTACACAAACCCCCTACATACATTTCAATTACGGGACTAGTTCCCCGCACACACAGACCACGCCTTCCTCTGACGCGACATAGCAACAGTAACTAAGCCATAAACACACGTAGGCTCTCACTTTCTCCTCCCACGCACGCACGGCAATTCCACCACTATTCGCTCACGCATGCGCAAATCACTCGCTCTCGCCTTTTTCTGATCGCTCGCATCCCCGGCATGAGACAACGCATGCGCGGTGCACGTTCAGCGGCGAACAGAACACACAGCTCACTTCGGGAGCTCTTCCCAGTACGAGAAGGTAAGCATACCGCTCTCTCCTTCGGGATACTACAAGTACTGACACCATAGGGACTGTTACATTTGACTGTCAGCCCCCATATATAAGAAATTTGCGTTTCTCCTATAATAAATAGAGATTGCCAAATAGGACACTCGTCCTCGCACAGTTAGCCACACTATCTCACGATCTCCACACCGGTCAATAATAAGTCACCAGCACTTATTTTTCACGTGCACTTTGTCGTCAATTACATGACACAAGTAGGACACTTTTCTCTAACACATGCTGTGTCCTACGTGTTGTAGTGGATGCCTCTTCTGCAACTCAAGAGAACGATCTCTACTTGGTCTGGCACACTTGGATCCGCCATTACCCACGCATCATTTTGCCCCGAGACAAAATACTGTTGAAGACAGGTATGTCAGAGCACTGCATCATGGATTTTAGTTATCTAGTAGAACCTTTTAAACAACACTCGTTCCTTTTCTTGTTCCTTATCCACAGATTTTTCTGAGCAACACACGAAAGACTACTCGATTCCTTCTCATTTTACAGTCCTGAGGAAAGCTATAGAACAACCCACCATCAACACCTGCGTTGTTACATAGCTGGAAACACAATTGAGTGTCGACTCTTTTTCAGTGCATGCGCAGTAATATTGCACTTGATAACCTTGTTGTATTAACAATCATGTGTTGTTGACATTATATGCCGATACAATATAATGGAAATGCAATTTGTGAAAGTGGACTTTTAGTTTGTTTATCTATTATAAAAACGGAAAAACTTGTGTGTTAAATAAAGACGTTTTAACACCTGTGAAAAAGTGTTGTTGGGTTCTACTATAAGAAATACAAGTCCTACCAGTGTAGACTTGGTTTCATGTATGCCAGTGCGACACCTGTTAGTGTCTCTGAGGAAGAGGCAGCCAGAGTCCACCCCTTTTTTCTGCAGTGTAAATTCGTCCTCTAGACTCGGGCCCCTCTATAAAACACAAAGAGGACCCCCCCCTTTTCCCTTTCTTAAAAACCTTGGATAGAAATAGTCCACAAAGGCCATAACGGGACCTGGCCAAGGACAAGGAGGGGGGGGGGGGGGGGACACTCTCCTCCCGACGATAGTTGGTGTTAACACCCAAATAAAGTGCAAATACAAAATGTTGATGCGTGGGAGGGCACAATCCATGGTGTCCCCTTAGGCCAACTGAACTACACCCACACCGCCTGGCCCAGCAGATACAGGACAAGTGTACCCAGCGAGTATATACCTCTCATGAGGTGGCGACAAGTACGGCTATTTTAACCACGAGAGAGAGGGAAAACGTATTGCACCAGAGAGACTCATCTGCACCAGAGGCGCCTCAGAGAAGGGCAGGACAATTGTAAATGTTCTCAAGAATGAGACCTGCTGGGCCTATGAGAAAGTAAAGGGGTGAGAGGAGACCCCAGTCTGGTCCAGCAGCAGAAAACCCATACCACGTAACCTTGCAGGAGACCCCATAGCACTGAATAGATTCTTTTAGACATCCACGTAGTGGTACCACCTGTGGGTGTGGCCTTGCTCCAGACGCTAAGAAGGTAGCCGAGTCTCGAATCACCCCAAGGAGAAAAGAATACCAGACAGATCAAAAGGAGGGAAGGATAAACAGACCAGTATGGAGGCATTTGCTAAAAAGCACGACAAAAGTTAACCCACCACTTCAGACGCAAACATGACTGCGACTAACTCAGAACAGCAGGAAGGAGGTTGAGGCGAGGGGCCCATATTAGAGGCTATAGCGTCCCTGAAGGCGTCCCTAGAAAACAAACTAGATGCAGTTATGGTGGATATGGGCTTCCTTCGGCAGGATGTACCGACCCTGGTGGACTGAGTGAGTACAGTTGAACAGCAGGTACAGAATAACACCAACATTGTTACTACCCAATCCCAAACGTCAGATGTATTACACCAGATAAAGACCCTCGAACACAGGGCGGAAGATGCAGAGGGGAGGGCTCGAAGAAATAATGTCCGGATTGTCGGATTGCCGGAGGGTTGCGGGGGGGGGGGTGCAGAGACCCCATGAACTATGTTGAAAACCTGTTGCTGCAAGAGATCAGGGCAGGGGTGCTGTCCCAGGGCTTCGCAGTGGAGAGAGCCTTCAGGGCCCTGACCAGAAAACCTCAACAGTGTCTGAGCAGGGGCAGGGAGGCTGGGCATTTGTTCACATTTAATGTTTGCTATTCAGAAGAAGGAACTGGAAGGGGAGGGTACTGTACATGGATAAGGCATTACGAAGAGGCAAGAAACAAAATGAATAAAAGGGGAAAAAAGAGGAAGGCCGTGCGTCACCCAGCTGTAGGAACGCTGCAAGACCCACATGGCATCGTGAGAGCATGGACACTCGGGGATTGACCACGACAGCAAGAACTACGCTCAACAACATGAGGACAAGTGACCAGGAGACAACCAAGAAATTCAAAATAGGCCTGTGGTGACAGAAGGGACAAGACAAGACACAGTGATATGACGTCAGAAGAACTCGCAATAACTACCTGGAACGTCCGGGGGCTGAATGCCTGCATTAAGAAGCTGAGGGTACACACTTGGCTCAACAAATCAAGAGTTAAAATAGCGATGCTGGAGGAAACCCACTTGACGAGACACAAACAGTCCAAGATAGTGACCGAGTAGGGGAGGATAAATGTTCAGCTTGACCTATTCCACCTATGCCAGAGGGGAGTTAACATAGGTAACAACTGCAACAGGACCCCCGGTGCTAACGCAAGAACAGGACAGAGGGCAGGTGGGCCTTGGTGCACGGGATGCTGGAAAACAAAGAAGTGTGCTTGGTTAACACATATGCCCCGAACCAGGATGCAACAACGTTCTTTCAAAACCTGGAACCATGGCTGGCCAAATACAAGGAGGCAGCATTCATTTGGGCAGGAGATTTCAACTGTGCATTGAACCCGCTCCTAGATCGATCGGACAACAAATACAAAAAGCGTTGCAGAACATTTTGGAGCAGCTAAAACTGGAGGATGTCTGGAGAAGGCAGCATGCAGATAAATGGGGATACTCCTACTATAGCGCCCCACACGATACGTTTACACGTATAGATTACCTCTTTACTGGCAGCAAGACACTAGAGGAATTCACCAGTGTGCACCTTAGAGCAACAAGGACACTCACAGACCATACCCCGGTGAAAGCAACATGGGCGTACATGCAAAGAAAGGCCCCCATACCGACCTGGAGATTGAGAGCAGAAACACTGCTGGAGGGGGAGATCCAAGGGCATTAGCAGGATATAATAGACAATTATTTTCAACTCAGCACAGGTAGCGTAGACAGATGGGCAACGGTGTGGGATGCCTTTAAGGTGGTAGTCAGAGGAGCAGCGATTGGGAAGACAGCGGGACTTAAGGGAGGGTCCTGACAGAACTTGGGGAGATCGAACAAGAAATAGAAAGGATGGAATCGCAGGCGGGCTCATTGGGGGAGGAACCAATTGTGTCCCTTAGGATACAGTGCAACACAGTCTGGGAGAAACTAGGGAATATAAACTATGAGAAATACACACAAAGACTGCATGCCGAAGGGGATAAGCCAAGGAGGCTCTTGGCCTGGCTAACCAAACAGGAGGTTAGGAAAGTTCCGATCAATGCGGTTAAAGATAAGTGCAATGGGGGGGTTTTGTTGCAAACACACTGCGCACACAAGCAAAAATGAAAATTCAAGTAGTTTGAAGTTTTAATCCAAAAGGTTGTGCAGCCTGACACGCGTTTCAAGCGACTGGCTCTTCCACTGAGGCTGCATTGAAATTAAACAAACAGTGAATCAAGTAAGAACATGTGCCATGGTGAATATAACAAACCAAACCGTAGCGCAGAGAAAAAAGGGTGAGCATTTCCGACCAATATCAGAAGAACACAATTTATCATACATAGAATTTGTCACCAATTAATGCAGATAATTGCATTGCGACAGTTGCACCAATTTTGTGAAAAAGGATATGCAAACCATACGGTAGATGTATTTCCATTACGGTCATTGCCACAAATCCAGATGAAGGAATATGAACACCAGAACCAAATCGAGGAACATTTTTAGAAAGAGAACTAAATTAACAAAAGGGAAAATGTTGGCCATGCAGCTAGTCCAGTAAAAAACCAAGGCTTTAGGAAATACCTGAAAGCTGAGCTTGTCTTTGGAATTACTGTGAAAAACACAATGAATTTGCAAGAGCAAAGTGTTTTGTAAATAGAATCAAAGGTGAACCAATGAAAAAAACACATTGTTTGGCAAGGATAAGAGGAGGTGTAGCACTTATAAGATATAAGGAGAGCCACACTTAGCCAAGAATGGTGTGTAATTAATTAGGTTTATAACATGGGCTCCTAAGAGAACAAAAGATGAATTGCATTTAATAAAATTAATGCTTCAGTGAGGATAGCAAAATTATGCAGTGAAAACCCTATTTAAAATAGTATTGTAAATTAAAGATCGTGGTCACATACCTGCGATTGCAGTTTGCAAGGTGACGTATATAATTGACAAATTCAAAGGGACTTGCTATGGTGAGTATGTGTGTCCACGTGGGGGTAGCCGTTGCGAACGAGAAAGAAAGAAAAAAAAAGAAAGAGAGAGAGAGCATACACACTAATTAGCTGGGCTGGGATACCGTCTAGTCACCCAGCTGCATGCGCGTAGACCCTTCAACCAAGTTAGGGGTCTGCGCGAAAGTGATGTTGCTTACCAGCATTTCCGCTGTGTCAATGGAGCAGGAGCCAGCCGAGCGCGGCTCCTACTCTGTGTTTTGAATGGCGGTTGCACGTATTCTCGAAGACGTACGCACCCATGCATCCAAGCGAGAGCACCATCTTGGAATATGTTAAAGGTGCGGTAACGTTGATACAAAATCAATCTGCTGCGAAGTAAAAGTTGCATTAAAACGCAAATGAGGCAATTCCCCATAGCTGATTGGTGAGATTAAATTTGAGAGTTATATTTCTAAGTAAATCTTGAAAAACAAGGGTTACAAATATATAATCCTAGACGGTCAATCCCCATTTAGAAAAGATGATATAAAATACAAAATGTAAATCCGAGCTAATGAGCTGCACTAATGAGTGCGTTATTCTAAGAGTCAAGTGTGAATGAAAAATGTCAGTACATTTATCGCACAGCGATGGAAAATAATTATACATTAATGATTTGGTCATATTTTGCAGGTGTTGAGAGCTAATTATGCGTGCATGATCATCCCGTCTGTGCCAATAGTAAATGGGGACTTCACTGGGATTTATTGAGCTAAATGCATGACCAACATGAAGAACAACAAACAAGGAATTATTGCATGTTTGATAGAATGCGACTAACATGTTGTTGCAGTTGCACATTTAACACCATCATAGAAATGCAGATAGTTCATGGTCCGTATTGAGACCGTGTGAGACAGTTCGGTATTGGCAGATAAGACGGGCTTCTAATTGCCCGAGTTTCAAAACGAGGTTGCCCCCTCGTTGGGGTAGGGACACATTTGCCATGCCTGCAAAACAAATCAATGCTTTATCATCCATTTGGTGCGCTTGTTGCCAATGTACAGATAATGGGTATTTGGAGTCAATCTGCCATGGGCATGGAACACCTTAACTCCCCTGGATGTTATGAGAAAATGGTATCCAACCCTACACCTCATTTAAGAGCTACAGTCCACAGCATTGTGTCTAAATGGTATATTAGAGGTTTAATAGCGGATGTGGAGAAACAATGTCTAATTGTGGATGGCCCAATCATGCCGACAGCCTACTTTCTACCCAAGATGCACAAAACTTTTATGCAGATTCCAGAAAGGAGACCTATCTTGAGTGGTGGGGGTGGCATCTTTGAGCCCATCTCAATCTATATCAATTAATGTCTTGCAACCTTGGTAAATACCATCCCTACTTTCATTCGGGATACTATGCATATCCTACATATTCTTGACCAGCTATCAGTGCTTCCAAATCGGTTATTAGTGATGCTTGATGGGAAAGCCTTATATGCTTCAATCGACCACCAGAGGGCAATTGCAAGTGTTGATTATATCTTCCGCAAGCATTCGGCTTCACTTTTTGAACACATAGGGTTGGTTAAAGATTTGTTATCATGCGCACTTTCCAACAATGTGGTTTTATTTAACAATACCTACTACAAGCAACTAATAAGTATAGCGATGGGAGCTAGTTACGCTCCCGCACTTGCCAATATATTCATGCACCACTTTGAGCAGCAGTTTGTCTTTACTAACACTACATATCTGCCGCATATATATACGTGGAAAAGATATATAGAGGATGTGGTACTGATTTTGAAAGGTTCCATTGCATGTCTGAATGAGTTTGTACTTTACTTAAATACTAACGCTTGGGGCATACAATTCACACATACCTTCAGCCATACTAGCATTGATTTTCTGGACTTATCGGAAACTTCATCGGTCAACACAGTATTACATGCGTCAAGTTGTCACAAGAAATCAGTTACAACCAACATACCTAAAGACAAATTTATCCATGCTAGACGTAATTGCTCATCAAATGAGGACTTTGCCACAGAATGTGCATTAATACGCCAAAGATTCCTGGCAAGAGGATATGGTCAAAGTCTCCTTGACAAAGCTGAACTAGAGGCCAAACGGTTGAAGAGAAGGTAATTGCTTACTCCTAAAGTATGTACACACAGTACACATAGCAACCAAGTTAAATTCATTACCAGATATAATGCAGACAGTTCCAGTCTGTACAATACAGTCAAAAGACACTGGCACCTCCTCCAGCTAGACAGAGATATTAGCCCATGGTTAGATACTGCACCCTACTTTATCTATACCAAAGCTAACAATCTCAAAAATATCCCTTCAGCCTCCTTTATGCCAACCCAAAAACATCTACACACCTGGCTACACCAAACACCTAATAATGGCTTCAACAAGTGTGGGGAGTTTTCAATGTGTGCCTACGCATATGTAACCTCAAAAATTGAGTTTGGTCAATTTGGTACAAATAAAATCAATGCATTTATAAATTGCAATACAAAATTCTGTGTATATTGCATCTTATGTATATGTGGGCAGCGCTATATTGTAAGCACCATTCGGCCTTTGAAAATCAGAATACGGGAGCACTTGTCATTCATTTCCCAGATTGACTCCAAATACCCATTATCTGTACATTGGCAACAAGCGCACCAAATGGATGATAAAGCATTGATTTGTTTTGCAGGCATGGCCAAAGTGTCCCTACCCCAACAAGGGGGCAACCTCATTTTGAAACTCGGGCAATGAGAAGCCTGTCTTATCTGCCAATACCGAACTGTCTCACACGGTCTCAATACGGACCATGAACTATCTGCATTTCTGTGATGGTGTTAAATGTGCAACTGCAACAACATGTTAGTCGCATTCTATCAAACATGCAATAATTCCTTGTTTGTTGTTCTATATGTTGGTCATGCATTTAGCTCAATAAATCCCAGTGAAGTCCCCATTTACTATTAGCACAGACGGGATGATCATGCACGCATAATTAGCTCTTCACACCTGCAAAATATAACCAAATCATTAATGTATAATTCTTTTCCATCACTGTGCGATAGATGTACTGACATTTTTCATTCACACTTGACTCTTAGAATAACGCACACATTGGTGCAGCTCATTAGCTCGGATTTACATTTTGTATTTTATATCACGTTTTCTAAATGGGGATTGACCGTCTAGGATTATATATTTGTAACCCTTGTTTTTCAAGATTTACTTCGAAATATAACTCTCAAATTTAATCTCACCAAGCTATGGGGAATTGCCTCATTTGCGTTTTAATGCAACTTTTACTTCGCAGCAGGTTGATTTTGTATCAACGTTACCGCACCTTTAACATATTCCAAGATGGTGCTCTCGCTCGGATGCACGGGTGCGTACGTCTTCGAGAATACGTGCAACCACCATTCAAAACAGAGTAGGAGCCGCGCTTGGCTGGCTCCTGCTACATTGACACAGCGGAAATGCTGGTAAGCAACATCACTTTTGCGCAGACCCCTAACTTGGTTGAAGGGTCTACGCGCATGCAGCTGGGTGACTAGACGGTATCCCAGCCCAGCTAATTAGTGTGTATGCTCTCTCTCTCTTTTTTTCTTTCTTTCTCATTCGCAACGGCGACCCCTACATGGACACACATAAGTCCCTTTGAATTTGTCAATTATATACGTCACCTTGCAAACTGCAATCACAGGTATGTGACCACGATCTTTAATTTACAATACCATTTAAATATGGTTTTCACTGCATAATTTTGCTATCCTCACTGAAGCATTAATTTTATTAAATGCAATTCATCTTTTGTTCTCTTAGGAGCCCATGTTATAAACCTAATTAATTACACACCATTCTTGGGTAAGTGTGGCTCTCCTTATATCATACAAGTGCTACACCTCCTCTTATCCTTGCCAAACAATGTGTTTTTTTCATTGGTTCACCTTTGATTCTTTTTACAAAACAATTTTCTCTTGCAAATTCATTGTGTTTTTCACAGTAATTCCAAAGACAAGCTCAGCTTTCAGGTACTTCTTAAAGCTTTGGTTTTTTACTGGACTAACTGCATGGCCAACATTTTCCCTTTTGCTAATTTAGTTCTCTTTCTAAAAAATGTCCTCGATTTGGCTCTGGTGTTCATATTCCTTCATCAGGATTTGTGGCAATGACCGTAATGGAAATACATCTACCATATGGTTTGCATATCCTTTTTCACAAAATTGGTGGCACTGTCGCAATGCAATTATCTGCATTAATTGGTGACAAATTCTGTGTATGATATATTGTGTTCTTTTCATATTGTTCGGAAATGCCCACCCTTTTTTTCTCTGCGCTACGGTTTGGTTTGTTATATTCACCATGGCACATGTTCTTACTTGATTCACTGTTTGTTTAATTTCAATGCAGCCTCAGTGGAAGAGCCAGTCGCTTGAAACGCGTGTCAGGCTGCACCACCTTTCGGATTAAAACTTCAAACTACTTGAATTTTCATTTTTGCTTGTGTGCGCAGTGTGTTTGCAACAACCCCCCCCCCCCATTGCACTTATCATTTAGTGGCCCTTGGTAGGTGCCCACTGTTGCATTCGCATGCAGACCTTCCGCACTGCAATAATCCTGTAGTCATTGCGCTGAACCTCGCTGTCCCTTTCCTGCCAACTCCCCCTGTGCAGTTAAAGATAATACAGGGGATGAGGAGAGGACCCAGGTGGGGATTAACCAAGTTTTTTCATAATTTTACGAGGCCTTATCCTCTAGCACTCATGAAGCAGATAGCTTGGATATTGCAAACCCCTTAGACCAGATTGAACACCCAAAGTAGGGTGCAGAGCAGGTGCAGATACTTGAGCCTCCTCCACCCCCCAACGGTGGAGGAACTGGAAGCAGTCATACGCAGCCTTTCGACATCCGAGACTCCGAGACCCCGGGACCCAACAGGCTACCCAGAGAGTTTTATAAAACATACAAGACGGCTTTAGCTGCTAAATTACTAGATGTGTTTCAGGAGGCGTTTGAAAGGGGCCAGTTACCAGACAGCATGCGAGACCCTGATAATACCTATCCTGAAACCGGCAAAACCGCCCCTAGAATCTGGCTCTTACAGGCCCATTTCATTGATAAATCAGGACTGTAAAATCCTAATGGCAGCTCTCGCTAATAGGCTCAAAATAGTTAAACACGCTGGTGCACCCAGACCAAATGGGCTATGTCCGGGGTGCAACACTACGTAGAATTTGCAGAGGCTACACCACGTGGTGGATCAAACTACTGATAGACGGGGGGAATGCGCAATAGCGTCCTTAGAAGCAGTTAAGGCCTTAGATTCCGTGAATTGGAATGAGTTGTTGAGGGTGCTGGCCCATTTTGGTATAGGTGAGGGCTTTCTCGGCTGGATCGGGCACTGTATAAAGACCCCAAAGCCAGAGATAAAATGGGGAGGCATATCTCGGAAGCATGAAGGATATATAGGGGCACAAAAAATGGCTGCCAGCTATCCCCAATGCTTTATATATTAGCTTTAGAACCCTTAGCGTTCTTCCTGCGAGCAGCATATGCAGATAGAGGAATACGAATTGACAACGTCATACATGTAGTGTCAGTGTACGCTGATGCTATGCTGTTTGTCACAAACCCTTGTGAAAACCTCCCTGACCTGCTGGAGGCAATAGATGCATATGCCAGACTATCGGGCATTTCCATAAATAAAGAAAAATCCATTTTGTAACCCCTGGCAGAACTCAGACATAGAACAGTTGCCACGCCTGGGCCTCACGTGGTCACCACGCGCCTTCCACTATTTGGGTATAGACATACATCACAATCCTATAGACACACACACACACACACTGCCAACACGCAAGTGGCCCTAGGAAAAAACAGTGAAGTCCATGGAGTTCTGGAGGACATTGCCACTGGGGATGATGGGGAGGGCAGCCCTGTTGAAAATTACGGTTCTGTATGTTCTATTACTTTACGAACATACCCCACAACATACCTGGGACATTTAAGAAACGGAACACGATAGTGCGGGAAATCCTGTGGGGAGGTGGGCGGAACAGACTAGCTCTACAAAGGGACTACCAGTCTGGGGGAATCAAAGTGCCGTATTACGAGAGATACGATCTAGCAGGGCAGCTGCAATTTGTGGTCCAATGGCTGGGGGATGAAAAATCCATAGACTCACTACTATTTCAACCAGCACTACAGAATTGCCATTTTCGAGAACTTATCTGGATGGAAAAGCCCTGGACCAAAGGCCTGCCTACCCTGCTCAGATTGGGGCTAATGTTATGGAAGACCCAAGGAACACAAGACCCATGCTCCTTGCAGATTCCCCTGGAAGGACTCGCGGGCACCCGGCCAGAAGCCCTGACTGCATATAGGACTCATTGGGAAGCAAAAGGAGTAGCACAGGTGGGAGACCTGTGGAAGGAGGAGAAATGGGTGGACTTCAACATCCTTAGAGAAGAAAACGAAATACACAGAGGACAGTTCATGCTGCACAATAGCATGATAAAAACTATCAAGAAGAGGTGGCCGGACCTAACCGGAGATGATGGACTAAAGGAAGACCTAGACACATGGTATGACATCTCCAAAGAAGGGCACACGACATCCAGGCTCTATGAACAGCTTATGAAAACCATTAACACCAACTGCACGTCCGAGACCAATGGGAAACAGAACTCCAAAGGCCCTTCACAGATCAGGAATGGTCAAGGGTCCTGCGATACACAAAAACAGTCTCGAGAAACGTAAAATTCAAGCAGACACAGCTCTACGTCACCCACAGAGCGTACCTCACTCCAAAAAGATTATCCAAGTTGGGGAATAAAGACACTCAAACTTGCCACAGAAAATGCAGACATGCTCTACATTTCCTGGGTGCAGCCAGTAATACAGACAGTAATACAGACATTTTGGGAAGGCATCAAGGCAAGGGCAACAGTGGGTGGATTAAAAATGCAACAATGGACGCCGGAAAGCTACTTGTTAGGACTGTTCCCAAGGGGTGGCAAACAAAAGACACATATAGCCAAGATGAAGGACTTGATGTGCATCCTGGCAAAATGCTGAATTGCAATGTCCTGGAACGCCGACACAGGGCCCAGCATAGGTGCGTGGTGGGCCGACCTGAATCGTTGGGCACTGGCAGACACAATGGTATGGACCAACGCAGTACAGAGAGCGTCAGGATATTGGCTTGGAACACACTCCTACAGGATATGCTGGGATCCAGAGAAGATGGGGACACCAAGGCCCCTGACAGGTCGGAAAGTGTGGTTGCTAACCCGATAAACCAAGAGGAAAGATCCAACATAGGCGCCTAACCAGCCGTGGCTATTATTCGAACACCAGTTCACTGGGTTGGGCAAACAGACAAGCCACTGGAAAATGGAAACCCGAGTTTTGTGCATATAGACACGAGAAAATGCAAGGACAACCGCAATTGTGCGAGACTCCCCGCAAGTAGTGCCATTCTGTATGTTATTTTATGGTGTTTGTTGTGTTGTTTACTGTTGAATGTTGTAAAACCCAATAAAGAGTTAAAAAAAACAATTTTTTAAAACTAAAAAAAAAAAAAAGATGCAAGCCAAAAATATTTCCAGTGACTGCTTCTCATGTATATCAGGTGATACGTTTTGTGCATGTCCAGTTTGGATAAGATTCTCCAGGGAGTATAAACCCAAAATCTGTTGCACCATCTCCTGTTTAGCATCCGAGGATTGAGCTTTTTCAGATTTAGAATAAAGTGAAATCCAATTTAAGTCTTGTCCACTAGAAAGACAGTACCATAGAATCTCGTCCCCTCTCGTTTAACAGTACATCCAAGATTGACTCTTTGCCGATTAGCTCTTGGATCATTTCCAGCGGAGCAAGTCCCTTTATTTGGATTCTGGGGCATGCACGTTTTCATCATGCCCACTAGGAGGATTCCATGCATTATCCTGATCTAATCACATTGATGACTTTCATCAATGTCTTCCAGAAAACACAATCTGCATAGTCTGTACTTCACAACACGCATGTTTCACTAAAAAGGCGTGTGTACATGTGCATCAAGCTCATCTTCAAAGAAACTGCCTCCCACAAAAGGCTTGTGTAGGACGATGTCTTTCTGACAGTTGTCACTTTGCCAACCTCTTACACAAATGTTGCATCTTTTTGCTACAGTTGTGCCCATTGCCGTTGCAGTAATTCCATTAAAGCCATAACCTATTTTAGTTGTATTTGGTCTTCCGTGTGTTAAAGCCATAGAAGCAGGTTGGCAGGTGCATGCAGTGGCGTTTACAGTCCACTTTTCGATCAATGTGTTTGTTCCCTTGGGTCCATTTCCCCCTGCTGACATATGGGTTTTTGTCAAAATTAGGCATAAGAGAAGCCACATTTACCACCTGAAAGGTATGCATTGCACATCTTGGCTCTTACTTTTTTTATAGAAATGTTGCAATTTGCCACTCAGAATTCAGCACATTTTGAATACTTTGAAAGACCCATTGCAACAGCCCTTGTGTGAGGTGGTACTAATGTTATTGGAGATGTGCAAAACACATTTATATCTAGTGGCATGCGATTCGCCATCGCTCATTTTTGTAAAACAAAGTCCTTAAACAATATGAACAAAGTCCATACAATGTACTGTATAAAAAACGATAAATAAAAATGCCTTAAATTCAGAGAAAGCCTGGCCAGGGCTGTCCCAAAGTCCTTGGTGTTCTTCTGTGTCTTGAGCTCTTTTGTGGTGGTTCTGTCAGGCAGTCCTCGCTTATGGGTAGGCAGAAGCAGCATTGTCTGTGTGGGGCCCCTAAGGTCTATTCTTTGGATGGGCTGTATATGCTAGGAGCATCCCAGAAGGTAGCAGCAGCATGGCGAGTCCCTTATTGTAAATTGGCCGAGCTGCATAGGTCAGATCAGCCTGGAGCTATCTGCAGCAGTGGAAGGTGGCGGGGGTGGGGGGGAGCACCACAACACTGCCAAACCTGGGCCACATCTGCCTGGTGTGGCTCCCGGAGTCCAGATGCACTACTCATCAGGGCGCAGCACCTTCAATTAATGTACGTGGACCAGTAGGCTGATAATCTTCAGTGCTCCCCGCTGTGGGGAGTATCAGTAATGTGATGAACGTGATGGGGTCATCGCTCCTTTCCCAGAGATAACCTCTTCTCATGTGGTGAGGGGACGGCAGCCACTATCTGATCCCAACCCTCAGGGCAGCAGGAGAGGGCCACATGGGGGAAGGCGACCTTTAGGGTGCGGCGGGGTGGGGTGAAGCGACATCCTTGGGTGAGACATGGTAATCCCCCCATTCCCTTTTAGGGACACCCATTCAATACCTCAGACCCTCATGGCATATGGTGGCAGTAATCCTCAATAGTCCCAGTCATAGAACTCTTAAACACCTTGCTGTGTTATCAGTAACAAAGACTTACACGAGTAAGAGAGCAACCAGAATGAAGATTACTCAGCTAGACCAAAGTGGAGCCAATTAAATTCCTCCAACAGCTAGACCATTCAGTCAGCTCCCTTTATTAGCAATAGAGTTTTGTTCTATGTTCATTTTTCGACATTCATTTTGTCAATGGGTTTTTTGCAGATTTTTTCTTGAAAAAACCCCTTTGAAAAATGTTTTGGGGGTGGATTTCATCCCGCCACAGACCCCTTCCCCTATTAATTTAACTTTATTCCTGACCCCCCCTTCTCTTATATTGCCTTCCCCACCCTACGCTATGATTTCTGATGGGTTCCTTCAAGAAAAAAACTGGAAAAAACCATTGAAAAAATGACTTTCGGTGTATGAACGTTGTACTGGGAGTTCAAATATGGATCGATGCAGAACTGGAGACAGGCCCCAACCGGTGAGTATTTGCCGGAGACCCGAGTCGCCAGCTGGACAGAAGAGCGAAGACCAGGCACGAGACCAAGCCGATGGTGGGAGCGAGACGCAAATCAGGAGAAACTGGCAAGTGTTGGAGAGGACGCTTACCAAAGCATGACTGATGCATAGAGGAGAACACACAGAGGATGCCGCAGCCGCCTAATACCAGTGAGCCTGAGAAAGCCAAACAAGAATAACGGGACACTTCACAGCATGGACAGCAGGGACACCCAGAAGGGAAGGCTCAGTTGCAGGCAGTGAACAAGGTAACTGGGACATTATAAAAACCAAGTGGTGTGCGAGCATGGGACCCGCACCAATAATCACATATGGTAGAAAGGAGTCTCAAAGAACCTTTGAGAGGTTGTCCTGGCAGGAGTGTATACCAGGACGACAGCGAGAGTGAACAGTATAATTAAGGCCTGGCAGGAGAGAATGCCAGGCGTTCTGCGAGTCTGAGACCCATACCCGTAAGTGTAATTGTTGAAGCATAACATCTCAAAGAAGCTTCATGCCTTAGAGATATTGTTCTGGCAGGGGAGTATACCAGGATGTATGGGAGAGCAAAGTAGACATTGAAGAACCTGGCAGGAGAGTATACCAGGCATTTTGTGAGTTGAGAGAAACCTGGCCAGAGAATATACCAGGTGCTTTGCGAGTCTGGGACCGGCAACAACATTTTATCAAGAAACTATGTGAGAGAACCTGGCAAGAGAGTATACCAGGTGTTTTGTGAGTCAGAGAATTCAATGAAAGATTCATGCCCTTACGATTGTGAACTCCATGGACTGTGGAAAAGACCTGGGGAAGGGAATCATTTCCCCTAGAGCGAGTTGCAACACCAAGAGAAGGGGGGCATCCTCTTGGGCTACAAATAACTTGATTATTCTTGTGAACATTTGTTTTGCTGGAGAAAAACCTGGTGAAGGGAATCATTCCCAACTGTGAACCTTATCCATTTGTAACCTTTGTTGGATATATACCTTTTTGTTGAACTTGGTGTACATTTCAATCCAAAGACAACATCCTTAACACCTTAGAGTTACTTTTAGAATGAGAGGGCTAGGATAGGATTTTCGGACACAGGACATTTTTGCTTTGGACTTTTTGACACAGGATAGGCCCTTAGTTTTTGGTTGAGGTAGGGAAATACCTCCAGGATTAGGGACAATGAGACATTTTCCAACCCCTTTATTATTTAAATAAAAGTTTATAGCAATCATCATGGGCCCTCTCCTCCATGTCCGTGTGCTCATTCCTGGTTCCTTACAGTAATTAGAGTTTCCGGTGCCAGCATGCACAACAGGCCACCTGGGAGGCAGCAGTGAGCATGGGTGCCCCCCTGCTAATCAGGGGAGCCCCTTCATAATGGGCCTGCAGCAGCAGTAACATTGCATGAGCGGAGTGCCCGTCAACCCTCTTGGGAGGGGGTTGAAACAGTTGTCCCCAGTGCTCCACTGGTGCCGGAACAATGTTATAAAAAAATATTGAGAGTCACGGATCCTCGCACAATCACGCAAAAGGGTCCTTTACTCTAAAGTGTTTGCCGTTTTTGGATCCCCACACAGCACTCATGCCGGGGATCTGATCCTTTGTTTTTATTTTACTCCGAAATGGGGTAAAATGCTCCCTCCCAGTTGAAATATCCTCGCCCCATTGGATCGCCTTGGCCTATTCTATGAACTTACCCAACCATGATTTTGACGGACTGGCCACCAGTTGCCACCCGGTACCCAGACTCTCTGGCAACCCCAACAGTACCCCATAACTCCCACGAACCTGGTCTAAGGAAGGAGGAATTGGAGACTGAGAGAACAATGGGCAACTCACACTTGATCCCTGGTGACTTCTATGATAACTAAATAACGGGTCTGCTCTTCCTGGTGGTATGACAGCTGCCGGGGCCTCTTCTACGGTTTCCGCCCGGACTCTGTAGTCCACCCTGTACAGAGTCCCCAACTTCCATTGGATGAATGGGTAAAAGGTTCCTCTACCACATCCAGCGTAAATGGAGTGATTGGAGCAGGATCAGGAATGGATTGTAAAGGAATACTCTCGGGTTGGAGTTCAGGTTCCATAGGAGTGTGATCTAGATCTGTGGGTTTTGACAGGGTGGTCCCCATCACAAATAATCACGCGGAGACTAAAAGAAAAGTCCTAGGATGTTAAAAACAAAATGGTCGGAACGGCTGGTGATCTCAAGTTCATTGGTTTTCTGGGTTCTTTGGTGTTGGCGCTGGGGCTGGCCCTTTCCCCTCTATTCTTCCCTGGGCCTGGGTTCTGCCTCCCAACTTCAGACATCCCTACTGGGTTGTTAGTAACTCAATGATCGGAAACCCCCATCGGTCATTAATTTCTCTACACCTCAGGTGCTTACCCCAAGACGTTGGCTATCTGACTCTCTAGAGAACTTCTAGCTTTCCCTCTCCTATCCCTGCTTAGTAGTCATGGTAGGGAATGGTGACGCCTCACCCGGCGTCACTCACTTCTTACAGACCCTCTCGCTCCCGACCCTTTGCTATACTAGTGCTTTACGCTGTTCTCCCACCACATCACTGTCAAACTCCCACTCTACCTTCCTACCTCCACCCTTCGATTTTACTTCCTTTCCCACTTGTTTCCGCAACTCGTCTCTCGCGTGGCCGCTGTTAGGCTGCTGGATCTTTGCTGCACCAAAGTATGAATTGCTGATGCATTTTGGCTTCCCACTGCGGCTTTCCCTTGTCTGTGTTCATCATCATTGCTGTCTGTTCCATCTGTGGACACCCCAAAACACATGTCTACGGGGGGGGGGGGCGGGCAACTCTTCCAAACATCAAGAAATATGGTGTAAATCTGTGGCATTGTTCATTGTACAGGTGTAAGCATGGGTCAGGGCGACCACATGCTGACTCCATTTGTTCTTCTATGACCGAAGGGTGCCCAGCATTGCCAAGAGGGTTCCATTAAACCTCTCCACTTAGGCATCCCCCTGAGGGGAATAGGGAGTTGTACGGGTCTTCTTGATGCCAACCAGCTCCAGCATCTACTTCATGAGAGTCGATAAAAAATCTGGTTCCAGTTCCTGGTCGAAATGAATCTAGCTGGCCAACCGTAATGCACAAAGTATTTTTCCCACAACACACTGGCAACGGTGGTGGCACATTGATCTTTCATGGGAAACACCTGCGTGTACCGAGTGAAGTGGCCTGTCATGACCAGGATGTTCTGTACACCTCGTCTGTCCATCTCCAACTTGAGGAAGTTGGTGCAGACGAGGTCCATGTGCCCAGGACTCTGCAGTTGATGAAGATAGGCTGCAAGAAAAGCTCAGGTATTCCTGGCGAAATCTGGCGCAGTGCTGGCAATAATAAATGGCCAAGAAAAACCTTGAGCGGACCAACCTAAAGGTTCTGTCGCTACCAAGATGTCCATGCTAGTCGTGGAGTACATACAATACAGCTCTGTGGAATCTGTATGGCAACACAAAGCAATGAAGAAGCCAGTCTCCAACTTTGCTTTCCTTATACAGGATTCCACCCTTCTGCACAAGCGCCTTCCACTCCTTCAGCATCGCCGCTTACACAGGGTCATGAGGGACATCCCTGGACACATCTGCTCCCGTGGTCTTGGCTTTCAGGTACCGAGCGATGCCGGGATCCTATAGCTGTAACAAAGATTTCATCTCGTATCAGACGCTGTAGCTCAGATAACTCCAAATTAGTGATGTTGCAGTAGATGGCGGATTTTGCCTCAAATGAGAATCCCAAGCAATCTACACTCCTAACACCTGTCTCTGTCCGGGCCCTGCTGACGTGCACTATCAAAAATGACTGAGTCAGCATCTAACCCAAATGCACTCGAAGGGACACTACCCAATCATCTCTGCACAGAACTTCTTAAAGATGTCATGACTCAATTAAATCATCAATTTTACACTATCTCAGAGTTTTAAAGAGCAAATTGTATGAAAATATTTTAGATCAAAAGAAACTCGATGTTGGTTACATCCAGTTGCATTTTAAATGTCCACAAAAATATTTTCACAGATTATGGTTTTCACCAAATTAAACCAGAGCATATAGTGTTGACAATAATCACAATTTTCATTAGTCTTCCCGACGTATTTAGGATAAACCAAAATATTGTTCCAGGGAACATATTTTTGCTGTTTTCTTACAAATAGGAGCCAGTGGAAGGTACACTATTGATTAGATCTGGGATCTTCGACCCAGAAGACCCTGCACCAGAAACTGAACAGCCCAAGTAAACAGGCATTTGTTTTAAATATATTCCTTTGAGAAAATACAGAGGTACACCTTAACGTTTATGTTACTACAAATAATACCAGAAAGGGGCACTAATCCACCTAAATAAACTACACTAACATTCATGCACAAGTCTGCATTACAGTGACCTCAAAAGGCAACATTTCTCAAAACATCATTGATACCTAGAACAGAAAGTTCACTATCAGCAACATCATATAAAAATACTAAGTTAATCCACTTTCACAAACAAGCAAGATTATTTTCTTACCCCAGTTTGTTTAAAAGTACCACTTCGCCAACAATACTTCAGTAAGGTGATACTCAAGGAACTTGTCTCCACCTAAAAAGACATTGTAATCAGACCCATAGGGAACAGTTACACCCGTAAAAATGTGCCAAGGATAAAAAATAAATAAAATATATCTATAGCATTCTTACCACAAATTAGTATATCCCGAGCAGCAGGGCACAGAACTGGAAAACCAGTTGGGTGCCCCGCTGTTACACTTTGGCAGAGAAAAACTTCCCTGCGGCGTACGTCCGGGCTCCTTTTTGGAGCAGATACAGGTTGCCATGGCGACTGTACAAGCTACGGCGGAACCCGTGTCAGCTGACACGTCTCGTACGTGAAGGACATACAACAAGGCATGCCCCCCTTACGGGTTTAAAACTGCTGTCTTTCAGAGGGCGTGTTGCTGCTAATTAGTGTTTCTTACTATTTGCGGTTACGTCAGTTTTCCTTCGTGAAATCTTGGCACGAAATCCCGACTTGATCTCCTGGTTCCGAACCACGCTCGAACTTTTGGATTGTTACGTCTTCTATTCCATTGGCACTTCTTATAGACCGCTACAGTATCGACCCAGAGTGCCCCTGGTCTGCCTTCTCTCCTTCCTTATCATTGTCGCAATGTTCTGGTATTCGATGCGGAACGTTATTTGGATTGTCCTTCCCTGCTCCTGCTGTCTTTGCAACTCATTCTTCAGCGATTACTCGGAACACCTCAGTTGCTCCAACCCTCGTCTGTGTTTCAGGTAACCAACTGTGTTTGTTTTCTGCTATTTCTGCCAGCGCCACCTTTGACTATTGTACCTCATTTACCTGCTGCTTTGTTGGTATTCCTCTCTACTGGATTTTGGGACATTCATTGAACTACAAAACTCAACAAACTTATTTTCAAAGTGCATATTGACGCTCTCCTGATCCTGCACCAACCCGGCTCTAGCGCAACCCTTGAGCTGCCCGGGTTTACTTCCCTGTACCAACTACCTGTTTATTATTTTCTCCTGTCGTTTTCTCCACTCCTGGAAATCGTTAACCCTTGGGAGTCCCACAATTCAGGTCTGTTGTTTTGGCTAGAAACTCTCTATAAGAAGAATCCATTATATTAATTCACTCATTTGGGTTTAATTCTTTACTTGTAGGTCCATCCCGGGGAAAGTTCCACTCCAATCCCTCCCTAAGTATTTCCTGTCCAATACTGTGCTTGATTGCTTAATTGTTTCTCTCAGCACTGTTTAATATCTTTGTATTCCTTTGCAGCATTGGTATTGGCGGTGTGTGTTCTCCCCGCTCTTTTATTCAACCGACACTTCTGCTGGTTCCAATAGAAACAGCAGGGAGGTACGTTGTAAAGAAGAGCCCCTCTTTGAGGGAGCCCGAGTCTTGTACTCAAGGGAGCTGGAATTGGAGGCTAAATATCGATTCCTGTGTACATATCATCTCCAAGTTCATCTATCTATCTTCATGACCTGTTTACGGAGCGGTGAGTAACACCTGCGCTCTGTATTTATCGTCATTGTGGCCAGGAACATACACAATATCATGTTGCGTTCAAGAACTTCGGCCATCTTGGAATGGTAAGCTCGCCTACATAAACCGAACAACTACAGTTCTTTTGGTTTGTATTTCAAATCATTTACAGATGTAATCTAAAATCAAGAACCTTCAAGCCTGAAATCCATCTACACTATCCTCTCAGAGTCTGAATTCCACTCACAATCCCAAAACTCATTCCCAACATAAACCCATCCGGAAACTTGAAGCACATACCAATGTCAGGTACGACGTACATTGGAAAACCTGCTGGTGTACTGGAAGAGAATAGTATATATGAGCATACAACTAAAAGAACCGTACACCTGCGTTCCTTGGTCCGCCTTTCCTTTATGTGCCGGTTACTTTAATATAGCGCAGGGGTCAGAATTGAGAATTGATAAGCAGGAGCTAAGGAATTGATAAGAAGCAGCTAAAAGCAGCTCCTGGGTATTGGGCATCACTCGGTAGACAAAAGCTACCTCAGAAGGAGCTGGCACACAGCAAGTCGAACCTCCGGCACGAGATACAAACACTACATTTCTGTCCATAATGTATGCTCCATTCTGCTTTAAATGTCCCCTTAATTGTATTTTTTAGTCACTTTTGTTCATATTACCAAACATATGAGTTAATATCAGTTGGCCTGCGGAGTCAAACGTAGCTCCTGGTAACCGATGGTTTCAAGCTAACCAATCTCTCCTCAGCTGGAAGCAGGAGCTAAATAGCCCCCAGCAATTTTGAACCATGTAGTGTCTTTTTTCCTTATGGGTATTTGAGGAAAATCCTACCTCATCTTTGCCGTTTCCTACCTTCCCCATGTCACAGCGGGGCTCACCTGGGTGATCTGACCCAGATAAGCGGGGTTGTAACAGGTAAGAGGCGGGTCAAGTATTCAGTAAAGGTATTAAAATAAGTATACTGTGTGCTCGCCAACACCCATTTCCCTGCAAGGTGCATGGTGCGATCCCTCTGCTACAAACCGTTGCAACACCCACAAGCCACCAGGTGCCCAATACCCAGGTTTAAGTAAATCACACTCCAGGTACTATATTAGCAGAGTGCTCTACTCCTTGACCCAAGAGCCAACAGCTTCGTCAATATTAACCAAGCTGCCATCAAGCAATACCTACTCTGAAAGGAATGCATCCCCAAGTCACCTGCTTCCAAAATGGATCACGGTATTGCTGGACTGTTTTTGTTTTACGTCTTGTACTGAAAACCTTCCAATCACTGGTCTTCCACTATGTCCTACGGTTCGGTCGCTCTCACTGTACAGCTCTGAAGCGCAGATTGAGGAAAGCTCAGGATAGTTACTCATACACACAAACATAAGATATGGCTTGGTAGGTCTCCAAAAGAAAGCAGATACTTCCATTACGATACGCTTGCAACAAAGGCATTTAGATAATAGCCTTCCAGTGGCACTAGATAGAAGAATTGTTTAACCGACGACTCTGCACCTTTGTGCTCGCGCGAGACAATTTTTAATGTCAACCTATCCATTTTGCAGACCTATTTCTCGTGCTTGCTCCAGTGCTATATCGCAGTTCAGCAAAGAATGAATTTGTGATCCGTTTGAGAACTTTGACAAAAGAGAGTTTAAGACTCTCGGCCTCTCAATGCAGAAAGTTGGCAATAAGGTGTAAAGTCCTCAGCATACCAATAACATGTTGCTTGTTCCTGCTCATTATGCAGTTATAACTAACTGCCACAGTTTTGTATAGACTGATTCTGGGATAATATCTGCCCGGCTCCCATACCGAGTCTTGTACTGCGAGGCCTGGTCCCCTTACTCCAGGCTCGAGTGACACACATATCATGGTTGGAAACTGGAGCCTCTTTTTGGAGGCAGCCAGAAAAACAAGTCTAAAAATCAAATGGCAGCCTCGCGCACAAGAGCGACCCAATCAATGCCCAGGCCACACACCCTTATTTCCGGACCATCAGCTACCTATCTACATTATTTTTGTTCGTCTCTGCTTACGCCCCAAAGGGAGGTGTCATTATAGTCAAGGGGGCGGTGGGGAGAAGAGGGTGGGTCCTTCAGAGGAAAAGAACAATCACTACATTGAGTAACGTGTACTTTCCGGTACATTCGGTCTTCCTTCTTCCAAATTCGTGGAAAAGATTATACAAGAATTACCTGGAAAAGAGGGAGGTGGCAACCCCCATAAAAAAAGATTTAACCAAACAGGTTCTTCAACACAACCTGGCCAAAATCTACATGAGCTCTTGTGCACGCATCCAATGTGCAGTGCTTTGAGAAGCCATGCAAACTAGCCATGGTCATGTCCTTGACTTCCAGAGCATCACTGGAAGCCACCTTTGCCTTGAAGTGCCACAGAAGTAAACACACTTCATACATTTTCAGAACAGATGTTTCCCTGTGGAACCTTGTGCCGGGTTCCCTGGAAGAAAGCGCTTGGAATTTCCTGACAAGTTGCACCTTGGTAACAGTCAACATAAACACTGTATTCCAGGTCACTAGCTGTGCTTCAGCAGTAGGCGTGGCCTCGAACGGCTTTTGGTCAAATAGAGCACCACATTCAAATGCCATCTGGGATGAGCCCTTTTAAACCAGAGTAAACGACTGCAGAGACAGCTAAAAGTGCTGGTTATTAACTAGACTTAAAGTACGATCAGACATGTTTCTGTAAAACAGATTTCCGGCAGCCATTACCTGCAAGACTACACCCGAATAGGAAAGATATTAAATTAAAAGAATGTATTGGGAGAGCACGCACATGGATCCACTGCCCCCCCCCCCCCGTGACCCCTTTAGTGTCCAGTGGCAGTAAATGCAACAACTTGCTCTTATGCTGGATTCTTGTGGAACCCCAGTGGGTCGCCTAAACGGTCACAAGCTTTGAATTGGAGTGACCCAGAAAATTCAGGGTCAACTACACTGGAACCAAATGGCCATGCTCCTGCGGAGGACAGTTGCATCACCTACAAGAAATAGAAGTTGTTGGGCCCAACTGGTGCAAACAAGGCCATCGAGAAGCTCTGGTTCCGGATCGGCTTCTGCAGCAACTTAAGTAATCATAGGGCGGGGAATAGCATATCAAAAGAAGCCATCCCTGGGAAACAAAAACGTGTTTGTGTTGTGCTCCCAGTGGCCAAACTCGGTTTCATCCTGAACACAGCAGCGGTGGGGGTAAAATGTAGCAGCCCTTTCCAGTTCTGCACAGAGAAAGTAATGCTTTCAGAGGCAGGAAGATGGTCTCCGGCATGTTGATATGGAGTAGACTTTACTGCAGCGGTCGCAGATCATGCTCATCGAACAAGCCCAAGGTGGTTCCACAGATGTATTCAGAACAGTCAGTGATCAGAGACTGGGTTGATTCCATGTAAAGACCCGCCACCAAGATGTTTGCATCTTCCACCCATTGGGAGAGAATGAAGAGACTCTCCTGGGGAATGGGTATGAGAACTGGAGAGTCTCTCTGCTGGCACCAGAGGATGTCAAATGCAGATGCAGCAAACACATCTGGTTGGGATGTATGATGCCACTTTGATGCATTTGAGCATGAATTCAAGCTCTTTTGACTCACTCCGCTGGAGCCTCACATTGCTGACGAACCAGAGCATCTGGTGCAATGCCAGAATCCTGTCCACCAGGGAGCAAGTCTCAGCCTGGGCAGCATCCCATTTTGTGCCAACTGATAGTTATCCTGTGTCCGAATGTGTGTGGACTTGGGAATGTAGACCGAGACCCACGGTGAACAGGAGAGGCATTACCCATAGAAAGGACGCTTAATCCACTACATAGGATGAAGCGCTCACTTGCTACTGGTCAAATTACTTGACTATATGCAAACCAGGACGTTATAGGTATGCCAACATGACCGCCATTACATTTTCTGAAAACCCAGTGGGGCATGGCATGTCCAAATTCTCATGGGGAGGCTGGTGGCCACTAAAAAAACAATTAGCATAGGCATCTACGAAAGATGCAAATACTCAATATGATGTGTTCTACTGGCCATTACCCAACAGATTTAACTTTTTTAAAATTGTGTTTTGGTTTGCACAAGTAAACCTTTCACAATTAAACTACAAATCTTAAATGTATGAAATAAAGAGCTAAAAGTAGAAAAGAAAGAAAAAGATAGAATTCACTATTTCATAGTACATTATGATCCTAAACGTCAGCAAAACATTTTTGCAAGTCGTTTATAGCTATAGTTAACAACGTTTGCCTGCCACGTAAGACCCACTTCCAAAAGTTCACGGTTCATAAACTAGAGTTACCATGCATGAACCGAGCAGAATACAGGTTCCTCAAACAATGCAACTTCGAGCATTCAATAGATACTCAAGGGTCTCAACATTATTCTGCTTTAAGCAAAGGCTGCACGTATGCTGTGCTTGGTCACATTTTTCTCTTACACCCAGGACCTCCAAAGTTGGTATCAAATTAAACCTTGTTCTTGTAAATACCTGTGAGGCTAACAACCTCAGAGTCATATATGACTCCACAATTTGCTTCTCCGCACATCTCCGACGTCTCTAAAAAGTCAAACTTCTTACTGCACCTCCTTAGGAAGTACTCTTCCCTTCCTTTCCTTCCCTCATAAGCATACTGTCTCTCAAGCTCTGATTCTCTCTAGGTTGGACTACTGCAACAGCCTCTTTCCAAATCTACCTGCCTCCACTCTCCGCCCTTTACAAATAATCCAGAACAGGACTGCAAGACTTGTCCTTGGCCTCAAGCCCTTGGGATCATATCTCTCCAGCTCTGAAATCCCTTCATTGGCTCCCAGTGGATGCAAGGATTACATTTAAAACCCTCCGCATTGTCCACAAGGCTTTCTGGGTCCTGGGTCCAAAATACCTTCAACTATCCCTCCGTAAATACCTCCCTTCTCAAGCCCTTCGCGCTCCTCTACTTCCAACTCCCTCAGGGTCAGTCGTTTTTCAAAGAAACAATCTGGGGGTAGATCTCAGTCTTTGGCTGGGGCCTCCCTTTGGAACTGCCTCCCTGCCACCTTAAAACGTGAGAAGAACCATCTTCGGTTCCCGAAGCTCCTCAAGACCTTCCTTTTCGCCTCGGCCTTTGCCCCTCTTCTCCCCCGCTGATCTGCTTTCTCTCTTGCCACTGTGCACCTGGCCACCCTCTGTCCTTCGGGCCCAGGTACCTGCTCACCCTGCCACCCTCCTGCACTGCCTCTGGGCCACCCCTTGCACTGGGGACTGTATCTGTACCCATACAGTCCCCCACACACTCCTCTTCGGCACTTATCAGATACACCCTATGTGACTAACCTACCACTTTGTCACTTACCGGCTGCACTACCACTGTTTATCACCTTTATTTATTCATTTGACTTATTCATTTTGCTCTCTCCTATGCTCCACACTTTCCAATGTCTCCCCCCCTTCCATGCACTTTCCCTTCCCTTTTGCCTTACCTATGCACTTGCACATTCTCAATGTCACTGGGCCTAGCAAGATCATTGTTTTCGCTTCTCCCTCGTTCCCCTCCCTTCACTGGTCATGCTCTGAAACACCTGTGTATGAGCGCGATAAAAATAAAATAATATATTATATCTTGCGTTAGGGAATTTGACTAAATAATTAGACAGTTGGTTGATCTATTTTTCTCTTCAAGAGAAGTGCAAGTGAAACATGTATATCATTCTAACAGGTCTCTGGTAGTGGCCCAATCTCGAGACCCTGATTTCTTCTTCTCAACACTTGGATTAGTAACCAGAACCTCCACTGGCAAGTTCAATTTGTCTATTAAGCCCTTACAATGGTTAAGTCAGTTATTGAGCACTGGACAGTGCGCCATCTTTTTTGGTCGCTTTGCAGAAGACTTAAAACGTACAAATCCCAGGGTTCGAAACGGAGGGGAGCTATTGAGCTCTTGCCTATAGCCTAGAAGAGCCTGGTTAGCTTAAAACCAACAGTTACCAGGAGCTACTTGGCTCCCCGGGCCAACTGATGCTGAAAAAGCACAACTATGTGAATTTAACTCTGCACATTTGGAACAATCTATAAGTAAACATTAGGACACATCTATATGGTATTTAAAGTATAAGGGGGTGTCATACATAATAGAATACAATTGTATGTTTGCATTTTATGTGGAAGTTAGATTATTGTAGCTCCCCGTTCCCCAGTGGTGGCTCCTGGTTACTGCTGGATACCCAAGAACTGCTTGTAGTTCCTGCTTATCCAATCTTAATGTTGAGCCCTGAACACCTCATGTCTCCATGCTGAAAGTCGCTGCTATACAATGCTCATCTAGTTTACGGATTATATATTTACTGTAGATTTCTCAATCATTTATGTTTCCTTAATTCAAAGTTGCCAACATACGGTTTTCCTTTACAAAGAGTCATCGTTCTAGGTTTGGGAGCTCAGACTCACTCCCACCTCCCTGAGATTTTCCCAATTGCGGTCGGTTTCAGATCTGGCTGCCAAATCGCAGAAATATCCACTCAGTTGCGCTCATTACGCTTCTCCACTTTCACAGCACATTCTTGTATCAAGAGCTTCTCTGGGTTATCAGTCCCCATTATATAAAAAGGTGCAGCTCATTCTTTGGGTTCTCTGCCCCTCATAGGCACAAATGCTTCCTGGGGATTCAGAACCTTTTGGGTAAAGTGCCCCCAGGGTTCTCAGGAGTAAATAGCTTCTTGGGGCTCTCAGCACCTCGTGGGTTCAAGGTGCAGGTGCTTCTCAGGGGGATACCAGAACCTCTGAGGTTTAAGTGCTTGTCCAGGTGAGGTCGCCTGCAGGCCTCTATGAAACTTGTCTGTCTTGGCCCAGAGATCAGACTCCGACATTTCAATGCAATTTTCATTTCAGGCTTGGACACCCCACCATCACCGCTCCATGCCCCCTCCTCCTGATAGGCTACCTCTTTTCGCTCATTCCAGTATCTTAATGGATTGGTACTCTTTATACTAGTTAATCTGCTTCCCATCCAAGCGTTTGCAGCATAACAGGAAGTATCCTAACTTGGCACCATCTTGTTTTCTCTCCCAGAGCATCAATCCAAGTGAGCGTGCTTGCTCTTCAGCATCCCCTGAATGCCAGTCCGAACCCATAAAGGGCGAGCCCCCCCTCCGTCCTGACGAGGACCATGAACCAGCCTTTGCAATGGACAATCAGCATTCGCTTGCACACTTCATTTGACCCACCATGATGGTGTGTGCCTGCGGCCAGCACCCACATTGGGGTCTCGGACCCCAAAACTTCTCGTGCAAGCCTGTGAGCTAGGGCAGGCAGCACACTATGGGCCTCATTACAACTCAGGCGTTAAGAGTTAACGCCGTCGTTAACCCTTAACGCCTGATTCCGATTTTAACGGCTGCTTTTAGCAGCCGTTAAAATCCATGGCGCTAACCCGCCATGATGCTAATTACGCCACCGTAATTTACGGTGGCGTAACTAGCGCCTTCCCCACTCCCATTATGCCCTATGGGGCAAAAATGGGAATGGGGAAGGGAAAATGGGGATTTACCGCCCCACTCACCTTGGAATGGGGCGGTAAATCCGCCATCCACAATGGTGTAAACTACGTTTACACCATGGTGGTAAAGTTGGCGTAATTACCGCCTGGGTCGTAATGACCCCCTATATATAGGAGAAGCCTGCACCACGGTCACTAACGCAATAGCTTTGAAGCATGTATGTGCGAGAGACTTTGTTATTGGAGACTGTCATTATGTTAACTGTCTTTTGGGAAAGAGGTTTGTAATCGATGCGCCAGTCAAATCAAAGTGGGAGTGCCACTATAAGACTCCAATTAATTTGATGAACACCATAGTGTTGCATGTTCATGGTCTCATGCACACACCAACAAATCTAACATATGATTGCCACTTCCCATTAAGTCCAGTTGTCACATTATTCTAAGTTTCCAGCATGCACACACTGAACATGTCATGGATAGCTGTGTATTATGCCCAGTTGCACATAACTAGGCAGGTCTGTTTCCATGCTGTTCACTTCACCCAATAGTGCCCGCATGCTCCCAAAGGATTTCACCTTCTCCTGAAGGGCGGCCATAGCTCGCCATGGTGGTCTAGGGCCTTAACAGACAAGGTCGGAGCAACTGGGGTGGAAAAAGTGACTCAGCCACCGAAGAGGTGTCAGATATTGACTTTTATGTGTAATGGGATGGGCTGCAGGCAAACAAATCCGGGTGGAGCATCTGGCAGCACATCACTAACTTCTTTATGGTACAGGAACATCATTCGTCATAGCACTGGGGCAATGCCACACCCTAGATTGGGTTAAGTGCTCGAGAGGCGATTGGATTTCACCTGGCTGTACTGCCAGTACAATCCCTAAATATGGTCGGGCTAGGGTCTGTACCTTTGAAAGCATCAGTACAACTGGGTCACTACAACCTAGACTTCTAATTGTAACTCCAAACACGGCTGGTCCCTGTGCTGCTGCAATGACATTGCCACCCACAGTCACTAGGACAGTGCACATGTGTTGAATTTTGTTTACCGAACATTTGTGCAAATCGTTTCATTGTGCCACTGGTAGGGCTCACTGGATAGACAACCAGTTCTTCAAACCGGTCGTAAAAAGGCTTCATTCCCGATGCAGACTTCGGACATCCCCTTTCTGCTAGCATAGAAACCGCGTGGGTGTGCACAGTTATACAGCAGCCGGACATCGCCTTCTTCTGCCAAAAAGTGTTTTTATTACTTTCATTTCAGCGGGTAAATCCACTCTCTTTCATGACCAGGTTAGGCAGTACTTTCTTCAATGTATGTGTTGCATTTGTTGACAGCGAACAATCCCCGAGTATCACAGTGCTGATACAGAAGTAGTAAAAATAAACACAAAAAAAAAGTAATGGGGATAAACCAATTTCACATTAGTAAAAATAACAAAATAAAAAGGTACATAAGCATGGTAGTAAATGCTGTGGAATAGTCAGGTAATGGGGATAAACCAATTTCAGGTTGGTCATATCTGTTGAACAGCCATGTTTTTAGAAGCTTTATGAAGATGAGGTAGGATGGCTGCACTTGGATGTGGAGAGGTAGGGCATTCCACAGGTTGGGGGCAATGACCATGAAGCAAGTACCACTAGCTATTTTTCTTGAACATCTGGGGATGTTAGCGAAGGAGTGGAGGAGGACCGAAGGCAAGGGAGTTTGGTTCTTTTGGAGATGCGTTGGGCGAGGAAGGAGGGTGCCATATTGTGAATGCATCTGTGCGTCATGGAGAGAATCTTGAAATCAATCCGTGCTTTGATTGGCAACCAGTGAGCATCACGTCTCACATGAGATGTGGTCCAAGCGCTTGAGGCCCCAGACAGCCAGGACAGCGTTGTTTTGGACAAGTTGAAGTTGGACCAGAATGTCTGAGGTGGTGCCTGCACAGATGGTGTTGCAATAGTCCAGTTTGCTGCCTATAATTGCTCTGGCGAGGGTCAGGCAATTGTCAGTGGATAGGAATTTTCTGCAGAGGTTGATGATTCTAGTGGCATAGGCTGATGAGGAGCCGAGGGCCTTGACAATTTTGTGCATAGATAGTTCTGCATTTAGGTGAACACCCAGTGTTTTCACATGGCTTGAGACGCTGATAGTATTTCCATCGATGCAAAGGCGGGGTCTAGCCATTTAAGACGGTACGGGGAGCCTACTATGAGGAGTTCGGTTTTGTCGTCATTCAGGCGGAGAGGTGTTCCGCCATCTAGGCCTGAATGATGCTATAGACTTCATGCTGGCAGAGTCGGTGGCGTGGTTACCAGTAAGAGTAAGCAGAATTTGGGTGTATGCGAAATTTGTATGGAGGATCCCGAGGTGGTCAAAGAGGGGCTTAGTGTACATATTGTACATGGTGGATGAAATGAAAGAACCTTGAGGGACCCCATAGGGTACAGGTAGGGGGTCAGCAGCTTCTGAGCCTGCAAAGACCCATGAGGTTTGTAGCAGAGAAAAGCTTTGATCCAGCTGGTAGCTTCTCTAGAGAAGTTAAATTTGGTGACGAGGTGTTGACAGAGAATGTCATGGTCGAAGATCAACGGCTGCAGAGAGGTTGATCAGGAGGAGGATGGTTTGTTAGCCAGCATCACGGATACTATTGAGATAGATTTTAAGATCGAGGAGGGCAGCCTCTGCCCTGTGTCTGAAGCTGGATTGGCAGCTTCCCAATAGGTGGTTGGACTCAAGGTATGCTTGGAGCTGGACGTATGCGGAGCGGTCTAGGATTTTGACTAGGTAAGGAACGGTGGTAATGGGGCAGTAGTTGGTAGGGAGGGTGAGATCAAGGGTAGGTTTTTTGATGAGGGGGTGACCCAGGCTTCCTTGATCGAGGCTGGGACAGAGCTTGTTTGGAAGGAGGCATTGATGAAGTCAGATGATGGGGGTCAGGTACTCTGCACAAATTTTGTTGATGTGGGCTGGGCAGAGGTCACCCTTACAGATAGAAGGTTTACGGTGTTGGATGGTGTAGAAGACGTCTGAGGGGAGACGGGGGAGAACTGGAATGGGGGAGAGCACGGGTTGGGGTTCTTGGGGGAAGAGGATGATGACTTTGGCAGTAATCACAGTTTTCTTAAGAATGTTTTTGTTATGCAATTTGGTTGTTTTGTCCGAGAGGGCTGTTTGGATGGTGGTGCAGCAGACTTTTTCCTTGGTAAAGTTGGTCATAGGGGGTGCAGGGTCTTCGAGTTCTTTTAAAATTTTGAAGAGCTGTTTAGTATTTGAGCTGGCGTCACTAATTCTGGAATTATAGATTGAAGATTTGGCGGAAATGGCGGCAGTTTTATATGTTTTGGCTGCGGTGTGAAAGGCTACTTTGTTGTCGGTAGAGAGGCTTTTTCTCCATAGGTGTTCTAGGGCCTGTGTGTTAACATAGGGAGATAGGTTTGTCTGAGAACCAATTGTGGATGTGGGGATTCTTTTGGATAGTAGTTTTGATAGGCATGTGCGCGTCAAGTGTGTGGAATATCAGGGTGTTGTACGAAGTGAGGATGGATTTGGTGTCATTTTGGGCAGGAAGAGTGGTGAGGAAGGATGAGATGGTAGGTTGGAGCAACTCAGCTGTGAGTTTGCGTGCGTGTCGGGAAGTAATGGGAGGCACGTGGGGTTGTGGTGGGCATTGGAGTGCTCCAGGAGGTAGGAGGAAGAGGATCAGTGTTCAGTCCAAGGCACAGGGTCAATGGCTGTGACCGAGATGGGCATGTTAAGGTGTGAGACCCAGTCCAGGGTCCGGCCCTTGAGATGGGTGGGAGAGCTAATGGCTTGAGCAAGGTTCATTTCTTGTAGCACGGGCAATGGTCTTGGTGTCGGTTGTATCACGGAGGCCAAGGTTGAAGTCTGCAACGAGTAATAATTTGGTTTTGGGTTTGTTAAGTGGAGTAAGGAGGGGGGGGGTACCTGTGTCCTTGGAGGTAGTATGGCCAGGTTGACGATGGAGGAGGAGGAGGAGGAGGCTGATGTTAGTCTGTCGATGAGGTTCTAGTTTGGCAAGGAGGAGTTTGTAGCCCGAGAGGGCTTCAAGGGGGAAGGATCTGATAGGAATTGAGGCTTTGGCAATGATAGCGACTCCACCACCAGGTTGGGTTGTTCTATTGGATCTCAACAAAGCGTACCCAGTGGGGATGGCTAGTGAGAGGGAGGGTCCTGCAACTTCGTATGGCGAGTATGTCAAGGTCATGTTCCAGTAAAAGATCGAATACGACTTACGCGTGTGTGTAGAGTGAGTGTGCATTGAAGAGGGCACAGAATAGGGTGTGTGCTTGAAGGGGTGGTGGCAGAGGTTTAGCGTGTAGTGGTTCATATCAGGAGGTAGAGGGGTGTGGGGGCCAGTGCTGTGTAAGGGGTGACGGTACGGGACTTGTGCGAGCACTTCGGCAGGGACGTCTGTCGGGGCCAAAGCATGGTGCGTTGGTCCTGGTGGGAATCCGTGAGCAAAGTCGCTCATGTATCTGAAGACCTATGCAGGCTATCGTGTGTGTGTGTGTGTGTGCTGTGGGGGGAGTGAGTGATGTAGCTTGGCTGATGTGGTGGAGGTGAGGAAGGGGTAGCATGAATAGGAGTGCTGGCTTATCATGCACAATTTGAAGCTGTGGGGGTCATATATGGGAGTTTCTTGGCATATGGCTGATGGGAGCAGCAGGGGGAGAAGAGGTGGGAGGAAGGTGGTGGGTATGGGAGTCGGGTTGTTGCTGTAGTTGCATAGTGTAATGGCGATACCTGGGGGCAGCTGAGTGAAGCAGGGGATGTGTGCGCTGATGTGCAAGTGCGCATGCATGGCATTCTAGGGCTTGCAGTGAAGCAGTGAAGATAGCGCCTGTGCGCTTGCATGGCATTCTGGGGCTTGCAGTGAGGATAGTGCCTGTGCGCTTGCATGGCATTCTATACCATGCAAGCGCACAGGCGCCATCCTCACTGCAAGCCCCAGAATGCCATGCAAGCGCACAGGCGCTATCCTCACTGCAAGCCCTAGAATGCCATGCAAGCACACAGGCGCTATCCTCACTGCAAACCCCAGAATGCCACGAAGCTACTCGCAACCCGCGAGCACCACTTGCAATTGAATTACAAAGGACATAACCCCTGCCGTGAGCCAAGCCAGTGCACTGCCCACAGCCTCCACTCTGAGGAGCAATCCGGGACCGCTACTACAAGAGACGGTCGCCTATATTTGTGCCTAGGGTTAATAATCCCTTAGCACTCTGCGTATTTTCATCTCATACAGCCCCCGTCCTGATGAAAGCTGTGTCAGATACGAGGCTCATTTAGCCCACACAGATGGCTGAAACACCCCAGTGTCGACGCACCTTTTAAACCACAGTGTATGGTCACTGTTCTCTGAAAGAACATTCTGTTATTTGTTTTGTTGTCTTTATTAGAAATGTTCATTAGTTCACTCTATTACACCGTCTACCAAGTGAACGATTCATTTCATGTTCTGATACACAATTGGACTAATCAGTGTTTATGTTTTTTTTGTGTTCTATCACACTGTATAATTGTTATTAAAAAAAAAATGGACTAAATGCAACCTGCAAAATTATTTTTAAAAAATCAAGAAGTTACCCTTACTGGGTACCATACATGGAGTGTTGTGTACATTCATTACGATCATAGGGCTAAAGGAGAGTGCAAAAAGTGATTTTTCTTGACCTATTCAAGTGTATATTTGTCTGAGGGGTAGCAGAAGTGACATCACACAGCCCTTGACCTCTAATGATATCACAGGAAGTGATGTCATTTGACCCCACCCTGAAGTGACATCATGGGAAGAGATGCAACACGACCTTTCACCCCGTGACAAAACTGGAAGTGGCATCCCATAGCATTATTCCTAAGAACACTTCGAAAAATATGGTTACGATATCACTAATGTGAGAAAAATTTCATACAAGAATGGATCACCATATGTATCATTAATAGTGTGTATAGGCCTATATTACCAAATTACTGTGAATGCAGGCAGACGTCCAAGGCTAAATGCTAATGATGCGTTTTTATGTAGCGCTTTAGTGCTTTATATAAAACAAACATACATACAATATCACCCAACCTGTGTTGGTACTCATTTATCAACCTCAGAAGGATGAGTTGGCCTTGCCGGGATTTCAACTTGCAACCTGCAGATCTCACACATCGCAGCAACAAGCGGTTAACCCACTGAGCTATTTTACCACCTATTGCTATCTTACCGCTATGGTAAAATGAGCAATTACATGTCTGAATGTTCTCAAAGTCAGAAAGAAAATGACACACTGTAGCGGATACCATTAAACTGGTAACTGAGATTTAACAGCAGGCCATTTCATCTGCAGGTCTGGTGCAAAGTTGGCCACATGTTAAGCCTGCATGGATTTACTTGACAGGTTTCAGAGGGTGGCAAAGTGCATACAATTGGGAGGGTTCATAACTGTGTCTTAAAGAATTTAGAGTAGCACAGGGAGAGCAGCGTACTCAAACGGCATCCCATACTCTGGGCACTCGTAACCTCATACATGCAAACAAACATCCTGAACAGCATGTCAGAGATAGGAAAGAGACATTACAACAAAGCATTAATTGAGGCACAATGAAATCAAGGGCCACTTTATGTGCTATGGTCAAACATTTCTACACTCTACACAAACTTAGGCATAAGGATGTCAAGTGACCGAGGACACAGAAGGAGTGACTTGTGGTGATCGTAACAGACAACGGCAGAAAAAAAAAAACATGCTTTAATTGCAACTTGCGAACAGCAAAAATAGTCTGGAACGGATGGTTTTTCTACTATAAATTCTTTTAGTAAATTTATCTGCATTGTCAATTTCAGGAGTTTAAGAAAAACCAAACCAGTGAATCACCCCCTGAAGTGTGCCTGAAATACACCTAGCAATTATTGTATAGTATTCCAGAACGACAAATGATGTGTTATTCCTATTCTTACCTATTTAGGGTCACTGCTGAAAGCGTTCCACTTGTGAAACCCCCCTGTTTTTTTTGTTTTTTTGTTTTTAAAAAGGAGGCCTGAACAAGAAAGCCAGCCACTCTAGAAACAAAGAGCCACATGACACTGGCCACAGACCAGGAGTTTCAATAAAATAAAATAAAATTTAAAAAGTATTTAATTTTCCAAATGTCTTTTTAGGGGTAGCAAGGAAGACCACAGGGGTAGCAATTGCAACCCCTGGCGACCTCCAAATGACATCCCTGGCGTATGTGCTTGGGAGCTGGCTCTAAAACGCAGCCAGGTGTCTGTGTACTCGAGGGAATGACCGAGAGGAAAGGCAATGGATTCCTGACCGTAGAGAGCAGGGCTTTAATTGCATTTATATACACGAACACACACAGCACGGAATACTCACAGCTACAATGTTTGGCTTGTATTCACACCCAAACCCGCTTTTAATCCCGCCACGGGTTCGGTCAATCTTGATAAGCATCACCAGGAGAATGCTCAGAATAACTGGATATCACTACGTTGTTAAATCAAGCGCCCATCTCCAGGGTTCGAAACAGCTGGGAGCTATTTAGCACCTGCCTTTAGCCTAGGAGAGCCTGGTTAGCTTAAAACAAACAGTTACGAGGAGGTACTTTTGGTTCCCCAACCAAACTGTGCCTTTTTAAATTTGAGCATTTTAGAAAGCAACTAAAGAAGAAATAGGACACACCCAATATAATGGATATCAAAGAATGGCCTAAGAGTTAAAGTGTGCATTTCATGTGCAAGTTAGATTTGCAGTGCACTGTATACTTGCTTTCGGTTACCCAGCAGTAGCTCCTGGGCACTTGGCGATGCCAGACAGCATCATAGGAGCTCCTGCTCATCAAATCTTAATTTCGAACCCTGTATCTCACACCTGGAATCCCAGTCACTTCAACTCAGGCAGCACATAATCCCCCCACGCATGGATTCCTGTGTAGTACCTCATATTCAAACACCACTTCTCGTGCATTTTTCCTAAAAACAATTAAAATTCCTTTCTTCATTCATCCACCAAGGGCAGACATAATTACATAAATAAACACAATACGTTTCTCACTGTTATAACTATTTCAAATCTGTCACCTCGACTCCTCAATACCTCCCACCCCCACATTTCACTATTATACTCCCTGTTGCACAGGACATCAAAACCAGACAGAGAACATACCTTATTGGTGTATGTAACAAGGGCAGATCTCATTGCACGCTGTCTTGTTATGACACAAGATTCTCAGTAACTTCCCAGTTTGACATTCCTAGTAAGCCTTCAGTTTACACAACTATGTTATATAAGGTCAGCCCAACCAAGAGCACATTTCTACTGTTGACCAACAACACAGAACACCCCGCCACCCAGACCTGGCACTCCACGATGAACCCCAGCTGACGACCAGCAGCACCACATAGACAGCCACCTCTCCTTCAAGAAGACTATGCATGAAGCATTCCTCCAAAAACATACCCCCCACTATGAATTTCTTATTTTTAATTACGTTTTATGAAGCACCATCCAGAGGGGATGAACGCAAGGTCTCAAATCTGTCAAAGCTCATTTAAACTCCCCTCAGGAATGTTTACTCTTACATAGTGCAAACACCTCTAGAGGAATGACAACCGACGCAGATGAGAAGCTGGTATCTAGTCCAATTCGCATGCTTTGCTTGATTTAATGAAAACGTGTATGTATCAAGCAAGATAGAGATCTAGGCTCGCACTGCCAGGCCCGAGTTTTATTAAAATGTGGAACCCGACGGGAATTTACGCTGAGGTGTTCTGACCAACTTTGTAGGGTCCGTGATGCAGCTAAAGTAAAACCCTGGATGACTTGCAGGCTTGTACAGCAGGCAAAGTTCCCTGGAAATTTGCTCCCTGGCAATTTCTCATCCAAGTTTGGCCCCAGTCCAGCCAGCGATTTGTTTGCTGTACACTTTGGCTACAATTCCCTGTGGGGGATGTCTTCTGGGATTTGACCACCCTAATTATTAAGTTTCAATTAATTACATGAACAAGAGTCAAAGTTATAAGCTTTTCAAAATTGCCTGTACCTAATTTTCGTAGGGTGCAAATTCACTTTACGTTTGTCGAGGGATGAATAACATTGAGGAGGCATGCCAATAGTTTCACAGGTTTTCCCCCTTAGTTCACAAGCACAGGAGGCACATTTGACAGTTACACAAATCTAAAATGGCTGCCAGATGACATTTTCAGCCTGGAATCAACAAGTCACATCCTTGGATTATGATCGGAATAGGTATGTGCACTGTTAAGGTAGACAGTCTGGTAAGAATGCCAGGGGTATTTTGTTAAAAAGGAAACATATATTTCCTGCAACTTAGAGAATAAAGAAAGTAAAGGCTCAGCATTAACACCAGATACAAAGTAGGTAGGAACATCCACCTGAACACCATCTCACTCAGCCAGTCTCTCCAACTGTCATAGAAAACTCAGTAGATCAGCATACACCTAGCATTCCACACTCAGAACTCTCATGACATCACTCATACAGGCAGGGAAGACAGTAGATACAAAGCACACCACATCTCCCCCTTATCAAATGTCTGAAAGGGAAACCCACTGAAGAGGGACTGAAAAGCAAGAGGTAGACTAGCACAGGAAAACCAAACCCCACGCACAACAGTCAACAAATGTAAACCCTACATCCACCAAGCAGGTCCCTAGTCTACCTCCACAAGTGCGTGGCACACTCACGCCACAACCCATAGGGGTCCAACAACTTCACAGTCACTAGGAAGCACCTCAGAAGCGCCACACAATCTCCGACTGCAACCCTTAGAACGACCTCACGATTCACCAGCGCGCAAGCTCTGCATAATTCAGGGACAAACTCCACAGCCGCCATACCCTCGCATCAAGCAACCATATAACAGATACGGGGAGGGCCACAAGCCAGTCAAACATAAGGATACCCTTCTACCCCATTGATCCACTCCAAGTCATTCAAGGCACAACCACTTACTGTCCAGTAACCGACCCAACAGACAGCAAGTCACAAAACATACAACAGTAACCACAATCAACTAATTTCACACGAGTCAGCCCCCCGCAGCGGGGATGATGAAATTAGCTCATGCTCAGCCAGCATACAGCCCCCCACGTTACCCAGACCCAAGGCACAGCTCATTCAGAAGTAGGTGAAACGCACTATGCAACGACCACCACAAAACATCTGACCCTGCACGAGTGCCAGCCACCTGCAGCGGGGCCGCCTAAATGAGGTCAACATAAGGGCACACCATAGCTCAACCCATCAGCAGAACAAGCATACAGCCTCCCACGTGACACAGTCACCAGGTGCAACTCCTCAGAAGCAGGTAAAACGCAATACAGTGCCCAACACTGCATGCACTCCGAAATGTATTAACAAGGTGGCAACATAAGTAGCGCAGAGCCCCAAATAGCCTATCTCACAATATCATAATTAATCTCGTTCTGCCACCCCCACTCTGGGCCAGGGTTCTCTAGGCCACAAACCCAGTAGGGCAAAGGTCATTCACATAAAATCAATACATATAACCCAACAACGCTGTCCCACCAATCCTCCGCCAACAGGTATAATAGTGGACATGGTTATCTAAGTATAACCATTTTGGGCTGCAAAGCCCATAGTCCCAATCAAACGTTTGCCTAAAAGGTTTCACCGGTGGCGAAAAGGAGGTTATGACAGTCGCATTCAGCTTACAGAAGAACACTACCACACTTAGTAGAACAGACCTTAACATCCCCTACTATTTGCCCTATACATTTGGCACTTTACCAGATGCATACCATTACAAAATAGTTTCAATACACTAAAATTCCTGGCACAAAAAAAGGCAGCATTGAAGGAGTTTCCAAGCTGGCATTTTCCTAGTGTAAACACCCATTCACTTTCTTTCATTACCCCATAGGCCAGTGTATGCCATGCCTGGGAGCAGTTGCCCCAACAATACTGAAAGATGCCAACGTTTCTCCAAAAGTCTGAAACCTGCTGGCCATGAAACCACTACGATAAATATGTTGAGCATTGACAACTAGTATCTCCACAGAACAGTAACTCAAATGCATATTACTGGTGGATCAGGCGATCTTTCGACACGTTGACAGTTCAGGACGTTGCTGCAACATGCCATTTTCAAAAAGCTACATCGAACTGACTCCATTATGGCACTCTCCTTCGCATGATTTAGTGTCATTATGTTAGTGTTGTGAAGGGCAGGCCCCTGTCCTCTTTCTATTCCTATGTTTGTTGTAGGTTGCAACCCACGTAATGGTTAAGGTGGAGCGCGCTAATTCCATATATTGATTAAAGAAGGTGCATCCGTCTTTCATGTGTGTGCGTCTTATTGAAATGTGACATCATTGCATTCCAAGTGATCGTGAATCCCGCCTACTGAGTTTCAACACATAAGCCCATAGAAGTCTGGCCTCCCTACAGTTCGCCGAAAGGCTCTCTCCCTAACAAGTGACGTACAATGTTCCGCAAAAAAAAACGCGTTACTCAGCCCCACCCCTTCACACGTAATGTTTTTGAAGGACGCCTGAGAGAGCAGAGCTGCAGCAGTTGAACACGCACCAGGAGCAACATGCAGGGACCGGCCACATTGGCACGGGAAGCATTCCACGAACACCCTAATCACTTCTCCCATAAACTCACTACAGAGGGAAAGCCGGCCAGGGCCCAAGGTGGAACAGGCAAGACCGGCCTTTCTCTGTTGATTAATATGGCACAATGTCCCCTGGCAAGAGATGGTTGCACCCAGCATTCTTGGAAGTCACAGGACCACAAGAACCCAGACCGATCATTTATCAGCACAATGCTCTCAGCAGCCAGCTAATCACTTCATAGAGAAGAGCCGCTCAAAACCACATGGGAGCACTACCAGCCAATTCAGATCTGCAGACAAGGCACTGCAGTAAAGGTGGTACTTCTCTGGGAGGCTGGCACGTTATCACCCTAGGCAGGGAGAGGGTACTGCTCTTCTTGCTCCCCCTAGCACAGGCCAGTAGCATTAGGTTCCTTAGTAGCCAATGCTAAGTTAGATCTTCTGGTAAGAAGTCTAGGAGCCAGAGGTACAAAAGGAAACTTCTTTATTCTCCTAGTTGCAGGCATAAGTCGGGCCCCAGCAGTAACTGATGCACAGCGGGGCCATCCACCGGCACACATCTCACTCAGCCATGCTCTCAGCAACTGTCATACATAGAGTACTCAACAGAGCTTCATGCACACAACATTCTATAGAGCCCTCATGAAATCATGCATGCGGGCAAGGAAGAAGCACAACACACACCCAACTGAAACAGAACGATTTATTCAAAACATTTTTTTAAAAATGGTATTTTTAAACACTATACATATTTTTACCAAATCATGGAAAGGGATCGAGTTGGACTAGATGCAAACTTTCGTCCAAGTTGGTGGTCAATAGGTCTAGTGGTTTTTGCCCCATGTAACAGTAAAAATTCCTTTGGAGGAGTTCAAAAAGCCTTCTGGGCCTTTGGGACCCCGTTTCCGTCCTCCCCAGGAGGAAATTCACAAACCCTCAGGTCGAGGGTAGGCACAGGTTGGACAGAGTCCCTCACACTTTTTTCAGACAGCAGACACGGTCTCCCAGGATATTTAAGAGGCCATTTGACATTTTTTTCAAATTATGATTCTAAATGCAACCTGGGGATTCGAACTGCAATCGCAATGTTCATAGGTCGGGAAACCTGGGGATTCGAACTGCAATCGCAATGTTCATAGGTCGGGCACTACACCATATAACCTGGGAAAAACAAAGAACTAAAGGTGAAATGTCACATCACATGCACTTTCCAGGGAAAACATTGGCATAGATATTTGAGTTTTAAAAAGGTGCACACTTAACCTTTTCAAGCCATATTGGGAGAACAATCTCACCTGTTATTTCGTGTGTATTGATTTTATGAAAAGGCAAATGCCCATTTGTCCTTTGTAATTTGTATGGTTATGCAAAGCCAATTGAGTGAAATGTGCACATTTCACCTTGATATGCTAAGTTCTGGCGACGTCACATCCCATCGCATATGTTAATGATTCCTCCCCCCCACACTTTATTTTTTTAAGACAGCTCCTCTGCAAAACATAACTTCATAGTGAGATGCACATATTTGAGGAATATTTAATGAATATTGCTGACAGGGTTTTAATGCACCGCGTTAAGCCTCCCAAATTCACCTTTTTCATATAAACCTAACTACAAAGGCACAATCATCGCCTTTGTGATAGACTATATGCCACATTCTTCAGAAGAATAGGACTAGACAAATTGCCCTACAGAATCAAAGTAACGTCAAATGGTGGACCACATAGGAAAATGGCCATCAACAAAAGCAGCAGTCGAGCGCGTTAGCAAACTTTACTAGTCACAGAACCCGTTTGGACAGTAGCGGTAGCAGAAGTCTCGAAGGGTAGCCAGGAAAGTTATATGCCCCATTTCCTGAAGAATGTAACAGAGGCTGCCTTTTGATTATTGGAACACGACTTCCTGGCCTCGTGAAACGGGTCTTTCCAAAGCCAGCAACAGACAATGCTTAAAATGTTATATTTTCTGGCAGCATGCTTTGTTATGTTATGTTAGAATCAATTGTAGAGCGCACATTCACCCAAGCGCATCTTGGAGCGAGGATATCCATGCAACAGGATAAGGCTGCCTTAGGACTGAACAAAAAGTTCAGTTTTTAATAGACGATGGAAAAACAAGTGATTCTCGGTCATCCTGAGTTGAACGGGAAGACTGTTCCAAAGTTTACGAGCGGCCACTGAAAAGGCCCAACCACCCATTCGCTGATGGCGAAAGGTGGGGACCTGGAGCAGACGAGCAATGCCCGATTGCAGACCTCGATGGGGAATATAGTGTTGAAATTTGTCCAGGAGGAAATCCACACCAGAACGATGGTAAGCCCCATGAACCAGGCAGAGATTTAAAAACAATTCTCTGCTTCACCGGGAGCCAAAGTAGACAGCGTAACACTGGGCTAATGTGAAAGCCATACAGTGTACCTGTGTCAATCAGAACTGACAGACGTTGGAGCAGCTGTAGGTGGTGGATTAGGCTAGCTGGCTGGGCCAGATAGAGAGCATTGCAGTAGTCCAATCTACTGGAGACAAGAGAGGCAACAATCACTGGCCAAAGGCACAGAGGCAAAAAGGGCAGAGTCTTCCGGAGCACCCTCAATAGAAAGTGCCCAGTTTTGAAGCCTGCACGGACTTGCGTGGTCATGGATAAAGATGCCGAGAGATAAAGCCCCAGATTCTTCACAACCATCACTGGAACCGGAAAAACACCTAGTGTGGAAGGCCAAAAGTCAGGTGCTCAAAAACAGTGTTGAGAGGGGGCACCCACTACCAGAACCTCAGTCTTGTCCCCGTTCAGCATCAGCCAGTTGGCACTCATCCGGTCCCCTACGGCCAATAGGCACTCTCGCAGACGACCCACCACCCCTCCTCCATGCTTCGTCAAATAAAACAGTAGAACTCTCGGGCTCTCCATCCCTTCTCCTCCTCAACCTCCTCCTCTTTGTGCCAAGGATCTAGCCATTCCTCAAATTAAAATCCCAAAAATCCGTTACAACTTTACTATGCCTCCATGTCACCACACACTATTTTCACTGCTCCATTCTCACTGAATTTAACCCAACCAAAAACTCCTGCAGACATCTTTGCACCGAAAACCATTTAGGAAAATGTGTTCTCCTCGTCGCCTCCAACCTCTGACTGCCCTCCTTTGATCTTCCCAGTCTGCTGCAAGGTGGCCAACTTACTGCTAGGAGAAGAAAAAAATAAATCTATAGCAAACCACAACGTTCCTGATAACTATCGACCCTACATCCTCAATCTAAAATCCTACAGTTCAACTGCATAATGCCACCTTGCCCCAAAAACAGCAAGAAATCTGGGCGATTTTGCAACAAAATTTTGAGACCCAGAAGAAACCTCTGTGACCCACAATTATATTTGGTAACATTTTGGGATCCCCAACTAATCACATTGCATGTTCCCGAGTAGCCAACTCGTTCATTTTGTCATCTGTTATAGCACCTTTCACCATAATTATGGTTCCAGCGCACTTTTAGGTGAATGCCCTCGCAGGGACTGGAGTCCAAAAATGTGTTGGGAGATGGTATTATGTGTGTGCATTTCAGTCACTACAACAAACCACCAACAAAAACCCTGGACGAAGCTGGCCTCGACAGCAAAACGGAACTACTTCGTAACTGGACCGCCGGAACTATCGACGAAATCTCCAAGGAAAAACTGCACAGTCGCAATCGCGCAAAAGGCTACAGCTAAATAGTTTACCCCACTACTCAACTCCATGTAAAGAAACAACAGGAAACACTACAAAACGACCAGGCGACGAAAATACAACTCCAACGACAAATCCACCCATACATAAAGGAAATCCACAACAGAATCACCAAATCCGCCAACACACAAAAAGAGCTATTTAAAATCAAACTAAATGGGAAACCCGCCTGGCTGCATAAACACACCAATACCCTCCACAAAACTATGGAATGACCTTGCAGACTACTTCAAAAACAAAATCTACACCATACAACAGATCATACAATCCAAACTGAGCAACTACAACATGCAACCGAACCAGCTACCCGAGGATTGACATATCAAACTCCAAAGATTCCCCCAAATATCAGAGGAGACATTAGTAAAGCTGGTAAGCAATAGTAACAAATCGGGTTCCCCCATGGATCCATGCCCTCTGAACATAAACAAGTCAATCCTCACACAAGGAATGCCCAAGGAATACTACAGAAACATCTCAACCAATCACTTTAAACAGGGAAAGTACCGCGATCATTCAAATCATTCAAATCATTCAAATCAGCATACATAAAACCACTGCTCAAGGATACAGCAGGAAACGTGAAGGACCTTGCCAACTACAGACCCATCTCCAACATCCCTACCCAGCGAAAAATACTCGAAACATACGTCTGTAGAATAACACACAAATTCATAGAAGAACACCAACTGCTGGAACAAGCACAAGTAGGTTTCAGACCAATGAAAGGAACAGAAACCATGCTGCTTTCAATCTGGGACGATCTTTAGGCCAACGCAGATGCTGACAAAAACACACCGCTAATACTCCTGGATCTCTCTGCAGCATTCGACACAGTCAACCATGAAATCCTCATCAGGAGACTGGAAGAAATATGAATCACAGACCTAACCCTATTATGGGTTAAATCCTTCTTAAACAGAACAGAATCTGTATGGATCAAGCCATACAAATCCACCACAAGAAAATCCACATGTTCAGTACTGCAAGGATCCTCCTTCCCGCCACTGCTCTTCAATATATACCCAATGCCTCTAATCAAGGTAATTGAAAACACCTCACTTGCTATAACTACACTGATGACACACAGATCTCTACAAAATACAAGACACACAGGAATGAAACAACACTAGAGGAGTGCCCACAAGAATTCTACAGTTGGGTGAACACCAACAGCCTCAAACTAAACCCAGACAAAACTGAAATAATGATCATACCCAAAAACAGGGAAAACAATCACTACATTCCCATGGCCGTTGGAAATGGGAACTGCACAGACCCAGACAAGGATATTAAAGAACCTGGGAGTCTGAATGGCCAACGACCTAACTCTGGAGCCACAAGTAAACGCTATAATCAATAAATAGGTCTTCCTTTTTACTGCGCGTAAGAGGATCTTACCATTCCTCTCATTCACCCACAAAACACTCAACATCATCGCACTCATCATGTCCAGCGTAGACTATGCCAAAAGCCTATACGTAGAAACGCCAGAACTATTTAAAAAAACTCCAGCGCATCCAAAACGCTGCAGCAAGACTACTGGTCAAACTACCAAAAAGAGAACACATTCCGTCAGCGCTGAAACTGCTACACTGGCTACCAATAGACCAGCGAATACAGTTTAAAATAATGTGCATAACACACAGGGCAATCCACGGCCAAGGAGCAGAGTTCCTAAAGGAGAAAATAACCGTCTACCATCCGACAAGGCCACTAAGATCAAGCAACAACATACGACTAGAACCAAAACCTTAAACCAAGAGACCATTCGGGGATGTTCATTCTCTCACCTGCACCTGGCAGCAATATCCTGGAATCACCTACCTAAAAAGGTACGCAACACAAAGCATCATCTGAAATTCAGAAAACTTCTCAAAACTTGGCTTTTTGCTCAGGAAACGGGATGAAAGGACTGCAAATGATTAGAACCTTTCAGAAACAAGATACACAGGGAAGAAACAATAACCCTAAATCAATTCCTCACCAAATCATAAAAGTGGAGGGACCCCCTAACAACCCACCACACAACGCTAACCCACAGAAAAACATAGGTAGGGTGAATCCCTGCATGGGATGGGTTGGGAGGGACCAGAGTCCTCTAACCTAAACATCTCTGACCCAGGACGTGGGAGCACAAAAAGGCAAGTAAAAGCGCGAGAGAGAGGAGGAGAGGAAAGAAAAAAGAAAAAAAAAAAAAGACAAAAAAAACCAACCCACAGAAGAAACGTAGCTAGGTAAAATCCCCACACAGGGCGGGTAGAGAGGGACCAGAGTCAACTAACCTAAACGTCACCGACCCAGGATGAGGGAGCGCAGAAAAACAAAGACGATAGGAGAGGGAGAGAGACAGAAAAATAAAAAAAATAACACAAAAACCCGCTAACCCAACTTTCCTCATAGAGCTCTCATACAGACAACCACCTCTCTGCACAGCAATCCACACACACACACACTCACACTTCACCACACTGCAACAACAGACTAACACGTGACCCGGCACAACAGCACATGGGAGTTCACACAGATCGGTTAACCATGCTTGAGCTCCACCAACATCACAAATCTCACTTTCCTATTCCCAAGTACACCCTACTAACCCTCCACCAAAGCCCCTTTTTCCACACTCTTCTTTTCAGATCCGCCAGAGCGTCTGGGGACCCCTTCGGTGGCGACAGTGCACGGTACAAATACCTTTAACATTAACAGGTCTAAATGGAGCGTGTATGGGTGCAGCAGAAGTATACTATGTACTAAAGGGTGGGTATGTGTTTAAGAGTTATATGGGAAGCTACAGTTCGAATTTGTCGTTAAAAGTAGCTTCATTCTTATGGCATAGGTGATGTGCAAATGTGTGTTATATGTGAGTGCAGGGTGTGTGGAGTGAGACCATGCCTTCCACTAAGTTGTGGTGTGGTGTGGTGTGCGAGAGGAGAAACAGGTTGGCTGTACAAGCAAAGTCTACTTCCTGGGTTCCATCGATGTACGCGTAGCAGTGCTACGCTTCACAGGCGATCCTCACTGCTAGATGGATGCATAATACTCACCTTCTGAGAGGATCATAGAGGGAGAGACTGCCATCCCTTGTTCCTTCTGAAGAACTAAGAATTGAAAGCAAACCTCACTAATTTGTTTTTGGACATTTTTTCCAGATTTGGGGAAAAAAAAAAAATAAAAAAAGAAAAATCGCTGAACTGTTTAGCAACATTTGTGAAAACATACTATCGGGAAGCAGAATGCCACCTCGCACAAAAATTTGATGAACATTCAGTCAGCAGTTTGCCCAGTAGGCGCAACAGATAGATGTTAGGTATGGAGAGTTAAACACATTGTGCGACTCACCTTTACCACCCCCTCATAACTTGACCCTGCCAAGATGAAACAGCACAAAACTTTCCAAAACAATTCAGTCTGGTCTATCTTTTTGGGGGGGAATTTTCGTGCCAATAGGTTGAATGGTGAATAATACAAACTGAAAGAAAGGGCCCCTGGAGTAAGCTCTACCTATTGAGGGAGCAAACACCCAGATCCAATCCGGTAATAGTACATACCATTAACTTACAAGGGATCTGTGCATCACAGTGTTTGTTGAAACAAGCGGGTAGTAGGCCTTCATTATAAAAAAAGTATGTGTATTTTATTCATGGACACGATCCTTTTTCTAATTATTAAATTAACAAGTTCTCCTAAAATTGAAGTTCAGATATACAAAATAAATATTTCACACAGTTTTCTTTTCTCAAAATAACGAATAGACAAAATGTCCTACATTACATCCGTGAACACCTTCACCTTTCAAAACAGTTAAATCACTGCCTAATAACAAAAAACATTATTTTAAATCAACAATTTAAGGAACACCATATCCCTAAAAATTACTTCAGGGTTGTACCCAATTCTGATAATTGGAACTCCAAAAGGGACCCTGTTGATCGAAATTCAGAAACAAATACAGTAAAATCCATACACATTTTCTAGGACAAGTTATCCATACATGTCTATTGAGCCCAAGAGGTCATGTTTCAGTTTCATAGTCTGTTAATGTGGACTCATACTGCTTATAAACATTACTAAAAATGACAAGTTCACAAGTATTGGTGTTCATCACAATTGAACTCAGTTGATTCACTCCAACCAAAAGGGGAGGAAGCTGTCCAGTTTATATACGACCAAGCTGCAACAAAAAGAGCTTTATTTTCATAGGTATCTCAAGTTGCATGGACACGTGATCATATAGATCACCCTTTCCGTATTATAATTTGTGAATTTCTTTTGTGACCATGGTTTGGGCAGACCAACATCTACCTGTGTGGTCGTCTTTGCTAATTTGCAGACACTGCATGTACCACATGGATGATGTCCGATGACTGCCAGCAAACCTCAAAGCGGGTATGGTTCGAATATTTTGTTGTGGTTGCATGATCCTATTCGTACTCGCCATATTCTGAATGGACATACATTTTTTTATAACCAAAAATTGACATTTTCAAAAGGTTGCCCTTCTCTCTGGAAAACCCTCCACTGCTTACAGATGAGGTTTTTCATTTTTAAGCTCAAATCTGTGAAGGATGGAACACATAGCATTTGATAAGTCTCTGATGTTTTAGGGGAGTGTTCCAAGAGAGCCTGTAAGGAAATGGGGTGTCAGGCAGAGGAGAGACCACTGTGTGAGGGCGATGAGACATGGAGGCCTACATTTCCCATGAGACTCATGGTGTTTGGTGGGCACGCGTGCGCTCCATGACAATGCCTATAAATCTTGTCCATGGCCCGCGCTGCTTCTTGGTGATTTGGGCGTCTGCAGGCAAGGGCCAGAGGAGAGCAGGAAGGAGGGCTGAAGGACAACAGATTTTGGCGGGGAAGAGGGCGAGAGGCAATGCAGAAGATGCACAGGAGGATTTCACTGCTCTCGCTCTTCCTCGCAGCACGAGAGGCATGCTTCGCCGAGACTGCGAGCTCGCCCGCTCAATGCAGATACATAACTGCCAGGGAGATGCCATCCGGCCCCCCCAGGCCTCAGATAAGTGCATTACTGGGAGTTTATCTCAAGGGAAGTGAACAGGGAAATGGGAAGACGGTGCTTGAGCGCCATGTGTGAAGGACGCTCTTGCTACACATGAACGCTAATTAGCGACAGCTGTGTGGGACGGGTGGAACGCTTCTAAGGACATGTGTGTGAACATTGTGTTCAAGGGGACGCTATGTTTGTTGCTGCTTGCTCAAGAACGCATGCAGACAACATGCTTTGTCTTTTTGTGTAAAGAACTGTGGAAACAACATATTTCAGCCGGTGTTTAATGACTAATGTCATGTTTTGTTTCATTCTGTTTCATGTCTGTGTTCTTGCTTGTCCAGGAGGTTCTTGGAAGCCATGTGCGTTTGTTAGTCGCCGCTCATAACCAGAGTAGGGCATGTTCCTAATAAAGAAGGATGATGCTCTGCTGAGTAGGGAAGCGGTCAGAAGGAAAGGAACCCCAGTTCCAAGAGGGTTACTATTGTTGTTTATGATCAATGTGCTGTGTGCTTTTCCCTTTGAAACCCATTACCCATCCATTTCACAAACCCTAACCCTCTATAGGGTTACCCTAAACAGACCCCTTCCCTATCCACAACTTCCCCCCCCCCCCAACCCTCTTCCCCCTCATTGGCTGTCTCGATGTCACCCGTTAGCAAGAACCAGGAGCCTGTGCCAAACAGGTGGGAGGGGTAAACTACATTAGGCTTCCGTGGTTGGGAAGGAGTTGTGAGATACTCCTGGGGTGTGACGGAGCCTCACAATGATTATTAAAAGTGCTGGTGGCTGATCTATGGGTTAACCGTTTAGGGTATCCTCTTTTTTGCAATTTTCTCGACAGTATTGCCGCTTCTTCATCAAAGGACTCTTTCATGCTATTACGCTTCAGTCGAATTAATTGGCCGAAAGGCAGATTATCCTGCATATGGTTAACATGGTGGCTATTATAGTGTAGTAATGTGTTCTTAACTGTATCTTTGTGATACTGTTTTACCAACAAATTTCCCATTCTATGATAAATGGTCAAGTCAATAAAATTCAAACTAATATTACTCTTAGCGAGTGTAAACTTCAAATGAGCATTTTGATCATTCAGCCAATTCACAAAAGGCTAGTGCTTCCTCTTCATTACCTTCCCACAATATCAATATGTCATCTATGTAACGCTTATACGGGTTGGATTCTAGATACATCAGAGACTTTTCAAAATACTCCACGTAGATATTTGCCAAGCTGGGGAGCCATAGCGGCCCCACCCATGGCAGCCCCTTCTTTTTGGTGATACAATGTCCCATTAAATTAAAAAACGACTTCCATTAAAGCTAACCCAGCAGACCCAAGTAGGAACAAATTAGGAACAGGGTCCAGATGTTCTCGACACCAAATGACTACTTTGATCACCTCTAGTGTAACAACTTTCATTATTTTAGTGTAGAGGGAAAGGAGGTCTAGACCTAGAAGAAAGTTAGTACTAGGATCCAATGTTTTGTTTTCAATGAGCCAAATGACATACCCGGTGTCTCTGATCTGACACTAACAGGGTAATTCATGGAATAAATGTGCGCCAAAAAGGGGAGCGCAAGCGTGAAAATTGCAGCGCACGCATTCTAAAGCCGCGCACGCAGCCGTTTGACGATTCATGGAATGTGCTGCGCGTGAAAACCCTTGGATGTGCGCCAAATCTGTGGGTGGCGCACACGGGCGCAGACGTCACTAAACGCTGTGCACAACGCGCACAACGTTAGCGCACACACCAAAAAGGGGGCGGAACACGGGGCAGAACACGCTGAATGGGGAACAACGCGTGAAAAAGAAGGCGTAACTAGGGAAGTATATCCAACATACAGTGAATAGTGTTGCTTTTATACTTACTCTTTATCTTAATTCAGTAAAGGTATTTTCCAAAATTAGATCCTTTCTTGTAAGGCATCAATGGATGATCGTGATTCTATGAGAAAAAAAAGGGGGGATGGTTGCCATTAGTGTTGTAACGTTATATCCATGATTAAAAAATCTGTGTTCTGAATTTTTGGTATATTGCTAAAGGTCCTCAGTTTTTTGCTTTAGTCCCATTTGTGCCCAAACAGAAAGAGTGATGGCTGTTCTCTATATGGGAGTCATACGCTACATGTTTAAATTCTTCATGATCCAGTTTTTGCTCACTGGCTTGTGCCAAATTAGCTTGGTCAGCATCTGCATTCAATTCACTTTTGTTGTAAAAATTAAAGGTTAGTTTCCAAAGAGAGTGCAGTTCTGTCTTTAAAGTTAAGAAGAGCAAGCGGTAGCTACATTTACAAAGTATCTTTGCTCCTGTTCACTTACTTGCTATTTTGCCGTTTGCTCCGCCGGTCTTTCGCTGTCTATGGTGAGACTTGCGTTCGTTTGAATGTGTTTAGTTTTGTTTTTATGTCCTTGTTAGTGGGCATGTGTTAGTATGACATCATCACGTTAGTCATGTGATGCGTGGTGTGTTGAGTACAATTCCGTCTGCCATCTTGAAACGGGATAGTTTTGCAATCATTGCTTTTTTAAGCTCTCTGATTAGGATTTGTGATAACCTGTTGCTTTGTTTTGGAGGCATATAGTTTTATAGTCTGCAAGTTGTTTAGTTGCTGCTTATGTGCATAGCCTCTAGTTTGGGTCAGTTATGCATTTACTCCAATTGAAAAGATTTGTTGATACAAATTGCGGTATCTACGTCCTTTGCTTTGTATATAATTCAATACATTATATGTAGAGATCTTGCTGGAACTGAGGAATCTTGAGTTCGTATTAGGAATTGGTTTCCTTGGTAAGAGGCAGATGTTGTCATGATGTGTATTAATAAAGGCAGCTTTACTTATTGTCATTTTATAGGAAATGGTGCAGTTCCTGGTCCGAGGCCTGTATGGCACGTGTCCAAGTCACATGTCCATTTTGCTTCTCTCTGGGATAACAGAGTTTCAACATTACCACCTCTGGGTGGTTGTTGCACTTTTTCAAGTCCAAAAAAATCTAATTTTATTTAGGTCTGCTTCATGATGATTGATAAAGTGCAGTGCGATCGGAGATTTGGTGTCTTGGTTTTTTATTGCCCTAAGGTGTTCTCCCATCCGCTTCCTAATTGTGCTTCCTACATAGGTTTTTTTGCATGGACATTGAATGGCATAGATTACGAATGTACTATTACAGTTGACGAGTTGCTTTATTTGTCTTGTTTTTCCAGTTGGTAAGTGAACAACTTTCTTTCCATTGTCTGAATAGTTGCAAATCTGACAGTTGCCACATTTGTAATTTCCTTTGGTTGGTGCCTGTAGCCATGTTGATATTGCTGTTTTGGATGTATCTGGTGGTGCTTGGTAGTGAGACGGACTAAGTGTGTTTTTAAGACTTGGTGCTTTCCTGAAGGTATTGTAGGGTGCTCATCCAATGTATTTAGTAGATCTTGATCCGTTTGTAGAATTCCCCAATTTTTGGATAATATTCTTTTGATGAAAAAGTTGTCCATACTGTATGTGGTGATGAACCTTGTCTTGGGAAAATGAAGGGGCGTTTGCGATGCTGGTCTGTCTTGTAATAGTTGGGTTCTTGGTAGTGCTTTGGCGTAACTTCTGTTGATTAGTTGTTTGCTGTATCCTCTATTAACAAAATTGCTCTTGGTATTCTGTACATGTTTCTCAAATTCTTCGTCAGTAGAACAGTTCCTTTTGATGTGTAACATCTCTCCATATGGAATATTGTTGATGACGTGTAGTGGATGGTTGCTGGTTGCGTGTAAGGTGCTATTGACTGCTGTGGGCTTGATGTAAAGAGTGGTCAGAATCCTGTTGTGAAAATATAAATCAATGTCCAAAAAGTTAATTCTTGTTGTGCTGCATTGCATTGTTAAGGTGAGGTTATAGGTATTGGCGTTAAGATAATGCCGGTAATGATCCAGTTTGTCTCCATTGCCATTCTATAGGAGTATAATATCGTCAATGTATCTTGCCCAGAAAGTAATGTTGTTGTCTTCTGTGAATGCTGGGTGCCTCCATGCGTGCTCTAGTTCGAAGTGCCCCATGTATAAATTTGCATACGACGGGGCAAACTTGGCACCCATCGCAGTTCCTTCGGTTTGCCTGTAAAGTTGTTTGTTGAAGGTGAAAATATTATTTTCCAAAGTAAATTGGAACATTTCGAGTATCATGTTATTTTGATCGTGATAGGATATGGATCTTGTCTTCAGAAAGTAGTTGGTGGTTTGGAGTCCTTTTTCATGCAGAATACTGGTGTATAGTGAGTTTGGGCACAAATGGGACTAAAGCAAAAAACTGAGGACCTTTAGCAATATACCAAAAATTCATAACGCAGATTTTTAATCATGGATATAAAATTACAACACTAATGGCAACCATCCCCCCTTTTTTTTCTCATAGAATCACGATCATCCATTGATACCTTACAAGAAAGGATCTAATTTTGGAAAATACCTTTACTGAATTAAGAGTAAGTATACAAGCAACACTATTCACTGTATGTTGGAAAAAGCTAAAAATATATAGCTACTCTTGTGCACAACAAACGTGCTTATTGTAACAGACCATATATATATTTTCTCCGTTAGATGTAAACCAAAGATTCACCTCCGCAAAACTTGACTACAAAAAGACAAATAATTAGGACAACAACCTCCTCTGAGGAACCGTCCCCAAAAGGACGGGGAAACACGTGTTGGGATCTGGCATCTGTCACAGTGACATAACTGTGACCATTGGAACATACAACAAATAACAAAAACATCAAGGACCAGTCACAGTGATTGAACATTGTATGCCACCTCACTATGTACCTTGCCTGGCATCACAATACACCAACCTCATACATCCCCAGATAATGCGCAGCACTATATGCGCATCTTTGCCCCCCACGGGCCCCTTCAGCGCCCGTGGACTTGTATGCGAGTATTACTCAAACAACACACTTGGGGGCATTGGCACATTGCACATGAGGTCTCCGGCCCACGTGCCCATGTGACCACCAAGTCTGTCCTTTAGCCCCACTCCTCTTTGTGCTGGGACACACTATCCACAAATCATATTTCCCCCCTTTTTTACCTGAAATCAGCCCCGAGGGTTGAGTGCAGCGACAGCAGCCGCGTGCCGTCGCCAGTTCCCATATTTACCACCATAACAACAAACGGGAACACGCGCCTCCACCCCTGCCCGACACTGCTTCCGTGTTGCAGGGGATTGGCCAGCGTCACGGAGCTTCGGGCCCCGCGGTTGCCATGGACGCAGTTTTCTTCTACTACGGCACCCAGCGCTCGCGCCTTCGTTTGCAACGCGCACTCGCGGCCTCCTTCCAGCCAGACAGCGTTCCTCACTGCGCGCGGCTGGAGTGTTTGAGCCGCTCCACAAGGTAAGCTATCTGTCAGAGTTTTGAGTATGTATACCCGTGTACTCACACACATCGGGTGTGGCAACTGGTCCGTTCACAGATCACTCTAGCCAATAATTGTATACTGTTCACACGGCCACAAAGGTTTCACCTACAAGCACAATAAGGACACCTGAGGGAGAGTTTAAATTCCCTCTTCTTTTTTGTACACCATGAAGCGAACGCAACAAGCGTCTGCTGGTAGTCACTATTTGTGCACGTGACAGCAATATTATCCCGCACCGTGCTATAATGTCTTAAACTTGGACAGCGCATGAAGCATACACACCAAATATTGATGTATTAGTTAGCCTTGGTTCCCCACCTCACTCTGGGCTGCTCTTCTCTTTCGCTGTCCCGGGTTTTCCCTAGGACTAATTCCAGTAATCACGCCAGATGCTGATGAAGAATTTCAACGCTTCCATCCCAGCTCACCAACCACCCAGTGAACTTTCACTTGCCACCCTACAGGTACCTATTTCATGTATCTGTTCTACCCTGCATTGGTGTTTACCCGCAAGCCACTGTAGCCCATAGCATCCATACAACACCCCTCGGTATATTTTTCCAACCTTCATTTTTGTCCCCTGCGCAGAATAACGCTGTACACTACGACTACTGCCTTGGGCCCGCCTACTTTTCAGCAGGACCCATTTGAGTACCTTCATTGCCCAGCCCTTTGCCCTTTGGTGATTGAAGACCGAGTCTTGGGGATCACAGCACCGGCAGGTAAGCCGCCGCTTCGGTGCTTGAGAGAACATACATATTGTCATCTATGCCAAATGATTATTGGCATTCTTTTAAAATTACTCACTGCAGTTCTCTATACTCATTGCAGGGTCGCCCCTACGGAGCCCTGATGAAGGCGGACGCTACCCTACTGCATTTCCGCCAAAACATCTCAATCCGGGAATAGCCACATGCAATTGTTCCTGTTTGAATCAGACCCTGTTCACTCAGTCTCTGCCACGTTGGCTATCAAGATATCTTATTCTCCATAGGACCCTGGAAACACATATTGTTGTAAAGTATTATCTGACTAAGAAACTTTCCATTAATAAGGACACCCTTATGAAATTGGGCGAGGATATAGCCTTCCTCGCCTTTTACTTTTTGACCTTGGGATTTATTCACAAAGGACCTGTGTGTCCACATGAACTGGTACACTACGATGTAAGAATGAAAATAACCTCTGTTCAAGATTGATCTGTATATTGTTAATACAGCATTTTTTGTTCACTTTGTTGTAAATACTGCACTTCTCTCCTTTTTTTGAGTTATATCGATGGTATCATACGTTGTCTTTTGTTTATGTATGTTGCATTTTTTCAACACTTTGTTTCAAGTTTTATGTACTGAATATCTGCCTGTATGATTAGCAAATAAAACTCTTGTTTGCTATTCTCTGGTTTGTTTTAGCTCAGTGAGAGGTTAATATACCTTTGACCTCAGGTTTGGATCTACCACTTTACGGACCAACCTACACACTAATTTATGGACAGGACCATAATCCTGTACCAGTAAAGCACCATAGCCTTGAGCTTTGTCCACTAGGAAGGGTACAAACTTTTTTGTTTACACCATTTGAACATTCAACAAATAACAAAAGCAACAGTTAATCAATATGGGATCAATCACAATGATGTAATTGCGACCAATAACAAACTTAGTAAATGGTATTACAACTTGAAATTGTGAGATATATGAACCAGAAAATCAATTGGAAGAACAGCAAAGACATTAGCACAACTTTTCAAAACCACAGTGACGTAACTGTGACTATCTGAGTAACCTAAGTACTCTTGAAGAAAAGTGATTTATCAGTGAACAGTAGGCAATTAAATTGGATACAATTAAAACCTGTCAAACAAAGCCAAATAGTGCAAATTGTATTTCTTTCATTTGCTTTTCCAGTGGATGGCGCCAACCAGGGCTAAAACTTTAATAGTAAATACTATCTCATCATCCTGACCAGTCACAGGATATAGCCCAGGGGGCAGCACACCACACATTCTAACAAAACAATAATTGGGTACCGCGCCTAGCTGTTGAAGACTAGAAATTATTCGCACACTGTTACTAGCGAAGTACTGCAAGGAAATACACGGAACGCCCACACGCACGCGAACACCACGTATTCATGGAATTGAATACGAGAAACCCGCGCACGGCAAAAGACGCGCACAGGCCTAAACACACCCGAAACACAAAGGCAGGCGGTAGTGTCCCTGCGCATTACAAAAGTGTGCGCAAACAACAAACACGTATATACAGCCAAGATAAATGTCCCATTCTGTGTCCCCCTAGGAGAAATGACATGCCACGCAACGCACAGGCATCCCATAAGCAAGAAAAAGATAAGCGACCCCGGTAGCCCACGTGCGTAAAATTCTTTTTAAAAACCACACGCAGTACGCTGTGGCAGCCAGGAACCCAAAAAATACATACGTGATCAACACGCAGGCTAGTATGGCCGGACAAAAGGGGTATGCGACAAACTGACACCCGCAGTGGTAAAAATAGCGTGTGCAACTCACTGTCTGCCTTGCGTGTAGAAGAACGCGTAGCCAACACCCACCCGCTGTGAAGTAATCGCGTGTGAACCCCAACACCTGCAAAACACACGCACCGCTTTCCACGAAAAGCACATACAGAGCGATGGAAACCAATGTGGGACCCTCAACCCTTGCCAGGGAAACGCCCACGTGTATTACATCACTTACGCGCTAAGGGACTTGCCTCGAATTACATGCTGACGTGCAGTTTTTTCACGTGCCAAATCACTCCGTATCAAGCTGGCCACGCGACAACACATGGAAGACCACGCTCCTGCCCAAAAAGCCGAATTACTGCCCCCCAGAGCCCTGAGCAGCCTCCCACGAGCCAACTGCTGCTGCCTGCCTGCCTGCTGCCACCGTGCCCTGCCATTTGGTGCCTGCACATCTGCCATCTGCAGGGGTCCAGTTGCTGTGACCATCCCTGCTGGAACAGAAGACTCCCCACTGGCGTTCCATCACTCCACAGCCCAGCTCCAGGTCCCATTTGCCCACCCACACCTGCCTCGGGGGTTGCCATGTCAGACAACACCTTCCGGCACCAGTGGCAACCCCCCAGCACAGAGGTAGAGGGCTACCAGCTTCAGTGAAAAGGAAGTTGGTATCCTGGTGGAGCAAGTTCTGGGGCATTATGATGCCCTCTTCACACCATCGCGCACCGACAAGGAAGGACGGGAGAGGATCTGGAAGGACATAGTGGGTGCCATCAACGCAGAGGGGGTGGCACCTTGCAACATCAAACACGTTCAGAAGCGCTGGGAGGACTACAAGTCCAGGACCCTCAAGAAGGCCTGGCGCCACTTGGAGGCAGCGGATGCAGTGGGGCGCCGGGCCCCGCTTACCACCCAGAAGATGAGGGTCCTGGAGCGCATTCACCCAGTGCTTCACCACCAGATCCTCAGGATGCAAGCCCGTCTGGAGTCGAGCGGTAAGTGCCCATGCATTCACGTTTGAAATAGTGCATGTTGAAGCGTGGTGGTAGTAAGCTACTCGGCTGCATGTGTGACATGGGTCATGTATGGATGTGTGTGTGCAGGGAAATGATGGTGCTGCATGGGAGTCTAGTCAGGCGTGACCCACATGGATGGTGTATGTGTTACAATGCATCATGCTAAGCAGCATGCGGAATGCACACATGTATGTATGCATGCCTGTGCCTGTGCTTTGACATGTTTGGGGTGTGAGAGATGTGTGCTGCTGTCATGTACATGCATGATGTACATGTCCGTTTGTCAGAGTAGTGTGTGCGCCATGGATGCATGACACATGTCCGTGACGATGTGTTGAATCACTGATACAGCCTACTCATCCTTGTATCCACTGCGTCTGTGGGCCTACGGGGCCAGATGCATGACCCTCTGGTGATGCGTGTGCATGTGATCAGCATGTCCCATGATGCATGTGAGTTTCAGGCCACCATTGGATGCTTATACGGTGCGGTGGACATGGATGCAAATTGTTGTTGCATGTTGGTTCCTGCATGTGTGTTGCCTGCACTGACCCATGTGCTGTTGGGAGACATGATGGAAGTGACGTTTGGCAGTGCCACTCATGTGCTATTGATTTCTGTCTAGGGGACTATTGTACAGTACCCTGATGCTTGTGTTCAATGTCTCCCTTTAAACAGCGGCGAGTGAAGAAGAGGGCGGAGACGGCGCTGTGGAGGAAAGCGGCAAGGATGCCTCCACCGGCCCGCGACGCAGGGCAAGTCACCCTCCCAGGAAATTTCATCATCCGGGAGCGAGGAAACTGGTGCCGCGTCTGCCACTACGGCTGCAGCGGAAGGGCCGGATGAGCTCCCACAGGGGCTTGCTACGGCGGAAGACGGTGTGGAGCCATTCAGGTTGGTGGTGTGTATAGAGGAGGAGGAGGCTGCTACAGAGCCGCAAATGGGGCCTGGTGGGGGGGGTGTGGTACCATTGGTGCAAGTGGTGCAAGTGGTGCAGTCCAGGGGCAGGAGGCAGCACAGGTCACCCCGGAGGTGCCTGTACATGTCTGTCCCTGACACTGTTACTGCATCACCATGCACCAGCCAGGCCCGTCCGCAGGTAGGGGGGGAGGTCCATGTCATCTGGCACTCCTACCTGTGGACAAGGGGACCCGTGACCGATGGAGTCCGTCCTGATTGGTGTCGCGTTGCACACACGTGTCATTCGTGATGACGTGCGTGGTTCCTTGGGGACCACACACGTCATCATGAAGAGCTGTGTGCCAACGCAAACCAGTTGGGAGGGGCCATGGTCGGGGGTTTCCTCCATGTGTCGGCCAGTCTTGCGGCCCTCTCCTACTCTGTGCACACTATATGCCAGTCGTTCTCCGTGCCGTCTTCTGGCCCAGATGCCACCAGGGCCCCCTGTGGATCTGCCCAACCAACTCAGCCAGCCAGGTGGAGATCCCATCCCTGCCGCAGTCGGGAGTCGGAGGTCCAGCAGGGGTGGCCACCCCACCAACTGGACCCCAGCAGATGGAGGATGTGCTGGCATCATCAGGCAGGGCACGTGCACGACGGCGCCGGGGGATTCCATCAGCCCGGATTCCGTTGTGGTGGCAGAGGCAGTTGCGTCGGAGGCAGCAGCAGGCTCAGCGTGGGAGGCATCATGGCTCGGGGCCATCAACACCCCAGGGGCAGGCATCGGCCGAGGGGCAGGAGGATCCCGGACCAGGAGTGTCTTCCGTGTGGCAGCGTTTGGGCCAGAAAATAGATGCAGAGAGGCGGCGGGCGGAGAGGGCACGGCTCAGGATGGTCAGGGTGGAGAACTCTATGCACCGGGCTTTGAGGCGGGCAGAGGGCCTCGAGAAAACTCGCAGGGATTGGAGGGATTCCATAGCTGCATCCCTGCGAGACCTCGAGTCCAGGGAACAGGCCCGCCTCTGGAACATCGACATGGAGTGCGATGATGGCCTGGGCCGGAACATTGAGCAGTGAGCCGTGGGACTAGCCTGCCTCCTTTGGAAATAGTTATGTAGTTGTAGGTTTCCTTTATTTATTTTTCCTTTGGGACGCATGGACTATGCCCCAGCTTTTTGTTAATAGTTATTCATTAGGTAGGTTTTTTTCTTAAGTTTCCTTTAGATTGTTGGGCACATGGACCCATGATTTTTACATTGTATATAGTTATGGACCCGATTCCTGATTTAACATTTTTTTTTTACCATGGTGGAATGTTTTTTTTTTTTTTTTAACTTTGGATTTGGTGCTATGGACGGTCACTTTGGAGGCATTTTTCTTTGCATTTCATTCAAATTCACCATTAATAATTTTTCCTTGATTTTGGACATCTTTATTTATCATTTAATTGTGTAATTTCGTTTCATTCATTCATTTTTGTATTTAATACATTTTTATTTTTTACTTCATTTGTGTGGTCTTCTCTCATTTGTTTCGTGCATGTCACAATGTGGGTTTTCTCAGTCATGTGTCGCCATTGTGTGGGTCTGATGGACCTGTACTCCTACGCATACTGGTTATTTGGCATCTATCATGACATGGGGATTTCAATTTGGAGTAGATGGAATGCTTGGTTGGGTGTTTGTACTTGGGTGGCGTGGGGTGGGATTTGGGTGGCCATAAGGTCCATGGATCTGGATTGTGATGACGTGTTGGGTGGGGGACATGAGTCGGGCCTGCTGACAGGTGCCCGTCACTGGGGGTGGATGGGAGACATGAGTCAGGGCCTGCTGGCAGGTGCCCATCACTGGAGATGGGTGGGGGACATAAGCCAGGGCTCACAAGTGCATGGTGCCATGTGGCCTGCCTGTGGGGCATGCCCAGGGGTGATGGGCTGCCTGCAGGGTATGCCCAGGGGTGTGGGGTGGTCCCCTGTGGTGTTGGCTGCCTGAGGGGCATGGGGGGTGGGCACACTGGGAGGGAACACTCTGCCGAATCACGTTTGAAAAACTTCACACGTACCCCGCTCGCGCTAGGCCAATAGCGTGTAAAACTTCACACGCACCCCCGGAATACGCGCAGCCAGCCCATCCACCCTGGGCATGCCCTGCAGGCAGCCCATCCACCCTGGGCATGCAATTCTAGCGGCTGCTTTTAGAGGCGAGAGAGAAGGCGTATTCCGGGGTTTCCACCTACGGCTTTTCATCTACGGTTTTTGCAATTGTTGGCCTCTCCCTCCGGTTTGATTTCACACCGTTTAAGATTTAAAAATTTGGAATATTCTCGATCCTTTTGCAGAATTGAGTCCATTGCGGCTTCGATTAAGAGTTTGAAACATTTTAAGATGTAAATTCATTTGCATCATCAGTCCAGCTCGGGTGGCGGATCGAAACAAACATATTTTTCGGCACCACTTTTGGACCAACTTAGGGTCAATGTCTCCAACAGACTTCCAGATCTACAATCAAGCCTTTATGAATTGTACAAAGATTTTACCTGTGAGAACTACTGAACGATAGATCAAAATTCAAGCATTAGTATGTTCTAGGTTCATATTTGCAACATTTAGTGCGCCCTGAAGAAGGCGACTACTGGCTCGCTTAATTGAGCCAGATAGGTTGAATTCGCCGAAACTGTTTTGATATTTGAAGATCATGTATGCACAGTATGCACAGTATAGCACTTTTTTTGCATTCAGTACTTTATTTCTTTGTTAACAATTTGGCACTTAGCACTTGGTTGCATTTAGCACTTTATCCAATTGTTAACGATTCATTTTCTCTACAGCAATTCCATTTTTTGAATGAAATTTAAAAATGAGACAGCGATGCTTTACCTTGAGTAATACAAGGTTATGAATTGTGGCAACTAAACTGCGATTGAATGTTTTGAGGCATGAGATTTGACAAGAATTTTATACTAAAATTAATTCATCTATTTTATTGTTGTTTAGATGTTGATATATTATGCAATTTTATAATGGTAATAAATTAAAAATGAAAATGTGAATATTTATGTCTGGGCTTCCTTCTCTTCCTCGCCTCTATTTTTATAATTGAGTACTCAAACTAATACAGTACTCTTCCATGCGAACCCCCTTTTTTCCCTTTGGGATTTTTTGAGCCCTTCACCCCTGGGCATGCCCCGCAGGCAGCCCACTCCATAGGGGGGACTTTTTCCACGTTTTACATGTGTTTTCGCTGGCGCGAGCGGCATACATGTATTCCGAGGGGTACGTGTGAAGTTTTACACGCTATTAGCCTAGCGCGAGCGGGGTACGTGTATTCCAAGGGGTGTGTGTGAAGTTTTATACGCTATTGAACTAGCGCGAGCGGGGTACGTGTATTCCGAGGGGTGCGCAGGGAGTTTTACACACGTTTTGGTGGTTGGGTGGGGGCTGTATGCTGGTCCACTGGCCTTTGCGCCATGTACTGGATTTGTGCGATGTTTTTGGCACACGGGGCGGGGTTGTATAAATCCATTAATATGCTGTGCGCGTAAATGGGTTTTGGCGCACGCGACTGGCGCAGACTGCCGCACGCGCACTCTTGTGTGCCAGCCGCGTGCGCCATTTGTGCGCCGATTTCTATGAATTACCCCTGAAGTTTTAGGCACCAGAGAGTTCAAGTAGTGGTCTGCAAATTTGGACAGGGGCTCAGGGACAGAGTTAATACCAGAAACTATTAGTCTCCCTGGAGGTTGTGCTAAGTTCTTATGTACTTTCGGGAGCCAACAGACGAAGACGACTCTGGGGTGTTCATTCACCAGAAATTCTGCTAATTGTTTTGTAATCCAATTCCGGTTGACTGCTTTCCAAGTCTTATCTTTTATTTCCTGTAGTAAAATCTCTGTCGGCTCTACATCTAATCTCTCGTAATATGCTGTGCCTGCGAGTTGTCTATAACATTAACTAATATAGTCATTTATATCCCAAACAATCGCTCCATCCTCATCAGCTCTTCTGGTTAGGATATCCGAGTTCCTGGCTAAGCGATTAAGGCGAGTCTTTCTGTTCTACTCGATTACGAAATGGCCCAAAATTTCATATAGTATGGGATACTATAGTAATATGGGGAGCTGTGAGGGGGGTCTCCACCCATCTATGTGGTGTCAATGTGGTTTAATTAAAAAAAATAAAAGTCCGCATTTTCGGCCGTCGCAATTATGTGTGGTCGCAGTGATCACAGAGATCCCTCGATTACAATAAGTCTATTTTAGTGGATTCCAGTTTAGAAACGGACTCCAGTACTTTCTGCTCAAACACAAGTGATGCTGCTGACTACGTTGGAAGGGGGCAGGAAGGTTTTAAAACTGGTGGGGTTGGTTACAGTCTGGGTGGGGGAATATCCGAAAAAATTCCATTAAATGGATTCTTCTCAGGAATTCCACTCAGAAGTCAAAAGGATTATGAGGTTTCGAAACAAACCACAGCCCTTTGTTCAGAGACTGTTCTTCAATTTGGTTTAAGGGCTGGTCTGAAATATTAAAAACACAATTGTGTCTTGCTCCTTGTCCATCGTGGTTCTATATAAGTAGGAATGTCCATTTCAGCCAAGTCACACATTCCACAACGCCACATAGTAGCCATCACTAGAAGTTCACCTTCAGTTCTGAGCCACAACAGCAAGCCATTGTGGGTATGCAAATTAGCTCAAATGCAAACCTTTTTCTCCAGGAAATTGTCTTCGTCTAAGAGGGCAGTGCTACTTTATACATAGCTTAATCAACCCAAGACAGACATTTTGCAAGGATTCCAGGATGACTACATACCTGGTTTCACCGTTATTAGGGATCATCAGTGCAGTAGGTTCCTGGCAGGGATTTAACCACAGGGCTGGTGGAAATTGAAACTGAAAGCTCTAGCTGCGTACATTTTACAGGTACTACCTGGCTCACGCGATTGATTAGAGCTCATTATCAGACGTGCGATGGGCCAGCATATACATTCAAATAGGTGATGTGTCTCCCTTTTTAGGTATACGTAGGAGAGGGTTAATGATGCCGTATTGTGAACTTCTAGCAGGCGAGACGCCCCGATGAGGGTAAGAGTTTCTTGGTATCTCAGGCAGTTTTAAAGAACAGGCATGTTTGAGACTGATATGCAGTCTTAGGTTTGACTTTTGCTAGCGGAGGAGACTTCAGAGCACAAAAGTGTTGGTTTTTAGAGAGGTTGGGATTTATTCCTATGAAGACGAAGATTAAGAGCCATAGGAGCAGTATACGTTACAGGTAACAGCCCCATTGACCCTAAATTAGTGTAAGGTAGGGCATTATACAGGATTGGCATTTATAGCTAATGTTTGTCGTTTTTGTTGCAGTTTGGGCGTAAATACACGGGTCAGCGTCCTTTCTTCTTCCCCCTTTTAGTTGGGATAAAACAAAAAAGTTAAAAATTGTGTGATGAACAACTAGTTTTACTAATGTTTACCACCAGTACGAATCCAGCTCATGTGCGAAAAGTGTCTCTTTCAGTTTTGGCACCTGAAGAATGTTCCACATTTACAGACCATGGAACAGAAACATGACCTGTTGGGCCCAATACGCAGGGGTGTTGCTAGGTCTGGAAATAGACAAGTATTAAGAACTTGTCCTAGAAAAAGTATATGGATTGTACAACATTCTTTGTAAATGTTGATGAACATGCTCCAAAGGCAGGGTTGGAAATTGCTGGGAGCCATTTAGCTCCTGTTTCTACCCTAGGAGATTCTGGTTTGCTTAAAGCCAACAGTTACCAGGTCGCTCCCCAGGCCAACTTGTGCCTTACAAACATGCAAATAGGTCATACATTTTGAGTGTTTTATAATGTAAATAAAGAAGAATCAGGAAACATACATGTAATGGATCCTACATAATGGGCAGAATGGTAAAGTGTGCATCTCATGTGGAAATTAGATTTGCTGCGCGCGGTGTTCTTGCTCCTGGTTCCCAAGTGGTAGTTCCTACCTGCCAGGAGCTGGTTTTAGCGCCTGCTCATCAAATCCTAATTTCGAACCCTATAAGGAGCTATTATAGTGCTCAGTAAATTGTTGATTAAAATATTTGTTGGGGTTATTGGGCAGTGATTTCATCGTTTTGAAAGGTGAAGGTGTTCATGGGTGTAAAGGACACTATGGCTATTAATTATTTTGAAAAACAAAAAACAGTATGAAATATGTATTTTGTATATAAAATGAACTCAAATTGTAGGAAAACTTGCTAATTTAATTTTTTTTTAAAGAATTGGTTCCATCAATAAAATATATTTTCGTATACGTTGTTGTAACACACCGTGATTATACAAACACAAACACACACACAATTATTTACTGGGGTTTTAGATTATCTCACAGGAGCAAAAAGGGAAGGAAGGGAATTAACGAGTTAGAGGAAGTAGATGGAAAAGGTACCCACTTGTGTTGCCATGGTTGCACTGCCGGAACTAAAACATAGGTAAAAGAGTTGTAATTGGTAGTTTTCGGAAGAGCTTCATACAAGATGTAATAACAAAGGTCACTCCAATCTTCACTGACTGGATGAACCAGATAGGGCCCAGCCATGACTGCGACCAGTCAGCAAGGAAGCACCTGATACTCCAGCGCAATAAATAAAGAGTGGGTGAACAGGAACATTTTAAGATCCTTTCTGAACTGCAATTGGTCCACGGTTCCCTGCTAGCTAGCATAGGTCATCATTTAAGTGATACGAGTCATTTATAACACGGCTGTACACAAGCGTCTCTTGTGCGACAGCGACTCTGCAGTAATGCCCAAGCAAAGGAGGAACACAGTGCAAGGTGCTGACGTTTGTTACCATTCAACTGAACCGCACCAAATACAAAACACACAGCCAACTCTGAATTGTATTTGAACGTTTTGCAAAGTTCTGCCCTGTGGTGCAAAATGATATCAACTGTACCAAAATACGCAAATCCAATTTAGCGTGCGATAGAGAATGGTTGCTCCCATCTACAGCTTAAAATGCTTGACGGATTTACACCAAACTTCGAAGAGAAGTTGGCGCCTGGACACATTTGTACACTTTTCTTGGTTTGGTAAAAAACCCGTCCAGTGTTTTAATAACTCTAAAAAGTGATTAAAAAAATAGATAAAATAAAAAATAAACTGTTGAACGCACAGCCAGTAGTTTTATTCAAATCGAAATGCAGGAAAAGTGACTGATGGCGGAGAATAAATCATGTTGGGTCTAAGGACCCGAGCGTATATAGTCTAGAAAGCAAACACTTTAGAAAGGGGCATATGCACCCCTCTGGGTGGCATGTCTCGGAGGATTGAATTGTTTCCACCAAAAAGGCTGTGTTAATAGGCAGCCATGGCCCTGTGGTTGAATCTGGCAGCTAAAGTTGTAAAAGGCACCTACTGAACCTCTCTAGGACAAGTCTAGACCCCAGAGGGCAAAACATGACCCAGAGGTGTAGTATATGGCTCCTTCAGGAAATAAAGCCCTCACAAAATGTGCCCGTGCAATCAGACCCAGGGACAGAGCTACCCACACACATTTGACAAGGTTAGAGGGACGTTAAACCATAGGAGAATACAATTTTGGAAGCCTCATCATTTTTCGGCCAGGACAGAACTTCATGAAACTAGCCTAAAAAACCATACATCCGAATATGTTGGACATTTTTGTGAAATTACCCCCTTAAGGGCAAAGTAAGAAGGTGGGGTGCCTTAAAAGAGACATTTGCCCATTCAACATTTAATGTTTTTTTTTTCTCTCCGTTTAATCCGTTGGTGGCGGGTTGGAGGGAGAGACGTTTTGTGCCGTACCTTCCAAGGGAGGACGTGGGGAGGGGCGGGGGTAAAGTTGTACAGGGGTTCAAACTAGAACATTTCCCTTTCAAATTCTCACAGAGAAATTGTGCAAAGTGTAGCACAAAATGGGTGGGTGGATTGCCATCAAAGTAGCACAAGATGTTGACAGGTATGGACACTTTAGCCAAAGATGTTCAAATGCAATGTCCTGGCAGAGTGACTAATGGTCATATATACAAACAGTAGAGCATTCAAAAGACCAGAAAAAAGTCACTGAAAAAGTTCATTAAAATTAGGGTTAAACTTAAAAACTAAAAAAAAAAAAAATCAATTGGCTGAAAAAATATAGTTGTAATGAAGAAATTCTTACAATGCAAAATACACAAAAAAATACTAAAATTGGCCCATTGTTGTTAGTTAGCAACAGACAGACTTGATGAAATGTATGACATGTCAAAGAAACCGTTAACCAAGACTTTACTTTGACAAATGTTATTAAGGGTTGTCACATTGATATGATACGGTACGTTATTTATAACACGCTTAATACCCAGAGGTTTATTAGCGCGGACCTGGGGAACCTGTGGTGCTCGTGTCGTTTTGCTTCCAAGGCGAGCACATTGCCCCTGAGCTATCACCCCTCCCCCCCAGACATTAGTTTCAATGTCATGTCGTCACTGGGTTGCAGTTTCCCAAAGATTAGTCTTTCAGCCTCAAAGTACCAGCATATATTATGTTCTGTTACTGTCTCTTTCTCAGGGCGTTTAGGAGCGTGGACTCCAAATTCCAACATGCACCGCATTTCATTATGTTCTCTTTGTCACCGTTTTTTTGTAAATTGGACTATCAGACCCACTCTACGAATTTGTACTGCAAGTCCCAGTATGGAGTGTGTCTTGTCCTGGTGACTTGCTCGGTTTGCTCTAGGAACGTCTACACCAAGTTCCCACTGGCAGCAGGTGTTTCCAATGTTGCTTTCTTAATGCATTCTATGAGTTTTTACTCGACTCCAATTTCCCGTATCGAACGGTCTACTCAATGAGACTTGTAGCATCAGACTTTGGCCTCAGTCACTTCTCCTCAGCCTCGTGCCATGCTTTATCTACACTCTGACATAGGGTACGTAGACCCCTAGAAAAACACACAAAAACAAATACTCCCAGGAAAAAGAAATGGAGTAAAAAAAAAAAAAATTAAAAAAAAATACTGTCCAGTGGTACCAGACAGCAGTGCCAGAGAAAGAAGCTCTAATAAGAGTGTGATCTGAAGAGGAACTTTAAAAAGGTACAAATACACATTTAAATATGCAAGAATTACTAGGAGTAAAAAAAGTATGGAGTGCGCTAATAAGAAGGGCAATGAATGTGCTCAGTACATGCCAATGAGCTAAGCCCCAAAACAAAAACAGAAAAAAAAGAAAAAAAAAAAAACACTACTCGCAGCAAAGCTGAAGGCTACGGTCTTTAGGTGCTATGGAGGAAAAGGTAGGGCGTAAGCCATTAGCAAGTCTCTATGAAGTGCAATTGTCATGACAACTTTAATGTCAATGGTGATGCCATCAGCGACACCCTAGATGATCCCGGTCATTATATCATCAGTAACGTCCAACGGTTATGCGCTGTACATGGTGTAGGGTGAAGTTATTGTTGCATTGTCGACTGGCAGATGTCAATGATGTTTTGGTTTTGCATTTTTGCCAAAAAGTTCCTTCAACTCAAGTCTTTTCAAGTAACATATCTCCGAGGAGCGGAGCTTGTACGGCTGGACATGCAGCTTTGCAACAAAGGTTATATAATGCAGTCGGAAGCAAACACTTACTGCCTATCTGCATGACAACAGCATTGACTCCCAAACAAGAGGTGACCATGTGCAGATATTGGCAAATCTGTAGCACACAATAAGCAAGCATGGGCAGGACAGTTCGTATAAACTAAGACTCCTACAATTTCCAGGGTTCAACCGAGAGCATTTAGTAGGCAGAGGAGTATGCAAAAAATAGGGAGAGCCACCACATGCTTGTTGTAGATTGGGGAGAATGTAAAAGCACTGAGAACCCAATGCACATTTGGTAGGAAAAACGGCAAGGCTTGAGAACCCCATGTGCATTTAGTAGATGGAGGGGGGGAAACCCCAAGCAGGGAGAACCCGCTGTGCATGGCAAAATCCATTTGATTTTAGAAGATGAGGGAGAAGGCCAAAACATTGCGAACCCCCTGCGCTGTGCCATAAGTGCTGGGTTGGAAAGACAGCTAAACTGGCTCAGACTCAGTGAGGCATGCTGTCAGTGACCAATGAAGAGCCAGAGTATCATCAGACAGACAACCTGTAGCCACTGCTGGAGGAGTGTGGGGTCTGTGGAGCATGACGTGTGCTCTCCGACCACATCATTGTGCTCAGCCTACAGTCCGGGTTTGCCCATCAATGGGCCCATCGCATTCTTACTTTGGTTACCCAGATAAACTGTCTTCTGGCAGAGCTTGCACATTACTTTGCCTGCTTACCGCCGATAAGTCAAGCTGACTTCGACCTAGGCCCATGACCAGATGAGCAGCGAAGCCAATGGTGGGTTGTGGAGGGGGCGTTTTCCATCCTGCCTTTGCCCTTTTAAAGAATGCCTGAGCTCACCTTGCCCCCTCTGCATGGGAAGAAAATGCTGCAATAAACCCAGTCGCCTACTCTTGAACCACCTGCTGGTGGACCATCTCTAGATCACCCACATGGCACTCTATGGTCTCCTGTGGCACCAGCACCTCCCGTCTACCCCTTGCATCTCTATGGCTACATCTCCCTGCTACTCCTGAAGTACAACCTCACCTGGACAAGCCCAAAGTGAAGGTACTCTCCCACCTTCTGCAGGTAGACCTTGAGTGAATCTGCAGCTACCGCAACCTCCGCCAGATCGGAAGCCACATCCGCCCCACACCAAACTTTGAGAGGGGTCATCCAGCTCATCTGACCCTCACCAAGCCCGCCGCCCACCAGCCCTTATCCCAGCACACACTCCAAATAAAAGGACGCATTACCAAAAGGTGTCAATATGCAAAACACAAATTGCCTAAGCTACCAATGTGCAAAAGTATAAACCAAGTGACAAAGACGAACAAAGGGATTCAAGCAAGACTTGCACAGTGGGAAAGACAAACACAGTGGGGAAGGTGAATGAACACAGCACAAGAAGGCTCATCAGATTCCCACAGAAAGGTTTTGCTGCAAGCAAAGGAAAGTAAAAAAAGGTAAGAGGAAGCTTGTTTTTTTTACGTTTTGGGAGAGGCAATGGGAAAACGGAACAGGGGTGAAAATGTTTTCTAAGCGAGTAGGGATGAAAAAAGGGAAAATTAGAAGAGGAGCCCAAAGAACACACACAAACAGATAAAAGGGCCGAAACCCAACAACAGCACGAAACAAACCCGTCCAAAAAGTTCCTTAACTCAACAAACGCACTCCACAACCACCAATCTGTGAGCCTAGGTCTTGGCAGACATTCAAAACCCACAAAGGAAGCATGAGACATTTAACGCAATTGGCCTTCAAACCAGTTTTAGAAGGGTCTAAAGTCTCAGATTGGCTACTCGAACACCCTTTAAGGGTCCAAGACCTTCAAGTGGACTGCAAAAACCCACCTTGAGACCCACGGAAGGTATCGACCCTTCAGAAATCCCTCATGAAACCCATGGAGTGAGGCAAGTCCACCCAGAAAAGCAGGACCTTGTTGCAGGCATATTTTGAGAAGAATGTGCAGGCCTTCTTCGTAATAACTGGTGTTTTTATTTAAGCTGTGGATTATCCCTCCATGCACCATCCTAAAAACCAGGATACAGAACCCACAAACCTCTATGCGCCCAATATCCCTACACTCTCTGCAGGAGCCACTGCCAAGTGCAGGATATCTACTCACAGGTTAATGCCATTGGGGTGGGCGGGGTGGATAAATTCCACCAATGACGTCCCATAATCATGTCCCAATACCTCGCCTCAAAGGAGTGAAAAATCCCTAAAGGTCCTGATGTGGAAGCGAAAATGAAAAATGATTGGAGCCTTCTTTAAGAATGTGTAATTGTGTTCGACACTACCTACTGTGAAAATCCCAAGGGACTTTCCCTGCCTACTCCCCGGGGATCTTCCGTGCAGGTGTCCAGGGGCAGGCCATCGCTTTTAGATCCCAACCCTGGGGATGGACAAGCGAAGGAATATCACCTGGGTAGAGGGTCCTCTGGGGTTGGGAAAGGAGGGCCTAAAGGCAATATCTCCCCCTTTCTAGTCGTGACCCATCCTACCCCCCCCAGTCTACTGTCGTGGGGTATTATGTTATGTCCCATCTTACCCCAAGACCTTCCAGCATAAATTCACTTTCGGAAGTAAAGGGAGGTGAAATCTCAGGACAGCAAATCCCTTCTACTAACTTACCCTCCATTCCCTCGGATAATAAACCTGATGGGGAGACCCAATCTTTTCCTTCCCTATTAACCCATCCACTGAGAATACCAGGGTGAAAGAACTGAAGCCACCAATCTCTGGTTATCATCATTCTGATTAGATAAGCTTTACACCTCATTCCCTAACATTGAGAAGGAAGAGAGCAAGTTAACACCAACACCTCTTTCCTATCATAAAAACACCCCTAGACTAGTCCAGGGAATTCCCCCTTCTTGATAATGACTCGTCTAACGCCTCCTTGGCCTTCATGGGATCTATTCTTGTACAATCTGCTCTTTCCCCCAAACACCACAAGTACTGGGACAAAGAAGAGGAGACCAAGAGGACTACAGATTTCCTATGAGAAACACCATTATAGTACTGAGACGAAGATGATGCAGATCAAGGAACATTAAAGGAGAGTTCCGGGACTTTTTTTTTATTGTCCCTACGGGTCGGCCATGTGTTTGTAAGCATAAATCGGTAGATCGTAGGAAACTTTCCTATGGACCTTACCCGACTTTTCGCCCCTTATCGCACTCGAAATCAGCCTCCATTTTGTGATAATCGTATCATTCCGCCGCATCGACCTGGCTCACCTGCCTTTGCGGCACTAAATCAAATCCCCCGCCCCTGAAACAGACTTTATCAAAACATTCATATTCCCCGCCTCTATCCGTGACGTGACTGTGCTGCGTAGGCAAACGCGCCCAGGCGTCTTCTACGCGACTCCACACAGACCCCGGAAATCAACACAGATCAGCTCACAATACAGCGCACCACAATTCGGAATATGAAACTGTACTTTGAAATCAAACCGCAAGATTGTAAATGTGGTAAAGTACATTTATTTGACATCAAATGTTTAGAGAATATTCAGCGATTTGCATTTTTATTTGCTCATGTTCCAAAAAGTTCGTATTGAGGAACGCGATGGTCCTTTGCTGTACACAGGGTCTTAGAGCATCTCACAATACAGCACCACAATTCGGAATGTGAAACCGTGGTTTAAAAGCAAACGGCAAGATTGTACATTTGGCAAAGTACGTTTATTGGACATCAAATGTTTAGAGAATATTCAGCGATTTGCATTTTTCTTTGCTCTCGATCCAAATTAGTTCGTCTTGAGGGAAGCGATGTTCGTGTGCAGTACACAGGGTGTTGGTTTACGATAAAAATAAGCTCTTCTGTCGCACTGATAATCGCATGGCTGTTCCAACAACGAGGCACTAGGCCACCACAATGGTAGGTATGTTGCATCTAACCGTTAGTACCGCGTAAGGGCATACTTGTACTTGGCGATCGTCCCATAAAATGGTCAGGGTGGTAACGTTGTTCACGCGGAGAAGCAACTGGCGGCTGTAGAAGCCGTCCGCCGGTGTCTGGTACTCGTGACACAGACAGTAGTGAATGATGTACCTAAAAACATAAAAAATGAAATTAGTCTCACCATCAGATCCTTATTAAAATTATTCATTTCATAGCGAGGACAGCGCTACTGGGTGTACACAAGTGTTTAAAGGCGTGGCGAGGCATGGAGGGGGGGGGAGTGGAGTACAAGGTAAGTAGCATAAAATAATAAATAAATAGGGCCAGCTGGTGGCAAGTGCAAGGTAAGTGCAGAACAAGTGCTGGGAAGGGGGGGCTGTAGGATACTGAGACAGTCCCCCAGTGCAGGGGTTGACAGGGAGGCAGTGCAGGTGGAGAGTGGAAGGGCCCAGGACCGAGGTCGCAGACAGTGGACCAGTTGTAGCAGTGGATAGGGAGAGAGAAAGCAGAAGCAAAGAGGAAGGTTTTGAGGTGCTTCAGTAAAAGCAGATGTTTCTCCTCCAGATAGTGCGCGGTAGAAAACACTATGCCACATAGAACGAACAAGTACAACTGAACCCGTCTTTAAAGCCACTGTATAGTAATGAAATTGCGGTATAAACTCATCAAAAGTTACTTACATTATATTTGCATTTTCCATTGTGTCTCTGTGTAGGGCAGACCCGAAACACCACTCCTTCTTTGCCGACGTTACTTCTTCTAATGAACGTGGCTCATCGTTTTGTTTCTGAAATTTTATTCATTATCTTTTCTTAGTCTTTCAGGATGGTCCCGGCCTGTCAAGGTCAAATCACAATAGAACCTTATATTGGGTCGTGGGCCGTTCCGCCACCCGAGCAAAACATCAAAGCAGCTGACCTTCACTTTGAGCGAGCACACATTTCTAGTTAGCTCCAGTTAGTGTAAGGGCATCTTGTCTGCGTGCCTTTTTTTTTATTGTCCCTATGGGTCGGCCATGTGTTTGTAATATGGAAACATTCTATAATTTTTGTAAAAATGATTTATATTACTGTTTGGTTTAATTGCAATGGGCCTGCAACATGAGGAGACTCGAGAGAACAGACAATCGAATTACAATCATTTAAACCGTGATGTGTATTTCTCAATGAGCTCTGCTTTAGGTGGACATGGAACAGAGGCAATGTTGGGTGGCAATGCAGTTGTCCCCTGCATAGGTTCGTTCACCACTCCATGTATGTGCCTATCGAGGACATCTACGATAAGTCTCTCAATAAACTCATATTGCATATCCTCAAACACTGGTTTGATCACCCATTGTTTACTTCTTTTAGTGAAGGCCTTATTGTAGCGAAGCGTCCCTAAAGTTCCGGTCGTCCTACTTTGTTGACGGCCAACATTATGGTTATGTGCCAAGACCGCTAGAAGAGTCCGATTTATCATGCCTTCCATGCCAAAATGCAATCTTTTGGGCCTGTACTTTAGGCACATATTGTGGAACACCTCCAAATCTCCTGTGTGGCAGAATTCCGTGAGTCCCCTCAAATCTCTTGTTATAGTTTTATCAAATACAATCTTTTCAATGGCCTTGTGAGTGGGTGATGAAGGAATCAACCACTTCTTCTTCCGTGCCTCCTCTGTGGACAAATGGCCATGTTCACATTTGTGGAAATGCTCATTTGTCGACCATCGATGTACGTTGCTACAGTGCAACATTACTGACCGCCATTTTTCCAGTAGAATTTCCAACGACCCTTCACATGTTTTTGAGCTCCACCAAAGATGGTTGCTGATTGACTTGGACCACTGTGAAATACCTTGCATATCTTTTTTTTTTCCTGCAGCCGACAATTTTTTATTGATTGATTTTGCAAGATGCCAAACGTCAAATTGGTGATTTATATTTTTGTACTGTTCTCTCATTGTCTTGGCAATTGAAACGTGTCTGTCCGTGGCTATCAGGTCGATCACCATTCCCCGCGATTGTAGTTCTTGCAATGATGCTACAAAGCCAACTTTCTCCATGGCCACTGAGGATGTACTTTGTGACACCTGCACGACCACCGAACTCACAATTTTCTTACTTTCCATGTCCTGAAAGTGGTAGGTGCAGTACTTGGCTGAAAATCCTGGACTGTCGCATTGTCCATCACCGGCTAGCCTGAAGCGTTTGCCCGCGAATGTACTTTCCATTGACATTTTTTCCATTCTCCAAGCTTCGCTGATGGCTGGAAATAGATAATCGGTTTGGTATTTGTAGAACTGACTTTTCGCAATGAAATGGATTCCCACAAACTGAAAGAAATACTGTAACTTTTTAAAACTTGAACCACTAAAAAGTGCGGCCGCTGCACAAAGTAGATTGCCTGCTGGCAGTTGCCCCAGCATGGGTTGTGCAGACCATGTGAACGGATGATATTGTGTACAGGTGGCATGTATTTTAAGGTTAGTGCCTCGAATTGCACGAGTCACATTAATCAATGGCTCCCCACATACTTCCCCACCAACCCAATGCCCACATTTCATCATCATAATAATATCCATCAAACAGCTATCGAATACAATGAATTTGGCCTCTTTCCTTATACTGTCACTCTGCATCCCAGCTGGTTCGGCCTGTAACGTTGAGGACATGTCACTCGCATGAAAGGTACAATCTCTGATATCGTCTTCCGCTATGCTGAGTGATATTGATGGTGTTTCATTGTCGTCCACTTCATTCTCTTCCATTGCAACATCTGTTCCTTGTCCGGAGATGGGAGAAAAAAACAATGTCTTCAACTTTCGCGTGCTCTTATTTTTTGCGGGTGTGGATTCTGTGAATTGATCTACGACTGCATCCAAACTACCAGGAGGACATTCACTATCAATGGCTGGTGGTGGTATAGCTCCGTTGTCAATCACTTCATATTCTTCCCATTGGCACGATGCATCTCCAGTCTCAAGTCCCTGCCAAAAGGTTTGACAAGCAACATCTCTCGTTCGCTTCACTGTCTGTGTAGATCTAGTTCTTACACCCACTCGCAACTAGAGGACAGATTAGAAAAGGGATGTTCAGTTTAAACACAACTTACAGTATTGAACTATTGACAGTGAAAGACAACATAATATAGTGAACAGGACACTAACCTTCTTTTGCTTTCTTTTCTTTGAAACTTTCTTTCCTCGAACTTCAACATCTGGACGCTGTTGCTCCGACTCGTGTGTGCATGTCTCCACTTCCTCTCGCGCTGCAACGACTATACTTTCATGATAAGCACATCCATCACTCACTGAGGCTCCATCGACTCGCTGAAACATAGAACTTTCATTAGTATGTATAATAATATTGAAAACACAAAATGTACTTGGGGACCAATACCCATACGTACATCTCAATAGCAAAACACGAATGAACGCATTGTGTAGAACATTCAAACGACAATAGTTCACGCATTGTTGATCTAGTTAGATTGAACTGTCAAGATCCATACCTCGGGCTCCGCATAGACTTCCATTGATGATATTATTGAAGATGACGCTTCAGCAACTCCCTGAAACACAGTAATTGCATTAGTATGCTTTTCTATTTTGTTAAAAAGAACATAAACTTTGAGCAGGCGTCAACGGCTCATCTAAATAGACCTGCACAAATGATCAGTTGTCTAAAATAAATAATGGATATGTAAATATGATTCGATTTGCTCGATCGTTGGAAGTGTCACCACCCAGAGATCTGCATCAACTACTAGGGGTGATGTTCTTGTAGAAGAAGCTCCGTCATCTCCCTGAAACATAGTACTTGCGTTAATAAAGAAGGAAGTATAGCGGATGTAATCACGTCATATGATCTCGCTTGATCGAACTGTCAGTATCCATACCTTGAAATGCATAAGAACATCAAGGGACGATGTAACTGCGGTGCAAACTTCTGCAAGCTGTTGCGCCGACCCGTAACTGCATGCTCCCCCTTCTTCTTGGACTAATGCTCCATCGACTCCCTGAAACATAGGACTTTCATTAGTAATGAACACAATATTGAAAAAAGAAGACACATAGGAGGGCGACGACAGAAGGACATATCAATGGCTAAAAACGAAAGAAACATTGTGTGTAACAATCACGCTACAAGAATGCAAGATCTGATGATCTCCATCGATGGAACTGTCCGGAAACGTACCTCGAGCATCTGAGTGACATCAACGGTTGTCGTCAATACGTTGGACTCCTCAGCATCTCCCTGAAAGACAGTACTTGCATTATTTTGGATAACAATAATTATAACTGAAAACAAAGACTAGAGGACGAGTACAAGGGTGTACCATTAGGTAAAATAATTACACGATCAATTAAAACTATTGATTTACATGCCTAAAACAAGTCAGTGTCAGAATAGCTAAGTAAGATTACCCGATAGGCGCTTGAAGTGGCTGATGACTGCAATAACGACACGGATGGAGAATATTCCGCCTTCATATTGAGTGGATACATAAATGGGGAAATTATTGTTAGCTAATGCTACACACTACCGCAAGGCCGAGAGATAAATACGTAAACTTGACTCACCAGTGGAGGGATGTGGACGAATAGAGTGGGAATAGCGGTTGAGAGCAATTTTCGCCTCGCTCGCGGTGTTTTCTTCTTTATTAGCAATGATGTGGAGTACATGTCTGGGCTAAAGTGCCTGCTGCAGATGCGGTATCGATCACCCCTCTTGTCCGCAAAGACTTCTAGGACTCTACTTTCTAGCTCAGAGGCTGGATATCCGCAATATCGGACCCATTCTCTTATCTGATCTATTGTCTTAGGGAAAACATGCATTATAGTACCTTCAGATTTGTTATGGGTCTTCGAAGGGCAACCGCCAATGGAACAGGCAGGCATTATGGAAAGTTCTGAAAAGTAAAGATCAACAATTCTCTATGAATACCAATGTGTTAAAACAGTAAATGACACATAAAAGGTTCAATGCAAGGTCCGTTTTGGTTCTTGGAACTATACACGTTATTCACATGCGGATAAGTATTTCAATAACTTTCAAAAAATAGAAAAAGTAATTTGACTAAACTCAGAACATGTGACTAGTTCCTTGCATGTACTGTCGTGAACGAAAAGAAAACATGGATGCAATTTGATGACTACTAGCAAATAGATATAAATTAAAAAATTGGACGCAAAATGATTATGGTACATGGACTTACCTTGACGAACAAACAGTTAGATGCAGGGATCAGAGTAGTTTCTTGTCGTAGAACAGGGAGCAGTTCACAGGTTGCAAACTGACGAGTTTGCTCAAAGTGGTCACGGAAGTTCACAGAGACGAAGAGCAGATAACCAGCACCTTCACGGGTTGACTAGCAAAGCGCAAAGAAGTTCTCATTAGAAATATGAGGTGGGTTATAAAGAATTCGAACCAGGGGTGTGTTTGTGAATGAATGACGTGTATATGTCGTGGCATTATGTGGATTGCAGGGGGCCGTCCAGCGTGAGGGGGATGCTTGGCAGGAGACACGGGGTCTGGAGGTAGACATGGGAACAACAAACCCATGCTCTATAGACCACTTTGAAGTGTACATGGTCTTTGGCACCTCTTGGCCTTTATCGCTCCCTGACAGCTCCACTTGCCAGCAGCTCAAGTACCCCGGTGCGAACTGCCTTTGATAGGGCGGGGGGTGGATCGGGGCGGTGGTCGTGCAGACAAGACACAGGAAGACTCGTGAATGGAGACACACTTATGTGGATTGCAGGGGGCCGTCCAGCGTGAGGGGGATGCTTGGCAGGAGACACGGGGTCTGGAGGTAGACATGGGAACAACAAACCCATGCTCTATAGACCACTTTGAAGTGTACATGGTCTTTGGCACCTCTTGGCCTTTATCGCTCCCTGACAGCTCCACTTGCCAGCAGCTCAAGTACCCCGGTGCGAACTGCCTTTGATAAGGCGGGGGGTGGATCGGGGCGGTGGTCGTGCAGACAAGACCCGTTTGCCGCAGGGCCTCACCAAGGAGAGGCCATCTAACTGAATGTAAGAGGATGGCTGCAGGATCTACTACATGGAAGGCAGGGGGGTGAGTTTATAAATACCTCACCCTCCCAGGAGAATATACACTAGATTCATTTAAAAAATCAAAACAACCATTGTTAAAATATATGTTGGGCTTTATTTTAGATTTTAATTAAACATAAATAATAAACATTACACATTGTAAAGTTGAGGTTGCAGCACATCGAGGGAAAATCCGCGGTATTGTCCACTGTCACTGGGGAAATGTTGTCTAATGGCAAGTACCGCACAGGCAGGTATTACTCTCCGAACGCGGTGTCCGAGCCTCCCGTGAAGCCACCAAGTGAAGCAACGATAGGCCACCAGCCTGTACCACCTGTGAAAAAAAAAGATGCAAACTGTATTAAACTGACCAAACTTTCTTATCAATGTCGATTCAGGTAACACATGTCATTTTCCTTAGAAAAAAATTATATCTAGAAAATGCACTATATGGAACCAATTTACATGCGTTCCAATGATATGTAAATGTAATTTTATATGTGGGAGACGACCATGAAATAGTGGTGGCATCACTGACATCACAAACAGAGTATACTTACTCGTTACTCGGATTACGCGGACGAACAGTGCCACGAAGTTCGTGCATAAGCACCATCATCATCCTCAACACTGTCCGTGAGAGGCAGGCTTCCCTGAACTCTGGCAGCTCGGTGATGCATTGCGGACTTTGCTCGCCTTCCTGCTGACTTTGCTCGCTTTCCGAAATGTAGGCCAAGCACCCGGAATTTTCACGGCAGCAGCAGTTCTCCTCCTCAGTTGGCATTAGCTCGCACCGATTGCACGTGCACCAGGTGGAGACGCCGTCCATGCGACATGGTCCAGGCTCTTCATCCGTTGACTGGTCCTCCCAACTGCCGTCCGAATCCCCATCGTTTTCGCGTGCTTGCCTTTCCAGTAGTTCTTCCTCGGTGTACTCGGGCTCGTACATATACGGCATTATTGTGGCCATTGTGCGGTAAAGATAGTAAAATAATTTATAGCGGTGGTACTGGTATCTGTTCACACGGGCTACAAGCGGCGAAGGTAGCTGACCAGAGCACTGAAACGAGTCACAGAATACTCAAAGTAACACAGAGAGAGGAATGGAATCGAAAATCTGCTGCTGTATGTTGTGAAACGGTCTGTTTATACTTATTGGGGAAAGAGGCGTCCTGCCATTTCCATGGCAACACGTCAATAGCTGAGGCGCAGCGATTGTTGACACGAGACGTGCTTGAAATGGGCAGTACGCGTCTGCTGATGTCAGGCTCAGGGGCGGGGGATTTGATTTAGTGCCGCAAAGGCAGGTGAGCCAGGTCGATGCGGCGGAATGATAGGATTATCACAAAATGGAGGCTGATTTCGAGTGCGATAAGGGGCGAAAAGTCGGGTAAGGTCCATAGGAAAGTTTCCTACGATCTACCGATTTATGCTTACAAACACATGGCCGACCCGTAGGGACAATAAAAAAAAAGTCCCGGAACTCTCCTTTAACCTCTCCATTTTCTATGTCCCATTAACGAGGCCAGGCAGAGTCAGCAAATTGACTCATTGTGCACACCTGCAGCCTGCAAGACCTTCAAACCAGTATAAAAAGCACCCAAGCACTCAATGGTTGAACCGAGTAGGAGGGCGGATGTAAGACACAGCTGAGCCATAGTATACCAGGACCAGAAGGCAGAGAGCAGGACGCAGAGACACTTGCCCCTGCAGACTAAGGCAAGGAGGAGGAAGCGTGGCGAGGGAAACAGTCTGAAATTGGGAGCCAACGTGATTCCTGCAAGACCCTGTGAATTCCTCATTCCCCAGTGCAATGAAAAGGAGCCCAGGTGTGTCCGAGGAGCAGGGAGCAAGATCCTGACCTCAGTGGTTGAAGACGGAGCCAGCCGATGCAGTCACGTGACAGTGACTTTCTCGAGTCAAAGAAACCCAGTACGCAAGTCTGTGCTGCTCTCACTACAGTGTGTCTGAGCAAGCACGTGCAGGCGGCACACTAATGAAAGCTATTACTGGAATCAATGCAAATGAATGCAGGAACGAACTAGTGACATGGGAAACAACATAACAGAGTGGTCACGTACGTAATCGTCAGACTGAGGAGCTCCTGTGAGGAAAAGGGGAGCTGTGTGAAAAAGTCCCAAAGTAAACGGAAAAAGACTTTCCATATAAAACAAGAGTGTTAAGAAGCATTGGGGTGCAGCCCAAGCAGGAGGATGATCCAGGATGACTGCAGAGACCCCACAAGGAAAACAGAAGAAACATTGAAGTAAGGCACCTGGTTGCACGACCAGTAGAGGGTGGCCTGTGCGGTCCAACAACTGCGCCGTGACCAGGGGAGCCCTAAGCTGCATGAAGTATTGTGAACTGAAACGTGATATTATACAAGAGGCAAGGGTGAGCCAGTTACATATTTTGTGGAGTGCAAAGCAGTCAACACGGTCACACTCGGGGCGAGGGAAGCCCGAAAGACCCGCTACAGAAGAATATCCTGACCAGAGAAGGTATGCTGAACTTTTGTCCAGCCAATCTGAATTGCCAAGAGAATCCTAAGCCTCTGTGGAACTTTCAAAATCTGAGTGCGTTGAACTTGGGGGAAGGGAGCTGCAGAGGAGCTCCACGGTCTCCCTAATTTTACTTTGAACACTATCGAGTTGGCCAAATCCCATTCACTCTCTTATGCTGTAGAAGTGAGGGCCAGCATAGGTTTTGATACAGCCAGATTTGTACATTCGACTGACCCACTTAGACTCCCCTTAGTTTTCCTTTCGTTAGGGAACATACCCACAGCAGAGTTAGGGCAAGTTAGGTATTTTCCCACCCCGACCACTGAAATAAAAAAATAAAAATAAAAAAATAAAAAACACTCATCTCATCTTGATAACAAAAGTAAAACCACTTGAGAAGAAACACAAAATAAAAAAATAGCCACAAACTGCTGCAGTGTCACTTGAGGTCAGCCTTTTGCTCCGGTTCACAAATGCTGGCATTCGGGACTTCAATGCTACAGCACGATCCAAAACCGTCTCCAAGCGTCTTCTCTGCGTTGTTAATTACAACAGGTGGCATTAAGCTTTACTTGCGAGGCTTTGAAAATTAGCTCCCTTTTGTCACAGAGCTGCTAATACTATATGGGGGTGCTCACTTTTATGGTTGGCCAAACTTGTCAAAATTCTTTTGCGCTATACTGCTATAGGTTTTAATCGTTGAACTTCAACAATTAAAACAAATGTCGCAAACCGCAAAAGTATTCGAATTTTTTTAATTTAATAAATAAATAAAGAATGTGGGCAGCGATGTGGTAACATTACACAAAACACTGACATTTTATGTTAAATGTTTGCCCAAAAAGTGTCTCTTGTGGCGTTTGGGGTCCTGCAAGAAAAAAAGGTCGTGCTGTGCATGGTTAAGCAAGAGACTATAGAGCAGAGGTTGCCATTTGATTGGCTGTGAGGAGGAGGCCGGGAGTTACCGTTGCTTGCATCCAGGCGATTGTGGAGCGCGTGAATGGCGAGTCAACATCACTGACTGGTCATGTGGTGCAGGCTCCTACACGCAGATTGACGAGGTGGTATGAATCGGTTTTAGGTTTCGGGAGATGCAATTAAAGAAGTACTTTGATTGTGTGGAGCTTGATACGTTAAGAGGAGAAAGCAGAGGTTGTGGTTTCCATAGTTGCATGGGTGTCGGTTAGGGTACGAGCCTGGCAGCAAGATGTCAGAATAAACTCGCATACATGTTATAGGCCAGCATGGGTCACCAACATTGCCCCAACCATCAGCATTGAGCCTGCAGTCCTGTCCAGGTACAGCAGCAATACGTGTGCAGCCCTGCATGGAACAGCAGATTGCGCTGTAGTACATATGCCATTGATCCGTCGTTTATAAAGCTTCTTGTTGAGGACAGCCCCCGGGGGATAGTGGCTGCTTTCTCGCTAAGGTGGGCCCCGTTGGAGCACTGGTTCTTGTGAGCTGCGCTAATGTGACAAAATAACGACTGCTTTGCTCTGTAGAGGCGGGAGTTGTGGCTAAACTGCCAACTCAGCTCCACACTACTACTAAACCAGCAGCATACCCAATCATAGAGGTTAAACAATCATAAAGGTTAAACAAGCGCAGCCCGGCAGTTGTACCTCCTTTGCCTCTCTTGGTAATTTGCGCCGAGGGCAGGCTGCATCTTCAGGAGGGCTGTGAGCTGATAACAGTAGCCACCCAAACAACCGATCCAAAATTAGGGACTGTATATATATATAATAAAGGCTCTAGAACAATAGGATCTCAAATAAAACCATCAAACAAAGCAAACAAATAAAAAAACACAACTTGTTGTGCAAGGGCACTCGGGGTTGATAAGCAGGGGGGTTTTAAACAAAGAGGCTTATCAACAATGTTAATTAATCAAGGGTAGGTCTTTGGAAGGTTTACAAGAGGGGTCTTAAAGTCACCACGGTCCATTACAATGGACCAGGGGGACAGGCCCTCTTTAAGATACCGTAGTTCTGGTCTTAAGGTACTCCACAGGGTTGAGCAGAGGTTCTAAGTGCTTTTGCTATGGTTGAGCCAGAGTCGTGCAGTACTTCTGGAGTCAGCGTTGAATTGGTTCTAAATGAAGACTCCCACTGGATATAGTTTGAGTCGAGACAGTTCAGTCGATGCCTTACAATGCTTCGAGACAGCAGTTGATATGGTGGTGAAACAATGCTTTTGCCGAGTTGGCATACAAGACTGGCACAGTTGATGGCTTCCTGAAGGTAGGGTTGGCTCTTTAGTCAGTTGCCTTCACAGCCATCGATCGGGTTGAACGATGCAGTCCACTGCAATGGGTAGAGCTGGTATTTGGATGGCTCAAAATGCATTAAGAAGTTTGAAGGTTTGTAGAGTGCCAGACCCAGAACTACAGATCCTGTAGCAGCCCAAAGTGAGTTGAGTGCAGTCGAGCCAGATTGCAGCGGTTTTGAGATCATGAAATAGGGTCCATGCTGCTTCTGGACTTCTGGGTTACTACAAGGCCCTATCCAGGGTCTCCAGGACAAGGTGGGTCCTTAAACAGTTCTGCATTTCCACTCCAGGATGTTGACTGGCACCTGCAGGAGGTTCTTCACCTCCAGTGAGCAGGGTCCTGTTCCAGTGCACCACCCAGCAGAGAGGCCGTAGTCCAGCAGAAGTGTCACCCCCCCCACTGTTCCTTGATGTGGTGGGGTTAGGGAGCAGAGCTTGCCTCTGCCTTGGATTCCTTCTGTTCTGTCTTGACCTCTCTGGCAGAGGCCTTTGCAATAGATTATTTTCCTAACACAGACCTAGTGAAGCCTTCTGGTCTTTAGAGTCCAAAGATGAAGAGGATTTCCTCACCTTATAAAGGAAAAATGTCACAGGAAATTTGGTCGAAGAGAAAGCTTGCTGTATGGAATCCAGTCCAAATTGACGTATTAAGTGTCCTTGACCTTCTGACATACCCAGAGTGCCTTGTCTACAGGAAATGGATTTGGGGGGGGGGGGGGTAAATCAAAGAAGGCATCTTTGAGGACATTGTCCCATTTTGCAGTTGTGGATACATCAAGGCCAGACAGCTAACACACATCAGCAATGTCATAGCTGAAGCCCTGCTCACAGAGATGACACTAGCAGAATATAAAATCCTGTGGCGCAATTGTATGACCGTAGCAGTCACCATGCCACTAACAGGCATGCCTTAGATTTACAGTTTAGTGTGCCACCAAGCTGACTAGTTTGCGCAAGTCATAATTTGAATCAGAGGTGTTGACAATTAAAATGCCTCCTCTGCCTATTACAACTGTGTTCCAATTGCTGTCAGGAATGCCTATGTGACCTTTTAACCTGCCCTGCTGGCACCACAGGGATGGTGATATAGATGTCAGGAGACTGCTACTTCCAAACCACATGAATACACTATACTTCTGACTTGGAGCTTTATGAAAAGGAGGCCTGAATAGCACACCACCCTTCCAGAAACAGATTTACCTGTATCATTTTATTAAATACAAAACAACAAAAAACAAAAAGGTTTTCACACCCTCGCAGATGGTAATACATCACACCAGCATCTAATATTACAAGTTATGCTATGCATCATTTGTGAAAGAACAGGTTTGCCATTGTCAGGCTTCTTGACACAGATGTCTGTGGTCCAGAAAGCATTTTAAGTCATTTTAATCATGCCCAGTGGAACGAAGACAGGGTTCCCCTGTAGGTCACTCCTAATTTGGAATCCATGTCTCCCACCTAATGACCTCTGCAGACATCTCTCTAAAGGTGTCTGGGTACCTCAAGACCTGCCATTGCGCCAGCTCTTGAATTTGGATGGATGATGACCTATGCATGACCACTTGTGTCAGCTGGGTGTGGCTTCCACACCTATGCTAATGACATGATCCCACTAGGTAAAGGATGCTGCAGGCATCATGCCCACTCATGCCACTGCCACAATCGGCCATTGGATGGGAAATTTGTTTAACGGGAACACTGCTTATACTCTGCTTTTGCTCATTGGCTGCAAGTGTATGAATCAAGCCCCCAATACAACCTCAATTCCCTCGAAGGATGGAGGCCCTGTCCAAGAGACCAAACAAGACAAAACGTGCTTTTGGTACATCCATGGACATTTTGCACAAGACAAGGTGTAGTAGTTCCTACAGGAGACTCTTCACCCATGTTTGTCATAGCCCCCATCTTGCAAACTAACAGCTAGCAAGACAAAGAAAGGAACTGCACTTTGGAACTCACTGTCTCCCCACTTTCGACACAACCAAGACTACATGGCTTTCCGTAAAGCACCGAAAACCTGGCCTTTTCCCCCCCAAACCATGTAAGGGACCGTTAAGGGCCGCTAAACCCTCCACCAAATGGACCCTCCAATGGGCAGTTGTTGGCTAAAATGCCATGATCACGGAAGGCCGGAAAAGTCGGGCCACGGAAGCTGGCTAGAACAGCATTATCACAGACAGTAGAACAGTCGGGTCACGGAAGCCAGTTTAGGCATTAGTCTGCTCTGTGCCCGGTAGCTGCTGGCTCAACTATAAATGGCAGAGCTCCTCTCCTCCCGCCCCCTTGTGCCAAAAAAAAAGGTGACCATGCCCCCCTCTGCGCTCCAATCATAAATGATCCCAACTCCAAACCTGAGACATAACAAGACTATAATAGGATGCTATGACCAGGCACGCTCACTGTCAACCGAGCAGACTGGCACCGTGCTCTAAGACCGGAGATATCTGTCTGTATCTATCAACCTGGAAACTAATGCCCTGACCCCAACTAGAGCCCAACAGCACCTAGGTTCCCCACCAAAAATGAGCTTAAACATGGTCTTCACCTAAGTAAGCATGACGCTATCCCTCCAGGAGATGCCAACCACTGTCATGCCAACTTATCCGCAAGCTACTGCGCATAGCTACAATCCCAGAGTGTAATAGCTCCTCAGTCCGTCAAATACGATTGGGCCTGTTCTTATTAACCTATGTCAAGCTTAACTATCTGGGAATTAGCACTCAAGCACCACTATCGCAGAGCCTAATAGCACTTATATTTCAAACATTACCATTGGGCCGGATCATGTCACCCATTGGATACACTGAGCGGTATCTCATCAGGCCAGGGTACCCTGGCCTACCTAGCAATAATGCCAAGTAATCCACCACCCGAGGCACGTTAGCAACTACGCTTGGTTTATTCTTGCTCTTATCTCCCCAAGAACATGAACTACGTCCTCCAACCGGTCAGCTCTTTAGCACTCATGCTCTCAGAAAGGACAGGAACAAGGTTGACGGGATTCCACAACTCAAACCATAAACGTGTCAGGAATACCCATGCACCCGCTATAGGCAATGACCAGGGAACTGAAAAATGGGCCCTCAAGCACCTACAACCGAGCTTCTGAAACAAGGACCCTCAAAGCGAGTAATCACAACTCACTCTGCACTAGTCAAGGAATTTCTCGAGGAGCCCCATTCACCTGAACCACCAGGACAGGCACAGGGTCAGCTCAGCAGGCTCTGGAAAGTAACCATGGACAGGGGCCTCTCACCATTAAGCACAGACACTCACTCATATGAATGTGCACACTCTCTCTCCTTCACACCAACAAACAATAGAATGCAGCTACACCCCTCGATCAATTTCGGTCTAGCTGCACCCATACCTACACTGATATATGAACTCCTCAACAGTCTTTACAATGCAGTTATACCCCACGAAATAAAAATCGGCCTAGCTACACATAATCTTATTTACAGGTTCCACTGCCACCAGAATGCAGACTCGGAGACCAACTACCTTGCTGCACACATTCCACCGATCTCCCATAACCATCGCACCGCGCCCAGCATTAGCCTGCAGCCACTCAGCACGTAATCTGCACTAGCTGCACCCATACCGAGTGCCCTCAAGAACTATATACTGCCCTACTCTCTCCACTGACCTCGACTGCGGTCCCCAAGGACGTTCAACCCACAGCACTTTGAGATCTTTTCAATGGTAGATAAGGCGCTATACAAATGCATAACATAACTTCAACTCCCTTCAAATGGCTCTGCAGACGAAGTTCGTCATATAGAAATTGAAATTACACTCCAGCTAGACCTTTTGTAGGGAAGAGCAGGTTTACTGACACTTTTGCAGATATCAGAAAGCTTTGATACCGAACTGCCACACAGGTAAACCGTTTTCCCTATAAGCCAGTTTAGTCCTAGGTACAGCTCCTGCCAGCTGTGCTTCTGCTCTCAGACTCCCAAGCACTTAGGTAAACCATTGGAGGGGTTCCCTGCTCCCTCCCTTCTTCCTTACTTTCAGCTCTGCGGTGTGCAATGGTTATAGGTCAAAGTATCGAATCAAAAGGATTGAATGACAAAAGGGTCGAATCAAAAGGACCGAAATCAAAAGGGTCGAATATTTTCCCCTTTTTTGTGGTAAAAACCACTTTTGTTTTCCTATACGGAAACCAAAAAAAAAATATATATATACCTAAAAAAAAAGAATAAAAAAAAAAAATAATTCGACCCTTTTGTTTTCGGTCCTATTGACTCGACCCTTTGGGATTCGATCCTTTTGGATTCGAACCTTTGACCGGACACAGTGTGCAATGACATGTATAGAATTAGTGGAGCCACCTGCTCCCTAAAGCTTCTATCATGCCATGGGTCCTGTCCACCTTTCGCCCCCATTCATGTCCCCCTGAAGACAATGCCTCGAGACGCTCACTTTATAGCATGCAGCAATCCACATCGCATATAAACTGGACCGAAACAAAGCTCACAAGCCAACGAATGTTCACCCTCCATTAACAGTGAGAGAACAACTGGGAGCTATTTAGCTCCTTAGCGCAGCCTAGTACTATCGTCTGTTCGCTTCAGACCCAAAACTACCAGGACACCCCAGGCCAAGTAGAGCATACAAACATACCGATCTGCCATGAACTCTTTTGAGAATTTGTATATAGGTTCTTCTTAACCGTATTCTTGAGCCGCATGACTTCTGGGTTAAAATTGGGAACCAATCAAGGCTGTTTTTGGGCATTTGCAGTACCTCACATCCAAGAGGCGATTAAGGCACAGTGCAGAGTAGTACTGTCCTTTGCTTTCTAACTTTACAGTAGTTCAGGAAACGGCTTTTGAAACTAGGTAACCGCTACACGAATATTAAAAAGGCATAATGCGTCATATCCTAGGACTTTGCAATGAATACAAAAATATACTGTATAGAAAGTTAGTTTGATTCCAAGTGACAATTTGTGGCACGCCATTTACTAGCTCTTCGCTCGCCAGGGTTAGCTCCGTTTTACCGGATCATGCCGGATACCCAGGAGACACTTTAAGCTCCCGCTCAAAAACCCAATGGATACAATTCCAAAATAGGCGCGAGTTAGCTGCCATTTTGCTCATGTCGGTGCAAACAATTCAAACAGGCCTCATACAAAGCAGACCAACATCTGCCAACCTACCAGTGAGCGTGCACTAGAAATATTTGTATTATTCTTTTTTTAAATCACTGGATTCAATATTATTTTTGGAGTTGGGCCCAATAACCCGTGGCTAGAGATGGCTCAGTTCATGGCGAGCACTCTACAAAGGAACCTACCACAACACAAGATCATTCTAAGAGTGATGCCGGCCTCCCTTTAGGGGCTTGCTATACTGTGACAGCACATCTACTTGGAACTGCAATTAACCTTCAAGCTGTCGATACCTTAACACGTTGCACCTACGTCCATGCATCCAAACCTTTAAGAACCGAGGATCGGAACTTCTGCAGCAAATCCCTCGCAGGACACGGCCGCAGTGTTGTGCGATGCAGGTGCGCAGGAGATGCTGCCCGTCAATACGCAATACATTGTGCCTACGTCTACGCATTGAAATCTTACAGAACCGAGGATCGGACCCTCTGCAGCAAAGCCCTTGCAGGACAAGGCTGCAGTGTTGTGCGACGCAGGAGACGCTGCCCGTCGATAGGTTAATAAGTTGCACTTACGCACACGCATCCAAACCTTTAATAACCGAGGATTAAACCCCTCTGCGGCAAAGCCATCGCAGGAAATGGCCACAGTGTTGTGCGACTCTGCTGTTCTGCGAAAAAGGGGTAGCAGTGCAGTGCGAGAGCACGCAGCCCAGCCATCAACCAGCAGCAACCGAAAAAGGAAGGTACAGGAAGTGGGAGCAGCTACTGCTCTCTATTAAACTTCCGGCCTTTGCGAGTAATTCCACCTGTCTGGCATAATGTGCTTTGTCCCTGTGCAACCCTAGGCTTTCCCCTTAGCGGTGAGCTGTACTTGTGTCCTTTCTCTAGGTCCCCTTTCAATTGCAGTCATTGTTGCTCTGTGTACTTTGTCCCATTAAGCTCTCTCCCACTCGTTAGATCCCCTTCTGTGGTTACTGTTGTGCTGTGTGGACTGTGTCCCATTAGGCTCTCTCCCACTCTAGGTAACCTCTCAGCTGTGGTTACTGTTGTACTGTGAGCCGTTTCCCTTTTGGCTCTCTCCCACTTTGCAGGTTCCCTACTAGTGCGGGGTACTGTTTCTACTGTTGTGCATCACCTGTCTGCTCCTCCTGTGTGCTCCCTTCTGTGTGATTCCGACCCCCCCCCCCCCCATCTGCATACACTGTGCGCCATGGTGCTAGCCTGTGCAGTTCTTCATTCTCCCACTCCTTCCTCCTACTTTCCTCCTTGCACACCCTATGGTGCTCTCCGTTTCTCAAATCTTCTCTAACTGCTACTATCTCCTATCCTATCCCTCTCACTAAATCTGGAAGGAAGAAGTTCAAGAGGGACATCCTGGTCTCCAACCTCTTTGTCGTTCCCTCACCAGACCTATGGACCCCTCATATGGTCTTCGCTCTCTCTTCCATCGGTTCCCCATTATCGGTGGGAGGGCCTCTTTGCCTCCTTCCACTCCTACAAGTTCATCATTAATATCTACTTGAATGGCACCATCTTGGTCCAGGGCCCTCAGCCAAACCTCTTCTTCGATAGGCATCTCCTGCGTCTTCTTAATTTCCTTCCTTCTCCTGCTAGCACCTCTCTGGCTCCTCTGTCACCTCCATCTACCTTCCTCCTCCTCTCTGGCTACTATGCAACCTCCTGCTTCCACCTCTGCCCACTGTCGGGCCCCTGCACCTCCTCCGCAGGGTGTACCTCAAGCCTGTACCCCAACACAGAAGTCTTTCAAATGTGGCAGCCTGCTTCACGTCACTACTCTTACTCTTGCTCTGCTGTCAAACACTCCTCTGACATCTTCCACCTTCTCGAAGAACTTTACCTGGATATCCTCGCTCTCACCGAGACATTGTTCACAGCCAGCTCTGTCACGAGCTTTGACACTCTCCTCCCGGATGGCTACAAGATCCTCTCCACACCCAAAACCAACCGACCCGGAGAGTAACCTGACCTTTCCAGAGTGTGTCCTTGCTTCTGTCATTCCTACGCAGGCCTACTCCTCCTTTGAATGCCTGGTCTGTAGGCTCTCTCTCCCTCTCCTGGACTGCGAGACTTTCCCTTGGCCTCAATCCCAGGGATAATATCTCTCCAGCCCCGATATCTCTCCACTGGCTCCCATTGGCTGCAAGGATCAAGTTCAAGACCCTATGCATAGTCCACAAGGCTTTCTGGGCCAGTGGTCCGCACTACATTCAAATTTCTCTTCCAAAATACCTTCCCTCTCGGGCCCTTCGCTCCGCTACCTCAAACTCTCTGAGGGTTAGACTCTTCTCCAGGCAGAGAATGGAGTGGAGGGAGGCGGGGGTAGATCCCGCTCTACTGCAGTGGCCTCCCTCTGGAATGGCCACCATGCCCCGCTCAAACCCGAGTCGGACAACCTGAAGTTTCAGAGGCAGCTCAAGATTTATTTTTCTCCCTCTCCTCTGTCTCCCGCCCTCTCCCTCTCTCTTCCCATCCCCCTCTAACCCACCCATCTCCTGCGCAGACTGGTTGCTTGGCTACCCTCAGAGTCTACTGGGTACCAGGTTCCTCCATGATCAGTCTCATCTGCACTGGCTCCGGGCCTACGACGCACTTACAAATACCAACAGTCCCTTCCTGCTTGCACTTACCCAGAGTCGTGTTGCCCTGTCTGCACTTACTCAGAGCAACGCTGCCCTGATTGCGCTTCCCTCTTTCCTCTCCCTGGCACTTAACCCCCGCCCCCCTCTGCTTCGCCCCGCTGCACTTTACGTTGTTGCACTTGCATGGTTTGAATGACAAGGCCTAGTGTAGTGTAATGACATACATCAACTCTGGGGACATTTTAAGCAGAGCATGTGCTCCCGGATGCATCCAGTCAGGATAAGAATGTGCTTAAGAAGGGGCAAAGGTCCTCTCCTTGGAAAGCTTTAGCGCAATAGGTCAGTGTTCCAATAACCAGAATGGCACCGACTTCCAAGCACTAGACAAGTGAGCGGCAGTCTTGGGTTCCAACAGGGTAACCGCCTTGCAACCTCTGCGACGTTGCATTGAGTCGAGTGAATCCAGGATAAGCAGAAGAGTCCCGGGCATGTGGAAAAACGCTGAAACGTAAAATATCATAGAACAAACTAGACCTAGCCAACTCAATAAATGGATGGCAGGGTGAACCATCTGACCACCCAAGACCCTCTAGTCACAGAGACGAGGTTGCTTTATCCCCAGATGCAGAAGGCGTTTATCTGGAATGTAATGGTTTACAGGGCTTGCAGTATCGAGGCTTCAGGGTTGGGGCAGCAGTGCAAAGTCCAAGAGAAACAAAAAAGGGAAAGCGATGATGGTTGTCGTACCCCTTCCCAGTGTCCTTATACCAAGTAAAAAAACAGACCTATGAAAAACTGTCAGTTACTTTACTGATCTCACCACTACGATCTCCAGTTCAAAACAGCATGAAAATTAATGCAATCCACTGGAAAGTGCCTGCGCACACAAAGGAGTCCCAGCAACCCTCAAAAACCCAACCCTCCGCCACCCTCCCCTCCAAACTTCCCCCCCAAAGTGTACTTTGTGCCGCTTAGTCTAGAAAACAAATAGGGCTTCAGAACAGACGAGCCAGCATACAATCGATTTTGGTACATGGCAAATAAAGGGAATGCAATAGGAAATTAATTATCAAAATATAGTAGGGGGAAGGGGGATAGACTAGGAAAACTGTTTTTTAAAAGGTTACGTGAAATTTCCAGAAAAACGAAAATGACACTCGTTTTTACTACGGCTGCAAATGACAGACACGCTTTAAGCAATGGGGAAATCACTATAGAAAAATCGGTTTTCAGTTAAAATGACAGAGCAAGGAGATTACCCACAATAAGAAAATCGGTTTGGGTTCAAAATGACAGATGCAAACAGAAATTCGTTTTGTAAAAAACCATTTAAAACACACAGACAAATTTGTTTTTAGCTCATAAAGAAATTCATTATTTGGGGAAACGCTTTAAAACTATAAGAACTCGCAAGACTCTGAAGAGATAGTTTCGAATTCTAACTACCTTGAACCTGTGAAATAATGAGGAAATTAATTGATTTACTAAACAAAAATATACTAGGAATCTAGACAAGCAACTGGAGATTCTTCAAGGGAAATGACAGAAATGCATAGGCAAACGCAAAGGATTTTCACTGGGAACAATTGCTACAATGCACAGACAAGTGAACTATCTTTCAATGGGAAAATGACACAAAGAAGATAGGGGGTTTTTCCATGGGGGAATCTCTATGGCAATGCTGACGAAGAGATGGCTTATTTAATCTATTGCTGGGAATGTATATACTTACAGGGGAGGGCTTGATGGAAATCAAGGGAGCACTAGGGCATCATGGCAGGGACAATCAAAGGGTCAGTCAAGGTCTCTCTCTGTCCTCCAAAAAGGTCCCACTCCAGCTCCTGGCTTCACTCAAGATTTAGGCCCAACTCTACAAGCATGGTTCCAGATTTGGTAAGCTGCACACCTCAGATTTGGTAGGGCGAGTCCTGATTTGATGCAGAGTGACCTATTTATAAGGCAAGTGGCATCACTGATTTGTCATAGTTCTCACAAAATTGATAGGGCAGTGTTCAGAGCCTCTGCAGCCTTCACTCCGGTCATACTATTGTGCAGATGCTCAGCAATGACCACCAAATTATGGCTGTCCATTCCTGCAGTGAGATTCACCGCAGAATGCATGCTATCCAGACCCTAAAATGAGGTTCAGCTTGAGGCCTAATGCGGTCCACGTCCTCCAAGATTCTCGTCTTCAGATATTGCATTTTGGAGATGCCAATCAATTACCCAGAGTGAGGTTCAATAAGGACCTGAGGCTACCAATATCCTCCATGAGGTGCGCTGACAACCTAGTGATGTCCAGTCCTCTGGGTTTCACTGAAGGTGTAAGGTGCCCAGACCCAGAGATTCAATGTCGAAGTAGTGCTGTACAGATGCTCACGGAGGTTCATAGTCAAATTGGACATCTCCCTCTCGGGATACAAGATACATCTATTAACCACAACTAAAAAGAACCTACATAGAAATAACATTCTGAAAAGGGTTTAAATCTCTTACAAATCAAATTAAGTTCAGCTGGTTATAAATCATTTTTAACAAACGGCAGCATGCTATGAGAAAGTGTACTTGCCCGATTGGGTAAAATGTGCGCTTGTGGTGTGAAGGACCATTTAGACAACATTTGTGTCTTATGTAAATGGGAGACAAACGAATTTCTCAATTTTTCGATGCACAATACTCTAAATAAATTGAGTTGTGCACTTACAACCAATGTAGTGGTTGAAGACGGGGAGATACATTATCATTGCGACCAGGTTTGAGAAGAACTAGAGCAGCGGAGTTCTGATCCATAGGAAGGTTTGCAGCTAAGCACCGGGCAGACCAAGTTACACTGCATTATAATCATCTATACTTAAAGATTTTCAGTAGCTAGCGAGAAGCAAGGAGGCAAGAGAAATATTGTAAAAATCATAAAAAGGATGTCAACTGAAAAGGCAAGATTGTGTTCTTTAGCAATATGAAGAGTCACGGGCAACTACTAAGTTGTAAATCTAAGGGACTATGATAGGTAGCCACATTGGATTACACCAATGCCAATTCCTGCACTTGCGCAATCTCAATGTCACCTGGCCTAGTAGGATTGTTGTCCGTCTTCCCTCTGTTTCCCCTCCCTTGCCGTATCGCACCTTGAAACACTTGTGTATAGGTGCGTTATAAATGCCATATCATATCATATATAAACCACAGACTAAAAACACAGTTTCAGTAGGTTTGAAGATCAACCAGGTGCTTATTGCAAACAGACAGTCCTGCACCCAGAACTCCAAAAAAGAAGGAGACGAGGGAGAATCAGATTGCCTTCAATATGTAGCGAAAACTCCACATCACAAGTATTTGCGTAACAAGGCAGCCAAGGGGCTTCCATAGAGGTTAACAGCAATGAGATCACCAAACCCAGAGGAATACCACAAGCAATATGGGTGTCAGAACAAGCATGGTCCAGGCATGATTTAATCAAGGCATAAGCTCATCACCCACATAAAATGCAGAAGGGTTGTGTCGTTAACGGTGCCAACTGCTACAAGGGAATCAAGAAACAACAGACATCCTGCACAATTGTGAGGTTATCCATCCCCACTAGCATCACCCACTTAGTACTGCATCCGGGGCGTAGTCCTGCTTGAAAGTTATCCAGGAAACTACCCTCCTCAACAAAATTCTTGAGTTGTTGCCTGGATTTTCTCTAGAAGAGTCCAAGGATTTAGACATTGAGAAACATTTGCTAGATCGGCTATATCCAAGGATTTTATTTTTTTAAATAATAAAAAAGGCATCAACACTGCTGTTCAATGTGCTTGATCAAACCCCGTGGTAAGTGAGGGAGTGGCAATCTTTCTCAATTGACTCTAGAATACAATTTCTTTCCACCATTTTGGATAGTTGGATCACAAAGCCCTACACCAGGGGGCCCGGTTTTACCAATCCACAAGGAAATGTAACATAGGTGAAAAACAATGGGTAGCACAAACGCCGAGTTACGTCACTGTGGTGCTAGTGCCATGAAGACCCTAAGTGAGGTTCACTGAAGACCTAGCGTTCACCATACCCTCAGTGAGGTGCTCTGTAGTACACGTCAGGTGCCCAGCAAGATGTATTGCAGATAAAGGTTTTTCCAAACCCTCAGTAGAGTTTGCTGCTGGCATCGTTCTGCCCATAGCCTTGGTGAGGTTCGCTGCAGGCAAAGTTCTGCCTAGCCCGTTGTGAAGTTCCCTGCAAGTATAGTTCTGCCAAACCCGCGGCGAGGTTCACTGCAGACATAGTTCTGCTCATAACCGTGGTGACATTCCCTGCAGACAGTTCTGCCCAAATGCCCAGTGAAGTTCACTACAGACTTAGTGCTATCCAGACTGTAAATAGGTTCACTGCATAGCTGGTAGTGTTGAGGAAAAATAAGGACAAGTCGAAGAGGTTCCCAAGCATCCAGTGTACACTACACATAGTCATACTGTACCTGTCTCTGAGCTGGCAGACAGAGGGCTAATGTGGACCTACATAGCTTAAGAGCTGCATTCATCAAACGGATATCCTGCTACAAGGTTATCAGATCATTGGGTCAAACACAGTTTGGAGATGTGGCAAGCTAATAAGTAAAATCACTGAAGAGAGGAACCTTCCATCTACTTATAAACCTGTGAACGTAGATAAATGTCCCTGCAAAGATTCCAAGTATCCCTTCTGGGCAAGTGTGCTACCCGTAGCAAACGGTGATGGGCCACCTATCTACGTGAAATACAGAGAGAGAACGGTCCCTAGCTGCACTACCTGGTTTGTGAAAATCACCCACTCGTATATCACCAATGTAAAAATGATGGTTGAAGCTGGTCATAATATGCTTTATTCTTGACTGTTTTTCCACCATGTAGGAAAGACATTTAAAAACCTTTTTCTGCAAACATAGGAAAGGGGCTGCTATGTACTCCTATTCCACTATGTCTGCTCAGTCCTATTCCTAATATTAATAGTCATCTTCAATGAATGGATTTGCAAAGGAAGCAAGTGAGAAAGAACCTTCACTTGGAACTATTCTAAAATGGTAGTTTGCTGGGTGTACCTTATACATCCATTGGTATCATCAACCGGTTTCGGTGGGAAACACCAATTTTCACCACCTTCATCAGGACGGTAGATCAGTGTGAAGCCATGACCCTCCCTGCGTCTTGTTCAATTGCCAAAACAAAAATTCCACAGCAAAACGACTTCACACTGGATAGCACACACTCTGTTGGAGACAAACAAAAATAGAAAGACAAATGGTACTCTATTGAGGACAAAAACAACTATTGGAGGGTACACCGAACAACTACACGATTGCGAGTGCATCATAACAAAAGGAGAGAGTCACTTGCATTGCCAGATGTTTCAAAACTGACCAGTATGGTGCTTCGTTGGACGTCAACTGATAGATTGCAGGACGTGTCAGGCGGGGCATCACCGTGTGTCCCCATGACGAACAAGAACCACAAGTTTCATATTGTTGTGATAACTGGAAACATAGCTCTCAATATCACACACCCCGGAGCATTGGTATACATTTTTATCTGATGTATGGTTTCCTTATCTTTCAGTGCCTGGGAGTGAACGAGTCTATATAGTAAACTGCCTCACACTATCGTTAGTGTCAAAACAAACTATGGACAAGTTTAACTGCCAAAACCCTACTGCACGTCTCAGGGCTGCTCTCGTATCGACTTTCCTATGGCTGTGCGAATCGCTCTGCCGGAGCACGTAGAGGACGTGGCTACTCGTGATCGTCTGAAAACCAGCAAGGCATCTAATAGTGAGTCTATCTCTTTTAAGCTCAATGTTGGTGGGCATACAGTGTACTATTACGCTCTCTTGGCATGCCATATTCGCCCAATTCTTTACAAAAAACACGAAACTGAACCCTGTGGAACCAACATCCCCAGGGCACATAGATAACTCCTAAGTTGGTGAAAGGCAACATAAGCCCCTCCTGGGTTGGGCAATTTGTATGGGCCATATATTACTGCCTAATCACACTCCAGTCTGCATAGCCACTTTACAGACCACCATTATGTCCGCTTTGTAGCAAGCCAAGCAGTGTTCTTCAACTTCAAATATGGTATTGATGTTGTGGCTGAAGGACATGAGCCGAGTGTCATAACCACTCATCAATGCCATCTTGAACTTGTGTCTAGATCACTGGGCATTAGCTATGCCAAGCCTAGTGGCCTTGGGCTGGGTTTCCTGCTTCATAGCTAACCCCTTCTTAGAGTAGATCTGGATCATTCTACACTTGCCCATAGTGCAAGACAGACATATACAATTGTGATGTTTTATCTAACACACCAGTTTGGAGGCCACAGCTGTATCACTGTCTTATTCCATGGAGTACAATGATATTACAGCACACATGAGCTACAGAGTGGATAGATATTGCCAATCCCTTCATGGAGGCCTTCGTGTCGGTCTTCAATGTGAATATCCAATTTATTTTCTCTGAGCATGAGTAAACGGTGGATATCGCCCCTTCATTCGGGTAGTTTTCTTGCTCGATAATGGTCCACTTTAAATCTTTCTCCGAGTGTGTTTTTTTCTACAAAGTGCATGACCAATGGAGCTGTTATTTTCCTGGAGCGGATACAGGACTTGTGTTCCACAATCCTTTGTTTGATTTGTGTAGCTACCATGCCCACATAACGCAAGCCACATGGGCATGTGATCAGATGAACATTCAATTCATAAACGATTTTTGCACCCCCTGTGTTCTCCAGCCAAGATCTATGGATTTACTTTTGAGATATCGGAGGGGAGGTCGGGGGGGGGCAAACCGAGCATGTAGCACAGTGCATGGCCCGTGGTAGACACCATAGAGTGGTCTGTGTTGGTACTGCCTGTTGTGGTGCAGTCTGATGACTCTGCACTAGGTAGTCACTGAGATTCTTCTGTCTTTTTATGGCAAAACGTAGGAGACTGATGTTACTACTGCCCACGGTCAGAGGCGATTAATTTTCTTTTTCAGTTGGTTCACCAGAGGGGAAGTGCTTAGATCTGCTGTCAAATTTTCAGGAGAGTCACTTTGCTGATGCAAGGCGCTGTTGTGTGGTATGTTGCGTGTCCTTTTGCAGGCATGCCGGATAGTCTTCCTCAGACATCCTCAAGCTAATATTTGACAGAGCTGTTTTCCCTGCACTTCGTATCCTTGTCGATTGGAACAGTTCCTCCTGCACAGTAAGAAAGGTCCCAAAGGCAGATTCTCTTTGAAACTGCAGGAGTGATCTATCGAATTGAAGCAGGGAATTCAGATCAGTGGGGTTATAGTATACTGTAGTATGTAGTCTACCCTTGTGTACTGTCGCCCACAAGTACAGAAACAGTATCGCTTGTGTAATTTTGGTCATCGTGAAGTGTGAGTTGTTCATTTCATGTATTAAGCCACTGGTAGAAAAACTGAATTGGTTTTCATCTCCTTTAAAAACACATTAATCATCAATATACCTCTTCCATAGTTTGAGGTGTTGTGTATAGGGATTGTTGGCGCATGTGGTCATCCTCGAAGTCACTTGCATATAAATTGACTTGGCTGGGGGCAAATATAGGCCCCATTGCGGTGCCTGCGGCCTCTTGAAATAAATGGATCCTAAAAAGCAAAAAGTTTCTTAGTCAGTGCAATTTCTATGAACTGCAGGATCAGTTGAATCGGGACCTGTGGTGGAGGTGTGCACCCTTTCAGAGATTTTTGGATCACTACCAAATTTTCTTGCTGGGGTATTTTGGTATAAAGCGACTAGATAAAGTTACCAACCACTTTGTGTCATAGTCAAAGTTTTTCTTTAAGCAAGTTTAGCATGGCCATAGTGATGCAAGACCTACTTTTGCGTACCTCTCCTTTAGAAAGAACTCCACAAATTGGGATAACGGCTCAAGCAGCAAGCCGATCCTGGACACAATTGGTCTGCCCGGCAGGGGACTCAAACCCTTATGAGTTATGGGCAGTGCGTACATCATGGGGGTACGCGGAAAATGTGGCTTCAAACTCTGCTTCCTTTCCACTGATCCAGCCCTCTGTCAATGCCTCGTCCACAATTGGGTTAATCAAATTGCACAGTACTTGTGTGGGTGCTGTTGCTAGTTCAGTGTTACAATCCCTGTCCTGTATTAAGTCACAGACCATCTTGGGATAATCCGCTGTATTCATTACAACCACAGCTCCTCCCTTATCTGCAGGTTTTATAAAAAACAACGCTATAAGTGCTGTTCTCTGTTCTCTACTACAGTCGTGGTTTCCAGTTCACCTCGAACTTCTCTAATGATTTGAGTAGAGCTTTTTCAAATGTCAATGATTCAGCCGTTACATTACATGCCGGAGGGTAAAATATGTAGGGGTTATGTAGACCTGTGACATCTGTTCTAGATATATCGTCACTACTCCCAAAATGTTGTTTAAGTCTGATTTTTCTCATCAATTTCACCACTTCAATCCTAGTTATAAATGGGTCGTGGCATGCCGTAGGCATGAATGAAAGGCCTTTTGGTAGTACACTCACCTCAGTACTATCAAGCTCATACTGGAAAGGTTCACTGCTAGTAATTCTGTAGCGGGAAGCGGCCTTTCCCCTCTCCTCTGCGTGACCCGTGGGGAATCGGTCTGCCATATGCCTCGCGCTCAGCCCCCTCTGTCGTAAAAAAGGGGCAGTGGGATTCTGCTAGTTATTTTGGTCACCTGGATCATCCTGAAAGTGTACACTGCGTTTGCCAAGCCTACCTCTACTTACAGCCTATTCCTGGTTAGATGTACTGGCTCCATTTCTTCCTCCGAGCCATTTCTAGAAAAGCTCCAACTCCCAGGGTTAGGGTATTTTCTAGATCTCTTGTTACTAGATGTTCTATACCCTCCCCGGTAGTTGCCTTTAGCCTGTTCCTGTTGGTGCACTTCTGTATAGTAGGCGTCTGTGGTGTATGGGTATATCCTCTTGTGTGAGAAAGCAGCTGTGTCTTTTTTAAACTTCTAGATTTTCTTTGTCAAGTTGAACTCTTTAAATTCCTTAAGAACAGCATGCAGTTGCTCCAACTTTTCCTTAAAACTCTCTAGCACCACCTTAACCTTCAATTCATCTTGTTTCTGCAAGATTTGACCTACAAGGTCCTCGGATACTTTTTTGCTGTGTTAATTATGAGGATCAACCAATCCCACGTACACCTATTGGCTATGAATGATCAGTCTTTTCTAAACTGAAGATTTTCAAGAAATATTCTGGGCCCTATAGGCATAATCAAGCCATTGGGGGCCGTATGTGAACGTAGATATTCCGTCATGAGAGCGCCTTGAAGTTCAGCCCTCGTCAGGCGGTTTCTCAATGCTTCAAGTTCATTGCACTTATCACCCTATATGATGGTTTGAGGTATAGTGGTAGTGCCTAATAAGGAAGGAGATGCAAGGATTCCTGCTACAAGTTCCTCGGCAAATGCCAGATAGTTCGTATCAGACATCACTGAGCTTCGCTCTCTCCTAAAGTATAGTCATGACCCCTCAATGCATTTACTGTTGATGGTCACCAGGGTGAACTGGCTGAAGAGACCAAACCAATAGGCCTGTTGGGAAAAAGCTTATTTCCTCTCTAGCTAGTACGTAAATCAGCACGAAAGGAAAAATGGTTTGACAGGCGGAGTGGGGTGCTACGAGAAGGGTAGTATGGCAGCACAGACTGACACACTTGGGGCAACAAACAAATCTATCGCTACGGGTCGCTAGAAGCAATTCACAGGGGCTGCTAGGCAGTTTATAGGTGCAATTCACAGTGGGGTGGCTGGCAGGCAGGCCACAGAAGCAATGCGCTGTATGAGGTCAAAGGTTTGGCGAGGGCTGGAATCAAACATTTAGTGTGGGCCCCTTACTACTTTTGGCACTGTAGCAACAGGGCAGCACCACCACCACACCACCAACAGGAAAGGTGGGAACTCTCCTTTATGGAGGAACCTCAATTTGGTTTGTTATTATGACTGCAAATAAAACAAAGCCACTTAAAATGCAATAATCAAGGGACATGCTACTCGCTACATATAAAATGTCAAATCAATACAACAGTAACCAGTTCCTATGGAGAATACCATGGAGTCTAATGTGTGTTTCCATGGTAATGTAGAAGATGGCAAAAACACACATGCCACCAAAGGGAGCCAGTGAAAACCATTTGGAACTCGTTGGCAAAGATTTCCACAAAGATACAATGTGGGCCAGTCTCTCAAAAAGGTTTCACTCGAGAGCCACGAGTATATCACTGTAAGGCATCAAGCATAGTCTATAAGCAGTCCCGTGCACCCTTGCCAAGCCCACGAAGCACCGCCTTTCTGAGAGGACACATCTTGTTTTGCCAGGTAAGAGTCCTTCTAAGCCATACTTCTTTACGTTGTGCCAAATTATCGTCTGCACCCCGTAATGATTGCCTTAGAGGCAGATCTAGCTCATTTGGACTCAAATATCCCCAATGCTCACTCAAAAAAAAAAAAAAAAATAATAAAAAAAAAATAAACTCTTTTGGTCTCTTTTGCTGCTTTCTTTTGGCAAACTGATTGGCACATTTATATAGTGCACTCATTCTGGATGTTCTCCAGGTGCTGAACCTTCAACTGCCTATGTGAATAAATGGGTTTTCATCCGGACTTGAACAGTGAGAGGGATTTACCCGAATGCCTAGAGAGGGGCAGAGATTTAGTTATTGTTATAGTTGCCTTTCGTTCAAACAAACTTTTACAACTGTACATTTATCTTTCGCATAAAATAACCTTAAAAATAGATAAATATAGTTCATCATTATCCATGTCACTTATCACATGTATTATTTTACACATGTCATTCATTCAACTATTTATCAGTTCATGTTCAACAGTACTTATTACTGCTAAAATTATTTTACACTAATTCACTGCAAACTTTCCAATAGGTTTTCGTAAACTACATACTATTAGCATAACATTTTGTTTAAATTCTATCACATTACCGAGGGTTAGCCCAATGTTCTACACCTCCTTATACTCTAAAGAATAATCTGCATGGGAAGGTAGATTACATAAAGTGCAAAGTGCTTTAATTCTTCATCTGATTTGATTCACATATTGGGGGTTCAAAATTGATTCGGCTATAGTCCACACACTCTACAAAGCAATATGCATAGATTCAGACAGTGTATTTAAACAATAATACCAAAAATGTATGTTGGATATGGTGGCATATTGATATACATATCGTCCACACATATACTTATATAGGGAACAAGCATTGGACACTCAGTTAAGATATGTCTGACTGTCTCCAGATTACCCGCTATTTTACAGATCCAACAATGCCGTTGATTTATAGCTAGTTTCCACTGAGTACCTAAGTAGCTCTTACTAGCAGTTGGTTCGTCCTCATCAATAACCAAAATCTGCATACTGCTGGACTGGGACATCGTATTAGATACTTGTGTGGACAATACCCTCTAGCTGATGGTAACAGACTGCCCATAAGGCTAAAGTTGTTTTCCCATTCTTTTTTCTGTAATCTCTTTTCAAAAGCCATTTTGATGGCTTTATATCGACCACAACAAGAGCGATCAGCGGACCAATTTAATTCTGTATATAGATCTATGCACAGAGCGTCATGTATTAGGAGCTTTGGTTTTTATTTAGCTGGATTATGTTTTTACCCATAATACTTAACATCTGGCTCACCGGATGGCACAATGCTTTCAACGGGAGAAGGCCTCTTTGTTGCTGAATAATGGCTTTAAGGGATGTCAATCCAAATTCTACTCTGATATATTGGATACGGCAAGATGGTGGGAGACCCAATATGGTTCGTCAAAAGTGGCCTTCTATTTTGTCTAACCAGGATAGATTTTTAATCGTTAGAGCCTCTAACCCGTAGGCCAGTACAGGGACAAACCACTGTGTGTATAACATCATTATGCCCTTCAAAGAGTAGCCTGCATAAAGTAATACAAAACTACGTACAAAGTTATTTACTTAGCACGGGGGTCTTTCTTACAATTAGTGGTCAATATCCTTCTTTGCTGTCCATATCTACTCCCAAATATTTATAGGAGTCAGTGTATTCAAGGATTCCCTTAATACCATTTTAGGTCTATTCACTTTACTTGATGTGAGCAGCAATCATGCTATGTTCATGCCTTTGAAAGTGTTGTCTACAATGACTAGGTCAACAGCATACAATAATGCTGTGCCCTTTGTCGTTTAATATTTAACAGGGCAATTTGCATGGTTTTCAAGTCGTCTAATTAATTGTGCTATATAAAGATTGAAAAGTAGGGCCGCTAATAGGCATCCTTGTTTAACTCCTTTGTTGATTTTAAACGGTCTGGATAACCGCCCTTCGTTGTCAAGGCGTATACGAACAGTGTAATTAGTGTGTAACTTCATCAGTATCTCGAATAGCCATTTACGGAACTTCAGCTCAGACAAGATTTCCCATAGCTTCTTCGATTAACCCCATCGAAAGCTAAGCTGAAGTCCACAAATGTTACATAGACAGAAGGATTTGGACCATTTTTCGCTCTTGTTATAATAGCATCAAGGAGACGTATATTGTACAAGGTACTGGAGCCAGTACAAAATCCTGACTGAAATGGATGTAATAGATGGTTAGCGTCGGACCAGCTTTGCAGGTGGTCCAACATGCAGTGAACACTTTACTGGTGGTATCTAGTAAAGATAGTATCCGATAGTTTTCGGGCATAGTTCTAGTACCAGCTTTAAATACGGGTATTAAAATAGAATTAGTCCTGGAGACGGGGATTTGCGTTTCCTTGCAAACCTTTTTGCATAGCATATATAATATTTCGCGCCAACTAATACGGTCATATTTAATGACTATAGATGCTAACCCGATTGTGCCTGGTGCTCTCGAATTTTTAAGCTTACTAATAATTCTTTTGATGTCTCTCCTGGAGAACTTCAACGGCCATTCATCCGAGGTATCTCCCGCTTTGGAAACTTGAGTTCTTCGTACATGATATTCGTAAGGTATTCCACCCATATATCTTCACTAATTGCATTTAGGGGTTGTGGAAGTGAGTTACCTCTAACTTCGTTTAGCATATACCCCACCGATCTGGTGTCTCCTCCTTGCAAAATGCCTATCATCTTTTGCCATTTCATATTTATTTTCTCACGTTTTTTTACTTTTACACCAGCCCCTATATTTGTTATTCCGTTTTTTCCTTTGTTGTGTGTATGCATTCATTGGAAGAAGCTGCTTTTTTAGAAGTTCCCTATGGTGGATTCGCCTTTCCATAAGCATCTCTCCATTATAAGATATGTTACAATTTTTTTTCACAGAAGCAACGATTGGAGTGCCACAAACTGAGGCTACTTCCATTGTAGTTTTCTTGATCAATGTCATCACATGTCATGCTATTAATATCCAGTTCGAAATTTTCAATTGACAGATTTTTTGACATTGTCTTAATTTTTTGAACATTCCATTTAACTCTGGTCCCACTATGTTACCCCAATGTTTGTGGGACCCCTCTCCTTGTATTCTGGGTTAGGTATGTTTACTTTAGCATAACTAAGTGAGTGGTCACTATATGGCATAAGAATCACTTCAAAATCAATTACTTGTAAGTGCTGGCATATTTCCGCAGATATTATCCAATGTGGCAGATTTACTGCAACTATTCCATCTACATTTCCCTGGAGTATCACCTAAGGTTCTCCCATTGAGCGACCACATCTGCCAGTCAATCAAAAAAAAAAAAAAGAATGTAACCATACCATCCCCCCATCCCCCCATCGTTACGCTTAGATTTATCCATCACATTAGTTACTGCTATATTGTCAAAAATTACTTTCATTGAGGATACCCCACACTGTGCGTTAAAATCGCCGCCAAGGATTATCATTTTGTTACCCTCTTGTATGAGCCATTCTGTCATTATTAAATCTATGGACTCAAGTATCTCCTTCATGCAATCTCTAATAGGGGATCAAATATATTAATAATTAATATATTAGGGGCAGCTGACCAATTTTTGGCTTTTATTTGTATGGCTAGTACATGATCGGGAGCATATTGAGATGGAATTTCACTAGCTTTGAAGTCATGACTTACCCCAATTATCAAACCACCATATGGCCTACCCTTTACTCCTTTTTTTACATTACGTTGGAATATACAGTGGGTATTGATGTGATAATCCTTAAGTAGCCACATCCCTTGCAATAAAAATATGGTGAATTTTATATGAGGTAATCGAGGGAGGCTCCTAGTCTGAGAAGGTGAGCATGGCCTCTCATGTTTCAGGATGCAATCATACTCTCTTCATGGTTGCGCCATTGCCATCTGTCCCAGCAATTTCTTTAACCATTTCCACCCAGCTTGATTTTCGCTGATGGTTTCGGCTTGCACGGGGGGCTTGTTTAGGACTGGAAGTGCCACAATGTTTACATTGATGAGAAGTAGTCGACTCTGGGATCCCTTTATCTAGTTTGTATCCAAGAAAGTCTAAGGACTCTTCTTGGGACCGAATCAGGGAGGCTGTTGTGTGAAGAACACAATGGATTAATGTTATGGCTCCGAATTCATGCTTCACTGGCTGGATAAATTCAAAGTCACAGGACTTTAATATTCGAAGTGCCAGTATTTTAGTAAATAGCTAGACCAATATAGATCCGTTTGTCGTTTTTTGTTCCCTTAACTACTCTTTCACCAATAGTTACCACTCCGTTATATATGGTGGGCACTTATGATCATTGGCTAGATTTTTAACATCTCCTTCTGCTTCAGATATCACCTTTATATTTATGCTTTCATTTACCGCTCTTGCATTATCCTTTTTTCCAAACTCAAGGACCGTCTGGTCTTTCAAAGGTAAATTGTCCTTGTGGATTTAGTATCGCTTGTCTTACTGTCGTGGATTTAGTATCGCTTGTCTTACTGTCATGTATCAGCCAGCTTGTTAGTGTTCCTATTTTCTGAGATTGCCTTTTTTTCCTACGATTTTCCTGCTTTCATAGTCGTCTGGATTTGCATTTGGGGCACTCCTCGAGGTAGTGGTGGAGTTTAGTGGTTGACTATGTCCTTGTATTACATCCTTGATGCAGATTGGTACAATTGATTTTTCAATGTGTTGTTTCATTTTTTTTGCCCGTCTTATTCGCTTGCGTGTGGGATACGATAATGGAGACTTATGTTATAAGGATTACGGATTACGTGATTCATCATGATTCGCAATGGGTGGATCTCCTACTTGAACATGCTTTATACCTCTAGATGCCTCCTTCAGTTCATTTTCAACATTTGGTGTTAGTAGGTCTTTATGTTGAAGGATAAGCGACTCCAACATCTCGCTATTTTTTTCCGATTGGTAATATATTTGGTCACATAGTTTTATTAGGATTTTCAATGCAAAATGCATTAAACTAATCGATGGTATCGAGTTATTCTCTACCGTGGCCCCTTCTTATTCTTTAACAGTGTTCGGGGTCCTGGAAGCTGCACTTCTCTAGCTTAAATTGATCACTTCATTATGTAATGATGTCACGGAAGACTGGTGACATTTGGGAGCCGACATGGGAAATAAACAAGGCGTGCTAGATAGGCGAGGGTCTAATATTATGACAGGATAACTCCTGCCTACGAATAGCAGATTTGTCATTTAAATATTCAACTCGAGCTTCCTCCACTTCGACTGCCACTCTGTTTGATCCGCATAAGCAGTGGCAGAGAGTTATCAGAGATAGCCCCTGTGGAAGTTGTGGGTGACATACTGATATTCGCATTCGCTTTTGAAGTGCGATTTCCGCAACCACCCTAGGTAAGGCTATATTCAGCAGGTTACCCGGCTCCTCATTGCCCGGTTTTAAAAAAGTCGCTGATCTGACCGGGGGCTCTTATTATATGTGGCTTTGTGGTTTTAAATGCATGTTTACCCAGGGTTTTATTCATTTTGCCACATTTCCCATTATTAGAGGCATCTCGTTCTTCTCGTTGATAGCCCAAACATTTGCCATATGGCTTAGATTTTCAAAGATTGGAATGTTTAGTTTTACTCATAGCTTTGCCAGGCATAATTTCAGACAGCGCTGCAGCCGCTTACCTCCAGTAATTGGTAACAGTCATTTCAAAGGATCTTGGTCGGCTCGCAGGCAGGTGTTGATTAGCACTTTGCTTTTCTTTACCACGCCAAAGGACGAGGAGTATAAGTTTAAAAGATACATAGCCGCCGCTGTCCGCCGAACACAGCCAACCACACTCTGCCTCACACTCCGCTTCACGCTTGGCATGGGCGGCTATGAGGATAAAGAGTTGGCGATTCCTTGCCTGACATCCAGCCAGTAGAAAGAGTAGAAAGACTACTCGCACAATTGCAGATGCAATATCAGACAGAGCTCGGGTAAATGTACACCGCCAGACACACTCTGCCTCACACTCCGCTTCCAATTTCCAAATTTTAGCAGCCTGGACTGAAAGCCCTCTACCACCTTTAGAACATACGACCAAGGAAGGGATGTGCAAAAAGATGTTTGATTTACACTTCAAAGACCTTTCTCCGGCACATACGAGATGACTTTGTAAGAAAGATAGGCCAGGGAGTGGACAGATTTCACAGCAAGGCAATTCAGAAAATCACTATGGCGTTCACGTCTAACCAATGCAGAGACTTTGGCAGCAGAGAAGTAATAGAGTTTACCTAAACCACAGATAAGAGCGGCACTAAAGGCTTTGGAGTTTAACAATGAAGGGCCAAGATGGGCCCACATAAAAAGCATTGCAATAATCAAGTCCATCGTTGATTAAAAGGAACCAACCACTAGTTTCCCCAAGTGATACTAATTGCAAAGGCACACTTTTTCTTAGTTTCCTTAGCTCAGGGCTCTGCAACCTATGCTTCGCCAGATGTTTTTGACTACAACTCCCTAACAGTTAGGGGCCATCTGGACACGTAACGACTAATGACAAGATAGGGTGTCAAAGGCGGTAGATAGTGTGTCTACACAATTTAAACCTTGCTAACAAAGACTTATATGAAGGTATCTGGATCTATAAATCTAGCCTTCATAAATACTATTTTCTTAGTTACCTCAGAAGGGCTGTTTTCTTTCCACACTTGTAATTTATGTATCTATGTTTTAGTTTATATGATGTTGTAAGGTAATACTGAATGTTAATATCTGTTTTCATACATTTTAATAAAAATGTGAATACAAAAAAAAGAAAAGGCGGTAGACAGATTCTGCACCTCATGACCTGCATCAACATCAGCCCAAAACCCCAGAAAGTGTTACTTGACCTCGATGGGGCAAAGCTAGATTGTAATGGGGACAAGCATTGTATAGAGTAAACGCTGAAGCTGCTGGACTACCAGTTTTACATCACCGTAGAAAAGATCGGAAGATTAGTTCAGAAGTTGGCTAATATTTAAAAGGTCTAGACAGGGTTTCTTCTAAAGTGCCAAATGGTTCGGGCACCATAACTGAAACATAATACGATTAAAGCTACTGACCACAGACAATAAGATTCCTCTGCCTATGCAAGGATGGCGCTTAAGGTTATTGGCAGATTAGCGCCATTGCCACCCTTATTCCTGCGGGAGTGGCTGACACGCTTGGAATCCTTTGCTATGGCGTGGAGGGTTCCGTGTCTAAATGAAAATAAGGATCTCATAGAGAACAAGTGCCACAGGAAAAGCCGATGTGTATTAGAGCCTCTGCCACTCTGGGATTCGGGGAGAAATAAAGCTTTTCCAGCAACTTCCTGTGGAAAGGTGCCCTCCAAGCTGCGCATTATGGAAGAATCACCACAGGCGATGAAGGCAGCCGTGCCTCTAGCAACACCAAAACAAGTGACATTGCCAATGCTCCTTCGGTTTTGGTTCCCGCCTTTTCCATTCTCATAGCCAAACTACGGAACTGGATTCTGAAGGAAATCAGGACGACGGAAGACCATCTTAACTTCTAGAAAGGGCCAAAAACCTGGTCACTCGAAATATAGGAAAAATACACTTCTCAGATTTCCAAGTTAAACAGGGCTGTATGGTCTTCCCATGTCTGTGTCCGTGTGTCGCCCTGTTCCCTGCCATCCTGTTCACGTGCCTGGTCTCGGGCGCTTTAAAGATAACCATCATATCACATCACTACGCTTACTCTCCATTTTACACCATCATTCAACTAGAACACAGCTATACCACCGACTAATCGGCCTAGCTGTTCACATACGAATACTACCCCACGAACACCTTATCACCCTAATAAAACTCTGCTAGCTGAGCACATTCCGGCCTAGCTGCTCACATACCCGTCCTTCAGGCCTAACGCCGCCAGAGTCCAGTATGGGTGTCCACCCACCAGACACCAGACTGCACACATCCAACTGATATCTCCAGCACCGAACCAAACGCTGGGATGCAACTACCATCCGGCAACTACACCTGCTGCACACATATCTGGTGCACCCTACGACTCCACCTCTCTCTACTGACGTGAACTACGGTTCCCGAGGGCGTTCAACCTACCAGCGCTTTGAGTTCATACCAATGATATATAGAGCGCTATATAAATGCCAATTAACATAACATAGGGAAACTTGAAAGCTCTGGTAAAAAAAATAATGTTATAATAGATTGTTTAACCTGTGGGGGCAGAATGCAACTTGCCTGTCATCGATTTGTGTTGTCTTTCGGCGAACAACCCCCCAGTGAATCGCCCCCAACAACAAACATTGCAGCCTTTTCTGTGAAAAAACGGGGGCTCATAAGTAAACCTGACAATATAGATTATAACAACATGTTAGCTTCACTTTTAGAGGAGAAACAGACCCCAACGGACAATGCATATTTTCAAAAGTGAATGCAGTCAAACAGGTGATTTGAATAATTAGAAATGCATCTGTGGTCTTGTGCAAAGTGGATGGGCACACACACACTGAATAAAGATTTGAGAAGTTAAACTTAATGAATCAATACTGTCATACTTGCAGATTTTAACAGAGGTAACAGCTTAATTTCTAAATGAAAATGAGACCCCCTCATTTAAAATCCCGATTTAAGCTTATGGGGCTGCACTTGCAGCTTCGCGACACTGTATTGTGCCTCCTGCAGTTTGATGTGTGTAGGATGGCCTGCCTATGCTATGTGCCCCGTTCATTAAAAGAAAGCTACACATGTACGAGAGGCGGCACAAAGTACAAGCAGATCCAGGTGCCGTGTCTTTTTTGGCACAGAACACCAACGCAAGAAAAAAACAGTACTGGTAATGGCAACAGTGTGGACTTTTGTGTAAGCAAGGAAAAGCCACTGCTGTAGTGGCATTAACTGGATAATTAGCAGGTGCAAAATAGAGTACTTGGGCATCTAATAGCAGTAGCTGGCAAACGCGTAATACTTATACATAAGCGGTTGGCATTGCCAATGCATGTTTTTTTACAGGACTTCAGTGAAGTACACACATAGTGCTTATACATTGAATGGCTGAAGGCAGGCCTGCTTAAGAAATGCTTTATAACACCCGTAGCCCGTTTACAGCTCCAATGAAGTCATTAACTCCTAGAAGACTGCTTTGAAAAAGCACTGGCATGCTGTGCAATGTTGGATAGTAAGGCTTGATTAAAAGCGTACTCAAAGAGTTCCCATGAAGAGGCGGGGGGGGGGGGGGGGGGGGGGGTGCAGGAGCCGAGTGGGAATGGCCAAAAGAACACCTCATATGTCATTTCTCCAATGGTTTCGGCTTATAGGTGGCGCTAACAGCAAAACCTAAAATGCTCACATCACCCTACCAGCATGGCCTCCTTCAAGGAGACCTGAGACAATTGCACACCGAACGCTACGGCCCTGGAAAGTAGGGGGAGCAGACAATGCACAGCAGAGGAAGCGGGCAGCCCCCAGGGGGTATGCACATGCTGTGACGGTGAAACTATATATTTTGCAGGGGTTAGACAGGCGGACTTAACACATCCCACCCATGGCGGAGAGGCAGGCTGACAGCACGCCCGAAAAAGGGAATACGAAGTTTTGGGGGGGGGGGGATCTGCACTTACCAAAATCTTCAGAGGACGCCTTCCTCGGTGTCCCTGGCAGTTTCCACCAGAGCAGACACTGGCTTCCCCGCAGCTCCAGAGTGTGTTTTCCTCCCTCACCGAGCCGACATCATCACTTCCTCCTTCTGTCGATCGCCACCCCTCGCCCCTCCTCTGGGGGAATTTCCCAGTGGCTTGCGATTGGCGGCCCCGGTTGCAAAACAATGCTATGCACGATGACAAAAAGAGGAATTGGATAGCAGGACTCGTAGAGGTAGGATGAGTCGTGCTCGTAGAGCACCTGTAAGGCGTAATTCGTGTCTACCTTTCTACGTCGTATGTTTAAACGTACCTGGTTTCCAAAACCCCGCCAAGTGTATGCTGGGATGTATAGTTCTTTTGCGAAATCCACTTAGCAGATTAGTTACAACTTTGCAATCATTGACCATTCTTACACCAGAGAGGTTCGATTAGGTTTGAAGGTCAGAGTTCATATGTCCAAGACACGCACTTATTCCGGCAATGTTTTTTTCGGATTACACTCTTCGGGCCAGGGTAGGAAAGGCCATCTGCCTAGTCACAAACTTCCGGTGTGGGTATCTTTATTTTTTGCGAACACGTGTGGTGTCCACAGTTCTGTCCACTCCGCATTCACGAGGCATATGTTGGGGGTCGCCGGCCATGGTCATCCGGCGGGCGGCCCCGGGCGCTGTCTATGCTAGCGCCGGGGAGTCCCACTATGTGTGGGGGTGGGGGCCTGCCATGGACATCCGGCATGGCCCCAGGTGCCAGGGCCTCTGGTACCCTGGCGTGGGGTCACAGCCTGCCAGGCCTCTGACCGAGGGGACCTCGACTGCCATCCTGGCAGGCGAGTCCCTCAGTGTCTGGGCGTGCAGGCCTGCGCCTCCACGTGTAGGCCTGGGGCCTACATGGATAATGAGACACGGACTCAGTCGTTCCTCTTTGGGAGTCTGCAGCCGCTCTGTCTCACGTGCCTGCAAGAGCTCCTTTTATTACATTGGGCCATGACACCGTCATGGCCCATCTTAAAGGGGAAATACACATGGGAGGGACACATCCCCTTAAAGGGGCAATACACTTGGGAGGGTCCCACCTAACACTCCTCCTTTTTCATAACGAACAAACAAACGTTGCTATCCCACACATGCGTCCCACCCGCTTCAGAACAACAAACTACTTATCACTCCAAACTTACAGAATAGACCAACCATGGGATATGCCACGGACCCATAGATCGCTAACTCCAACAGTTACAAACATAACATATACTAACCCATTTCTAAACACACTCAATAGATGACCGTCATGGACAGTGAGCGGCCGGAGGAATAGAGGCAGCTCTCCCACAGCTTGCACAACCCTTTATTAACCTGGGGTTCGGCACGGCCACTACACAACACCTCATGACTGCGGGATCACAGTCTCACCTTATTATTCTTTACTAAGACCACTTAACACATGAGGTTACTATGCAGGTTCACAGCATCAAAACACACCGGATTACTGAGTCCTCTTTAAGCAACTGCAGGGCAGCAGGAGACCAGTTCATCTTCCATCAGCACCCGTTTAGGGGTCACTCCCCGAGTCCAGGCCCATGGATGGTACATTTCACGGCCGGCAAGGCCACACCTGGCGGGTACCGGGGCCACCTCGGCCTCGTCTCCTGATGTGCAGAGCCGGGCAGCGAGACGCAGGTGTCAGGGCGTCCAGGCTGCTCCCTGTGCTGTGGGTCGGGCACGGGTGACAGGACATCACTCACCCCTTCTGTGTGATGCTCCCCCAGTCAGGAGTGTCTCTTTCCTCCTGGGGCCGCAGGAGGGCGCACGAGCACTCAGGATGAGCCGCAACCCATACCCCGTCTGCTGCACCACTTCTGGGTGGTGGTTTGGTCGGACACCATTTGTTGGCTGAGTTCGGGGGCTGGCAGGTACCTCCCCCAAGGCCACGCTGGACTCGCCTTGTGACGACATGGCATGAGGGGCGACAACCGTGGCAGGTAGTTGAGGACCCTTTTGTGGCTCGGTGCCAAAGCCACCTGTGGGACAGGCAGGGTATCCGTGGCGGTCCAGTATTAGGTTTGCCTGCTGCTTAGGTCTCTCCACAGCAGTGGGAGCGTCCTCGGGTTCCCAGATGGTACAGAGCACCCGTGGTCCAGTGCCTGGGGCCTTCACAAATGACCAGTCCTGCGCATGCAGCACCTTTTATGGTGACCCGTTGCTGCCTTCAGTGTGCAGAGTCCGTCCTTTCCTTTATTTCGACCCGGAGGCCCGGCACATCAATGTCCCCTTCAGTTCCGGTGGAACGGGCAGCGTCTTGCTTCCTGGTCCAGATGACCAGGGCTCCTCAATGTCCTTGTGCTAACATAGAACACTTTTCAGTTGGAGTGGCAGGGCTCTTTCTCTGCCACCCATGCTTGGGGAGTATAGGGGGGAAAAACTGCATGCCTCGGTGTAGATGTGGGGATAGGGAGTCACAACAGACGTGAAGCAGTCGACAGTCGATTGGCGCGTGATAGCTTCTGACCACTTGGGTTTTCACACTCCGAAACCAACATCTGAGTGCCCATGTGCATTGGCCACGGAAGGTTGTTTCTCCTTTGCTGCTGGAGCTACCCACAGTATCTGGCAGCAACTAACACAGCCCCCCCTAGAGGTCCTCGTGACCCCAGTCCCCTTACTGATGTGCTAGGGCTTTCAACGACCACCTCTTATTAGCTGCGGCATAGATATGCTGGGGCAAAAGCACAGTCCTTGCCCCTGAACCCTGAAGTGGCAAAACGAAGAGTGTCCCATCATGCAGCGACCTGCCTTCATGCCGTGGGATATGCTTGAGGGTGCCCCAGTGGAGAGCGCTTCAGCTCAGTTGGCAGACGTGGGTGGCCCACGGTCTACCACAGCAGGAACTCAGTGTTGCCAATCCAGCCCACAAGGGAGGGTGCTTTGGTGGGATGTCTGGCACCAACTGCCCATTTAGGACTCCTCCAGCCCCTCTGAGCCTTGACAAGTTGTAGAGAACTGCGCGCCTCCAGGATGCGGCAGAGCGTGCCAGCTGGATCAGCTATTGGCAGCATTTATTTATTTATTTATTTTTCCACGCTACAGCCGGGGTTCCTTCTGTTTGATGCACACACCTCTAACTGTCCTTTAAGACTTCACTGCACAGGCAGCCAGTAGACCGGGAGTGTCGGCACCGCAGGGTGCATGCTTGGGGCCAGTTGTTTTTCTGTTCTTTTGAGATTTGCTCCCAAGTTCACAGCAGGAGACGAATGACGAAGGCACTGTTGGGCTGGCGTTACACTGACCTTGAAGATAGTTTTGTTTCTTAGTAGTGGCCATCCGAATACTCCTCTGACTAGCAATGCGACATGCGTTGGTGCTGATGGATGGCCCTTTTCGATCCTTCTTTGCCTCTGTTGTGACCCATGGCACTTCATTATTCTGCGCTGGTGGGGCTCAGGATAACTGTGAGGGCCATGTGCTTCTGTTTGCAAAATGCCAACCTAGAGCGCCGCATCTTGTCACCACCGGGCATAAACCTGTGTCCAACCTCTGACATGGAGCCGCCAGGCACTTTACTGCTGATGGTCCCGGGACATGGAGGGGCAGCAGGCTCTTTGTTGGTGTTTCATTTAGCTCTGACACAGAGCTGTTCATTTCCACGCCTGCCCTGGGACCTTTACAGGGACTTCAGCAGGGCAGCACGCTGGAGGATCCTGCCGCCGCCCTGTTTTCACTTCGGTTTGAAGCACGGTTTTCTTTTTTTTTTTCCTGTTCACTGGCGGCTGCCCAGGACATAATTCTCTCCCCTGGGGCAGCACGACTTCTTCCCCATCGGGAGGTCAGTCAGTTCTTGTGGGCCTCTCCCCCATTTCCTTTCTGGCAGGCTTCTGGCTTGGGGCTTGCAGGGGCGAGCACCCACCTCTTTCCTCATTTACTTTCTGTGTGGCAGCGGATGCTCGCCAGCTCTCCCTCAGGGGTGCGCCGTTCCCACAGCGGTGTTTCTCCTTGGGAGGGCGCACACCCCTCCTCATATTTCGGGCGGCAGGTGCTGCCTTTAAGGCGTGGTGAGTGCCGCTGTCCAGGCACATACAGCCGCCGCAGAACCACGGCCTCGGCGCTCCGCACCGGAGCATTTCACTTTTTTTTTTCTTTTTTTTTTCACTGTTGTTGCGGCCGCTGCCGCTTACTTGCTTGCTCCCGACTGGAGCAGCATCCGCAGTCGCCGGGGCGGGATGACAACGGGGGGGGCCACAGCGCGTCACAGCGGCCCCGCATAGCGGACGCCGCAGGGGTTCGGGTTCGCCATCGGCCCCTCCTTTCGCGGCGGACACCGCTCATTGCTTTTCCGGGGGGGCGCACACACAATCATTCTCCCCACGGCGGGGATAATCCGCAGCGTGACGGTCCTCTCTTCCTGCAGCAACGAACGTCGCAGGAGCAGCAAACATCGCAGGGGTGCCGCCATGCTCCGATCCCGGCCGCACGAGCACCCCCTTTTCTGAAGGCCGCGGCCGGGGCGCAGCACGCAATGGCTCCCCTGCACTTTCCACCACGGCAACGAATCGCCGCTCCTCCTCCATCATCCTCTTTGCGGCGGAACGCCGCGGGGTGAATGCCTCATCGCTGGGAGGCCCGGGCCTACACCACGGTGGTGAGGCGCAGGCCACGCCGGACCACGATGGGGTCGGACGTTCCTCCCCCCCCACCACTCACAGGTAGCATGGGGGGGGGCACGTGGACTCGTCCTCGTCGCCATTGTTGGGGGTCGCCGGCCATGGTCATCCGGCGGGCGGCCCCGGGCGCTGTCTATGCTAGCGCCGGGGAGTCCCACTATGTGTGGGGGTGGGGGCCTGCCATGGACATCCGGCATGGCCCCAGGTGCCAGGGCCTCTGGTACCCTGGCGTGGGGTCACAGCCTGCCAGGCCTCTGACCGAGGGGACCTCGACTGCCATCCTGGCAGGCGAGTCCCTCAGTGTCTGGGCGTGCAGGCCTGCGCCTCCACGTGTAGGCCTGGGGCCTACATGGATAATGAGACACGGACTCAGTCGTTCCTCTTTGGGAGTCTGCAGCCGCTCTGTCTCACGTGCCTGCAAGAGCTCCTTTTATTACATTGGGCCATGACACCGTCATGGCCCATCTTAAAGGGGAAATACACATGGGAGGGACACATCCCCTTAAAGGGGCAAAACACTTGGGAGGGTCCCACCTAACAGCATATATCGAGGTAAACCTTGTTTTTGCATTACGTTTGGTTTCCAAAGGCATTCACTAGCAACTGGTTTTTACAAATATTTTCTTGTAGTATATATTGATTACAGATAAGAAATTGAGGATCATGTGGTACCACCCACAAAAATAATCGGTAAGAAAATGGCACAATTGGCCATTTTAAGTTATAACGCAGAGTTTAGTACTGATGTGGTTCTACATATGCCGTACAGCAGCACACCATCACTATCTGTTTTTCCTCTAAGACAGATACAGAATATTGAGGAGCATTCAAGGTAGACTATATAATTCACATTTATTTAAAAACATTAGATGTGACACAGAGCACGGAACTACTATGCCCAATGACTAATTCCTTGTTTTTATTGTTCTCTCTCTCGCTCTCCCTCTCTTTGTTTGTTTGTCTGTGAATTCAATTGGTACATAAAGTGGTTTCGCTAATATTTAGGACATCATTGTACATGGGTTTCTATATATGTTACCCATCCACGGACGGCGTTCATCCAATGTGATATAAAAATCTTTGTTTTTCAATTGTGATAACATATTGGTACCTATCCTTTGGTTGTCACTGGATGTGACACTGGTGTGTGCATGTACACTTATGTACTGTATTCATTTTATTTGTATATATCTCTGTAATTCAGCCTCAGAAGAAGATCACGTAGCTCGAAACACGTGCTAGGCTGACTATAACAAGCTGATTTGTTATACAATAAACTACTTGCAGTATTAACGTTGTGACATTTGCACAGTGTAAATGTACCCCTGTGTTCGTACATTATTTGACTGCGGTGTATTGAGCAGCATACCCACAACACAACCACATTCACCTGCTGCATTTTGTTAACTATCTTGTATATGCCACAATTTTGAGGCAGTTACAGTGTGTGCATTAGCGCTTGGGTGTCAAGTCTTTTTCTGCTCTGGTTCTGAAAGGGACCTAGAGCAACTCCTACAGATGACAAGAATGGCAGCAGCCAGGTACGCAGACAACTGGTTACAAAAAGTAGCAAGAGAGCTGGAAGGTGATGTAGCTGGACCTTCAAGAGACAGGTCGCAGTTCCATTGTTATTTCCAGCCTCTACAGAGGAGCTGGCGATGCAGGAACTTATTGCAATGGGCGAAGAGGAGCCAGGGGCCAAGAGGAGAAGGACACTGACGGCAAAAGCAAAGGCAATCGGGCAGCAAACAGAAGCCGCCAAGAAAAGAAGAGAAGTAGGGAAAACAACTGTGGGAGTTAGAGGCAGAGGGAAGAAGCGGTGGCCTGTTGGCACCCCGGCAGCTCCTCCCATAGATGTTCCAAGGGCGAGCAGCAGTGGACCCAGCACGCATGCAGCCATCACGGCAGCAGAGGCACCAGAGGGACCTGCATCCTTGGAGCAAGTGAAAAGTATAGTGATGCAGTGCTTCTAAGCATGGTGCGGTGGGGTTAATGGACAAATGCTGTGTGGGAATGTTAAGGCTTTTAACCAAGTAGGGAGAACCAAGTTTGGGGGGCATTGCAGAATCTGTTCACTAGCAAGGGGATGCTCAGAGATGGGTGGTTAATGGCCCAGAAGGGGCTTTTGGGGCTGGCACACCGGGGCAAGCGGGTAGCGTGCCCGGGATACTGCCGCAAGGGGTAGTCACGCAGCTACAGCAGGTAACCACAATGGTGTCCAGCGGTCAGGAACAAGGGGAGGTGTCAGGGCATTGTACCAATTATGGGAGAGGGATGCCCGGGTTTGCACCAGCGTGGGCAAAGGAGAATGCGTTAGTGTGGCATATCCCAACACCGTTCAAAGAAAGGATATGGCAAAAGGAGTTTATTGATATTTTCACCATGCTGGATAAGGAACAAACGGGCTTTGAGCTGCACCAAATTTCAGAGAAGGATAGGGAGAAGGTTAAGAAGGAGGACACCATTCACAGTTGGTTAGCAGGTTTCAGAATGCTGGCATCCATTATGGTAGAAACATTCCCAGCGGATGCAGGGGCATGGAATTATGAACAATACATTCAGAACGCTTACTTAACTTATGGGGGGATGCATGGTTAAAATATGAGAGGGGTTTCCATATAAAAATGCAGATTTGGCCAGCTATGTCATGGGTGGAAGTAGATGTTACAGGTTACTTTGAAAAGATGGTTGCAGCAAAAGAAGTGGGGGAAAGGGCACAGGTTGAGAGGCCTTACTATAAAAAAGAGAAATGGACATATAGGGACAGGAGGAGGGAATCCTTTTGCGGGTGCTCTTCCTGGATTAATAGATCCAGCTATCAGCAGTGGGAGCAAGAAACATGCTGGAAATTTGAGCAAGGCTATTGCCCCTTCGGCAAAATCTGTAAACTCAAACATGCATGCATCAAATGTTCAGGGAGTCATAGCACAACGTCATGTGATGGGTGCGGGGGAGGGGGGGAGGAGTGAGCACTAGCACAAAGCCAAAAGAGAATACAAAGGGATATTGACACCTCATTGCCTACACCCATACTCCTTGCCAAAATGATGTCATTCTTCAACTCTTACCGTAACAGTGCAGATGCAAATCTAATTTGGGAGGGATTTAGGGAGGGGGGTTTGTAATCCCTTACACTGGTCCAGTAGGCAACAGGGAGGCGGATAACCTGAAGTCAGCGCTAAAATTGCCAGAGGTTGTGAAACAGAAAATTGCAAAGGAAGTTAGTTTAGGAAGAGTGGCCGGTCCTTTCGCCACACCCCCCTTTGAAAACTTAAAGGTATCACCCTTGGGATTGGTGCCCAAGAAAGAGGAAGGCCAGTGAGACTCATCCAGCACCTATCCTTCCCAGAGGGACAATCAGTGAACAATGGCATTGCAGAGGAAAGCTGTAGGGTGAACTACGCCTCCTTTGAGGATGCAGTGGAGTTGGTAAAAGCCATGGCGGAAGGGGCACTAATGGGGAAAGCAGACATTGAATCCGCCTTCAGGTTATTACCACTCAACAGAGGAAGCTATAACTTGCTTGGCTTCAAGGTCAATGGAGAGTATTAATACGACAAATGCCTGCCCATGGTTTGCTCATTTTCCTGTGCATACTTCGAGAAACTTAGCACATTTTTGGAATACACACTAACGGAGAGGTCCGGAGACGGGAAAGTGATGCATTATTTGGATGGCTTTCTGTTCATCTGCAGGAAAAGGACAGAGGAATGTGGCAAGTTAATCGACAAGTTTAAGGCATTGACACATGAACTGGGGGTTTCCCTAGCAGAAGGAAAGGCATTTGGCCCACTCTCGAGGCTAACATTCTTGGGAATTGAGATTGATTCAGAGGAACGGAAGACGAGGTTACCAAGAGATAAAGTGGAGAGCCTAAAGGACGCTATCAAGGGATTGAGGGGCAGGAAGAAGGTGACATTGAGGGAGCTACAGTCGTTGGCAGGAAAACTGAATTTTTCCAGTAGGGTTATCCCAGCGGGCAGGGCCTTCGCCAGGAGCATTGAATTAAAGACAGTGGGGCTGCAACATGCATTCCAACACGTACGTCTGGGTGCAGAAGTAAAAGAGGATCTGAAAACGTGGGACGGTTTCCTGGATAGGTGTAATGGGGTGCTACTATGGAGGGAGCAGTGGGCAAGTAGTAAAAGTATGAGGCTTTTTACGGACGCATTAGGTCCTCACAGGTTTGGGACAATCCTGGGGAAGAAGTGGTGTGCGCACGCATGGCCGGCATCATGGCACAAAGAGTGCGTAACTCAAGACATCGCACTGCTGGAGTTGTTTCCCATCGTGGTGGCATATCGGCTATGGGAGACATCACTGGCTAATAAAAGGGTGATTGTGTGGTCAGATAACCTAGCAGTGATCCAGATCATAAATCGGGGGACATCAAAGCAACTTAAAGGTTTGAGGTTACTCGGGTAGCTTGCCAACAAGCTTGCTCGCTTTAAACTCGGAAGTGAGAGCGAGACACATAGATGGGCAATCTGAACGTTTTGCTTGATGTTGCTCATGAAACATTCCACTGTTCCATTGCCTTGTGGCCACAACGATGTGATCTGCCTGTGTTTGAACCCCATGTATTTAGCAAATGTTTCAAAATCTTGCCCTGTGAACGGGGGTCCATTATCCGATTTCACTACTCTCGGTACCCCGTAAGCAGTGAACATCTTATCCAGCGTTGGTATGATGTGATACGCAGCTGTCAAGCTCACCAGTTGAATATCTGGGAAGCAGGAATGCTCATCCATTGCTACTAGTATGTATCCACCCCCCAATGGGTTCAAAGAAGTCTGTGGCTATCTCATCCCATGCTTTCTCCGGCAGCACTGTCCTGCACAGCGGTTCAGGTCAGGTGTGAGGATGGATGACCGCACAACTGGGGCACTGCTTGAGGAGCAGTTCCACTTGTGCATCCAGTTGGGGGAACCATACCCTTTGCCTCGGTATTCTTTTTGTGAACACTATTCCTCGGTGGCCCTCGTGTGCCTCCTCTAGTATTTTTCTTTGTAGAGTCCTGGTAGTCAGTATGCCATCTTCAGATCTGATTAGTTCCTCTTTTACCAACGTCAGACTTCCAATGTCTTGCTGTATTTCTGGCTTGGGGCCTTCCCTCGCCAGGTTGGCCTGTTTCCACCGGCCCGACTCAATACACCGGAACATAACCTGGTTGGCTTGGTCTTTCTTAGTCTCCTGTGCGACAGGTCAACGCCATTTGGCACAGCCTCCTGGACGAGGTAGTGTATATATTGATCCGCAACCAAAGGTTTTGAGGCAGCTGATGCAATGGGGTGTCGGGATAGAAAGTCTGCAGGCGCCTCGTCTTTCCCTGGGCTATACGAACAGAAATCTGTAGCCTTGAAACCTTAAACTCCATCGTGCAATCCTAGGAGGTATTTTTGCCTGAGGGTTCCCGTAGATAAACAACGGTGCCTGGTGGTCCATGACCACTGTGAATGACTTCCCATAGAAAACCAGTGAAAGTGTTCCCAAGCCCATACTACGGCCAGTCAGTCCCTCTTTCTCAGCCTGCGAGTAAGCTTGTTCTGTTTTTTAAAGGCTCCTACTGACATAAGAGACAATGTGGCGTTTTCCTTCATCAGCTGGATCAACTTGCGTTAATGTTACTCCCAGTCCCACAGGGCTGACGTCGGCAACAAGTTCTGTCTCCCTCGCTGTATTGAAGTAGGCCATGTTTTTGACAGACGAAATGCGTTGGCAAATAGTTTCGAAGGCTCGATGGCATTGTTCGGACCAATCAAAGAGTACTTGTTGTTTCATGAGGGCTCTCAGTGGTTCACTCACCAACGCAAAGTCTTGAATATAGTGGGTGCAGTAACCCAAGAACGATTGCAGGTCTGATACTTTGGCCGGTGGCTTTTCACTGTTGAGTGCTGCGACTTTCTCTGGGTCTGGGGTCCTTCCATGGGCCGAAAACACGTGCACAAAAAAATCAAAGGGTGTCTTTTCTGAATTCTCATTTTTCCCTGTTGAGGGTGAGATGGCCCGCATCCAACACCATACACACCATGGCCAGTGTGTTGTTATGTTGTTCTTGATCTTTTCCGAACTCCAGGATATCATTGCTGTAATTAAGGCAGTTGGGGATGTGTTTAATGATGTTATGTATCTCGGCCTGGAAGATTTCTGCCGCTGATGATATGCCAAAACGGAGGCTCTTATATCTGTAAAGGCCCAGGTGAGTGCCAAAAGTGGTAATGTACCTGGACTCTTCACCCAGCTCCAGCTGGTGATAGCCCTTATTCAAGTCCAGCTTGGAGAATACAGTGGCCCCATTTAGCAAATGGACCATGTCTGTGATCTGCAGGGCTTGGTGTCGTTCCCTCATGATGGCCTTGTTGGGGCATCACATGTCTACGCATAGCCTGATGTCATGTAGGGACAGACAGGTGGTGACACCCATGGGGTAGGCCTTGCCGCTGGCTCAATAATGTCATGTTCTAGCAGCTTGTGCAGTTCTTCTAATTGCTGCTGTTTTTATGGGGATGCCGTGGTAGTGCTGAGCAACTGGGTGTACCTCCTGATTGATGTGTAGAGTGAGCTATCGGGCTTTCAGCTTGCCCAGACCTTTAAAGAGTGTGGGGAATAGTTGCTCAGTTTTCACTGATGGGCCAATGTATTTATAGACGGTAAAGCACATGCATCAACACCATGTCCGGTGGAGACTTTCACATTGCTCGTGGCCTCAACTTGTGGGGCTAATGCTATGTCTGATCTTGCTAGGCGCCGGATCCTTCTAGTGACCGTGACTTTTGGAGTGATATTTTTCTAAAGTCAGCACATTTGCATCCCGCAATGATTTGAGACCGCAGTGCTTCTTCGTGAGAGTCATTATTAAAGTCACAATGTTTGAGGTGAATGCGGAGGCGCATTACAAAAGCATCCATCGATTGTCCTTTGGTCTGTTTCGTCATGTGTAATATGTGACGTTCGTAGTCCACATTGATGTGGTTTGTGAAATATTCAGTAAGCACAGTTCTCAGCCCCACATAGGTGTCCGCTGAACCCAGAGGGAACTCATCCACTATATCATGCCCATTGAGACCAATGGCCAGCGTCAAGAGGATGTTTTTTTTCCTTCCTTCAGAGGACCATTGGCCTTAATGTACACATCAAAATCCTGTGCCAACCTTTTCCACCTCGGCCCTAAGCTGCTGGTCTCTGATAGATCAAAATGCGTGGGTAGCTGCATTATCAAATGGTCTTGAAGTCTCGAGAGTAAAGCCCCAGGTGGCTTGACGGGCACCGTCAAGTTTTCTGCATCCAATATGGCTTATGGTGTGATGCAGGCATCCCAATGACAATCAGTGACCTTTGAGTGTGAATGTTTTGGTGTCCTTCACAATACAAGCATGATGCCTTTATTTTTTTGGGGTTTATTTTCTGTCTGTGCTTTCTGACCTCTTTGTGGTATTGTGGTAGTGGTGGCCGGTGAATTATGGTGTTGTTTGTTTTCTTTTGGGATGTGGAGAGTCTTGGGGGGGGACCTGCAAGGCCTACTTGCAGATGTGCATTTCACATAGTCCTTCCCCACCTTATAAATTGCTACTGGTGGATTTGATCTCTTTTTTTTGTTTTTGTTTTTCCCTTCTCTTTTTTTCGATTCCCCCATCAGTGGATGCAGTGTCCATGTACACATTGACATGTACACAACAGGGCTCCCACCCGTGAAATGTGCTCTTAGCTCACCCCGAGTAGCAGGACCGCTGTGCTCCTCTCCTTGCTAAAAGACATTGCAGTTCTCTCCCTCTCACTTCCTCCAGCCTGGAGCAAGCGACACTGCAACGCAGGCCCAGCTCCTACACCAGAGCAGCGGATCCTCACCTCTGTGCACACAAGGACTGACCGCACTGTTTCACTCCCCTAGTGGGCCTTCAAGCTGCCGCACCAACTTTCACACCAATGTGACAAACCACGCTGCACCAGCAACACAGCACGAGCAGGCCGACCGCCCTCATCGCCAGTTCGATGTCTTTCCCCCCACACAGTACCTGGTAAATCAGGCACAGACAAAGAGCTTTGATAACTCCCACATTTATTCTTTACAACCTAACCTCTAACTGCCGTCACGTCCCTTGCCCCCCACTCTTCCTCCCACCAAGTGCTGGCAGGCTCCCTCCCTACACATGTGACTCCCAATATTACTTTACTGCGACATCACAGTGTCATGTTAGTAGTGAAGTGATCAACCAGTCCCTGCTTTTGGGTTTACATCATATTGCATTCTGGTATCTGCATTCATGCGTCTTTAATATGTACATGAATACAAAAAGACATGCAGCCGACAACGGCAGGACTTCTAGAAGATGATTTGAGAACAGCATTTTGATAGTTACAAGAAAAAGAAATGTCTATGAAGTATTGTAATGTAATGCGTCATTTGTGTAGCAGCTTTCACCATTGGTATGGTCACAACACACTGTAGGTTGAATGCCCTCAGAGGACCGAAGTCCAGGTATGGGAAGTTTGAGGAAGTACTAGTATGCGTGTGTGCATTTTAGCCAATACGAGGATATAAAGGGGTGGCCAAGTCCCTGCTAGCTACCCATGGCGAGCTGGCAGCTGGAGAGAGGTAGTCTAGAGGGGTATGCGAGAGTGGGATAGTCATTGTGTGTAGCTACCTATCGAATATTTGTCATGATGGGTAGCTGCATTCTTAAGGCAAAGGTGTTGTGCAGAGTGTCTTGTAGTGTATGATCACATATGTGTGTGGGTTGGTGGCCATGCCTTCGGCTAAATTCAATAAGCATGGAGTGTGAAAGGGCATCCTCCCATCTTCTCCCCTTGGATCTTCCTTTCAGGTGGCCAGGGAAAGGGCATCGCTCTTGTATCCCGACCATGGGGTTGAATATGCAAGGGAGGATCATCTGGGTGTAGGGACCTTGGGGAGTGGGGAGAGGATGCCTTTAGACGAGACATGGTATCCCCCTTTCCCTTGTCAGAATGAGCCCTTCCCTCCACCTGCCTTTGTAGCTTATTGTCAGTCTTTCCCTCTTTTCTACACACACACTGTCGCACAGTCATATATCCCTTTAAGAGTGGGATGAGGAGGAGGCAACCGAGAGTTATGCACACTTCCACTCATTCACACCATTTTGGTACTGATATGAGGAAGAGGACCGTGGAGGTGTGCCAGTGCAATAGCCAGGCGGGTCCCACTTATAGATTCAACTATGGTCTGGCAAAGGACTTGCACATGCAACCAGTCAAGAGGCCACAGGTGCATTAAAGGGGAGACAGGCAGAAAGAAGGAGGAACCCCACCTGGTGCGGAGGACGCAGCTGCTAGATGTAGAGCAGGCTGGAGAGGGGCTGGCAGGAAGGACGCTGTGTGCTGCAGAGTGGTGAGAGAGACGCCGGGCCCGAACGGGCCACTAGTGGGTCGAGACACATGCAGTCTCCTGTGCCGTGTGTCCACAGCCAGATCTGCGGGACACTGAAGACTCCAGTTTGTCACACGCTGCTGCAGAAAGGTTCAAAGGCAGCGAGCGCTGCTCCCTGGAGCTCCTGAAAATCAAACGCTGAGAGAAAGGAAGTCAGAGAAGAGACTGAATAGATGCCTAGAGGAACGGCCGCACACCGATGATTGACAGAAAGGGAACACTCATACCAGAGCGCTCCAGGGGCTTGAAATTCGCATATGGAAATGCCAGTCGAACAGAAACTTATGATTGGGTTTGGAGACTGAATCGAGGAATTCTGAATACCGAACATCCTGACATTTGAGAAAAATAAAACCATTTTATTTAGAAAAGTGAATCTGTTATCTGTGTCTTACTTCATGATGCCTTCTCAACTGAAACCATTGCCTAGATTCAAAACATAAGCCACACTCTAAAATTGTTTGGATTTTATTCAATGGCTACATGCTACATTCGCCTGGGTTCAATACACTGGCCACATTCTGCGCTCAACTAGATTCAAGACACTGGCTACTTTCTACACACACCTGGATTAAATACAATGGCTATCTACATTCTACATACACCTGAATTAAATACAATGGCTACGTTCTACATTCACCTAGATTCAATTAAACCGGATGAGTTCTACTCTCACCTAGATTCAGTAGACAGGCTACATTCTACCAGGCTACATTCTACCATTCAGCTAGATATAAAGCATTGGCTACACTTTTAACAGTCACCTACCTGATATATTGTCTACCCTCTAAGAGTCACTTAGTCAGTAGGGAGGCTACCTATAATCATTCACCTAGAATGGATATATGGCTAAAATATATAACATTCACCCAGAATTGATACACAAACTGGCCACATACTAAGAGGTCACCTAGAAGAAAGGCAATCATTACTTTCTGGAGCTCATCTAGGAGTTATGGAATGACTATACTTAGGAAATTGCCCTAGTTAAAAACAAGGGCTATGCTAGTAGTGCAATTAAGATTAAACACACAGGCGATGACAGAAATAACTGCTAGAGATCGCAGTAGAGAGTCATGAGGGCACGCATCACAGGGTATTAGAATTAAGGATATCGTCTCTTACCAGGCAGTTGCTGGCTTCCGGTTTTGTGACCTGTTTAGGGACTTCCACGGGTGAAACAAGGCAAACTGGGGATGGGAGCTACCCAGAGAGCTGCTCTTTGTCTAGATTGCTGCTTGGGCGAGGCTGCCCTGAGCGTGTTACTGAGGTGTGTGTCTTATGGTCATGTGATTCGAATCATAGACCATTCAGGGACCGGGGGGGGCATAGTGTCGCAGCCTAGTTGTCCTCATGTAGGCGTGACGGAAGACTGGTTCATCAGGTTGCAGCAGGGAAAAGCCAAATTTGGAGGGCCTTCCTGAAAGAGAGGTGGTCCTCTAAGAGGCGGTTGTTGACTTGAAAAGAGTTCCATGTGTTTCCTTGGAGAGAAGGAAAGGAGGAGCCTAGCTGTGAGGTTTTGGAGCCTTCAGCGCTAGACTCGGCTCTTCTCCTAAACCCCCCTGTCCCACACTCCTACCTGTCTGAGATGAGAACTAACCCATCACACCTCTACACTGTATGTTATTGTCACCTGATTTATATTCATCTGTATGACCTATGGTATTGCAAGACGAAAGCATGATTACTTAACCTGTTACTGTAACAGTGATTCAATGCCCTTGGGTTGTTTGCGTGCTATACAAATGAAATGAATAAATAAAATGGAGGGAGTTAGCATTGTCTAGGCGGGAGAGGATAATAGCCAGAAGAGTGTTAGGTCGGAGCTCAAGGTGCATCCCAGGTTCTTTACTGAGTTCGATGCTGTGAGGGAGCAGGGGCATGGGAGGGCGGCCAATGGGTGGGTTGGGGAGGAGTGCTGTCTTGCTGCAAATCAGGGTTCCGGTTTTACCAGGATTGAGGAGAAGGAGATTGGCCGTCATCCAATGGTCAATTAATGTGAGGCAGGAAGCAAGGTCTCTGTGGGGATAGGCCGGGGATTTGGGAATCTGGAAAATGATGTGTGTGTTGTCGACATAGTTGTAGCAGGTGAGGTTGTGGCAGTGGATAATGGCAGGTAGGGGGCTTAAGTAGAGGTAGAAGAGGAGAGGGGAAAGGGAGGCCCCATGTGAAACCCTGAGACAGGACGGGGGGGGGAAGAGGAGAAGGAAGGGAGGATGGTGATTTGTTAGCGAGGAGAGGAAAGAGGAGATCCATCTTTGAGTTAATGAGAGTGAGGTGGTTGATTGTGTAAAATGCTGCTGAGAGGTCAAGGAAGATGAGTGCAGTGCAGCCTTCTGAGTCTGCAGTTCTTTTTCTTATGTCATCCCAGATAGAGACATGGGAAGTTTCGGTTCCATGGAGGGATCTAAAACCGGACTGGGCAGGATCGAGTAGGCCATTTGATTCAGTGACGAAGCAGAGCTGGGAGTATGCCATGCGATCTAAGAGTTTGGCAATGAAGCAGTTGTTTGAGACTGGGCGGTAGATTGAAGGAGGGGGTTTGAGGGAGAGCTTTTTGAGTGAGGGTTTGATGTGAGAGGTTTTGAAAGCTGCTGGGGAAAACGCCTGATGTCAGTGAATGGTTAAATATTGATCTAGCGACGTTACCTGCGCAGGTTGCCGACAGAATGTTCTTAAGGAGGGAGTTGGGGAAAGAGTCTCCAGGGGATACTGAGGGGTGCTACTGGAAAGTAGCTTCAGGAATGCTGGATGGGAGGTGGTGGAGAAGGAGCAGAGGAGGGGGTCTGTGGGGGAAGGCAGTGGGGGCTTAGGAGAGGGGGTGATAGTTGCTAATTTGATGTTGATGGTGCAGTTTCAGTAGTCAAGTTAGGTGAGGCAAGTGGATTGTGTTTTTCTGCATTGCTACTTTAGCAGGCTTTGTTATTTTCATATTCAGCAGTTCCTTTGCATGCATTTCACTATTGTATACCAGACTATAAAACCTGCATGGACCTGGATTCTACTAACTCAGACCCTTTTAGTATGGGGCTTGTATGATGTGTTAAGGTCAGAGAATGGCACACACTTTTTCAATAACCTTTTAAAGGAGATTACTGCACTACTTGGCATTAAACAATGGATGTGTACAATTTATCAACCATAGGCCAACAGAGTTGTGGAGAGGATCAAATGACTCCTCAAAAGTAAGCTGTCTAAGCTTTGCACCACATTGAAGAAAAATTGGCTGCATTGCTTACCCTTGGCACTTTTTAGTTTGCGAACACATCCCATCATGGGCCCCCATTTGTCACCCCATGAGGTGGTAACTGGTTGTTGCATTCACATACCAATATCCCCCATTAGGAGAGTGTCCGGTGCAAATAGGGCAGCAGCTGTTTTAGCTCACAAATTCAAAGACTATTAAACAACTTTAACACAAGCACTGAAATGTATTTCCTTTCGGGTTGCACCACCCCGATCAGAAGACCTGCAGGTGCCACAGCTGACCTGACGACTGATTCCCCACCTACGCAACCGCTGCTGCCAGTAGAACTTGTCTACATGCGGTTCTTGTCCGCAGGTGGAACAGCCACAGATTCAGTGGACCGTCTGAGGTAGTATTTCTTTCTCCTCTTGCGGTGAAGGTTAACGGGCTCTGTTAGTGGATCCACCTATCCGACGTTCGAAAAGGCACCCTCGAATATTGCACCAGCACTTTAAAACAATGGTAGTGTGCATCTACCTCATTTCCCTTTCTACTGCCAGCATACAAATGTGAACTGCCCACTCCCCACCAAACCCGTGCACATGCACAACTGCTAAAAAGTTTGCACAAGGGAGGGGGCGCTCTTGATCTCTCTCTCTTTCTCTCCCTCTCTCTCTCTTTCATCTCCTCTATCTCTTTGCTTCTCTTTTTCTCTCTCTCACCCTCTACCTCTCTCAATCTCTCTATCTTTCTCTCCCTGTCTCTCTCTTTCTCTCTCTCTTTTTCTATGCATACATTTTGCCTTTCTGGTTGTAAAGAAGATGGAACCAGTGCTCTCAAATCACTCATTATACGTTAGAAAAAATAGTAACTATAGTATTATGCCAAGGATTTTGTATTCATATATGTGTGCAATGCAATTTATAGCAGGTATATTTGCAATTTCAATGTTTGCTTTAGGCATTTATTTAGGGGCGTCTTTTATATTACAGGGACATATAAAAGAGGGGGTGTGGGTGTAAAGGAAGAAATGACACCCTTACTGTAAATAATAGATCAAACTCATACCCAAATGAAGATGAACATTTGTTTTCCTCAAGGCCCAATGTTGCGCACCAACAGGCCAACAATTCTGTACATGACGACAACGTACCCCCGCGCCCTGGATTGCTAGAAAATATTGCTAGGTCCCTGCTGTTTCCAAGATTTTCTAATGCCTTTTATAACACACACTGTACTCATGTAAATATAATGAGTAGTGTTATTAATGGATATATAGGTACAACCAAACGTAAGAAAAGACGAGCACGACAGGTGAAGTACGACGCCTACCACAGTATTGGTCTTGATGCCATAGAAGATGTACGTCACCAGGAAATGTTGTATACGAACATGAGCTCGGTGGAGAGAAACAAATGGCAGTTGTCATGTGTGTTCTTTGATACCGCATTCGTCGGGGGCACCCAAGGTCCTAGTGCCAGTGGAAGTACCAATTTTAGAGGCACAATGCCTAGTACATCTTGCTCTATGTAAGCTCAGGGGCACTTTCCAGGCACACAATGTAAGGCTTGAACCTGTTAATCCAAATCGCGTGTATTCCCAGAAGTACATTTGCAAGGGGGACTGACAGAGACTTTTGACACTACTACCTTTCCAACGACTGAAGAGGAAACAAGAAACCCATTGCCAGCGCCAGAGGTCCACACTTTCCCTGTCAAAGAAAAGGGCATAACACTGCGAAGGAAGAAAAGAGCAAACTATCTGTCTGACTCATCAAACCTGCTCAAGGAAATGACAAATGAATACCGGCGCTTCACCAAATCAGAGACTTTCTTTGCATCCTTGTTACTGCCTGGTGTGCAAGCTGCGGCCAATGCTAAATAGCTGCAGATTGTCTGCTGGGAACTAATACAGCTATCTAATGACACAGAGCAAAGGTTCAACGTCATCAAAGTGGAACTCCATGCACTGAGGCTAATGACGATGCAGAATCGCTACGTCCTGGATATGCTCACTGCAATGGGGGAGGCGTGTGCAATAAAATAAGGATTCCTGCTGCACGTTCGTGCCTCCTGAAGATGCTGGGAATGGCTCTCCGTCACTCTATGTCACACATAATCAACACTGAGCACAACCTGCGAGTGCGCAAGAAAAAAGAAGCTGGAATAAAAAATGAAGACTGGTTCGATCTAACATTCGCTTTGGCTCCATCCTGTCTGGGAACGATTATGAAAATGCTAGTGCCTGTCATTGTCTTCATCCTGGTCATTTTTAGCACGTGCCAAATGGGATTCTGATGTTGTGCCAAAGCAGTGCCAAGTAGCACAATGATGATGGTCTCAATTGGGGGAATACACACAGCACCCTGCGGTACCACAGAGAATGGTACCCAGAAAGACGACCCCAAAAAAAACAGCATGATAGATATTTGCCAATCCTTACACCCATGTGGCACAGTCACCACACCTCCACCTGATCCCGAAAATTATACAGGGCACTGGGTTTGTTTAGCTGGGTATGGGGGTTATATATACATGACCTGTACCCCAGAGGAATATGCCCAGTCTTGAGCAAGTTTACGAGATGTTTGCAGAGGATGGGTTCCAAAGGACGGGTCGCCACCATACCTGGAAGCTGAGAGGTGTGAGAAATGTTGAAAAGGTGGGACAAGAACATATGCTAGAACTTAGTTGCCAGTGACACTGCAGGGGAGTTTGTTAATTTAAGATTAACGAAAGGGGGAATGTTGGAAAAGAGAGAGGGTCTTCCCCACCCCCCTAGGTGATACCAAATGCAGAATAAACGCTAAAAGAGGATAACCAGGGAGTAGGGGGAAGTGGGATTCACATAGAAGGGGGGGTGCACGATCATCTTAGTGCATGCATTACAAGCTACCTACTAGAACCGGGTGTGAACACCATCCTGGCAAGCGCCACCCATCTTAGAAGTTAGGCCCAAGCACAGCAAACAGCATTTTGTGTGTTAGCATTAGACCGCTTGCATGAGCGAGAACACCGCCCCCACCTTCACTAGGTTTCACAGATCCACAACATCCTTCGTTCTGAAAGTTACAGGCCCTCGCGCCCTGGGAAGAATGCGCCCTACAAGGTCGGGAGAAGGGAGCAGAGCCCTTCGTGGCAGTACCCTCCCATGGAAGAGATTGCAAGGCCCTCCTGCTCCCAATGATTGCCACGAGAAGTACAGCTTTGCCATGCTTTCATCCCATGATTCCCACATGCCGAAGCACTGTCCAAACCCAGACCACCGACCATAAACTTTTGTACCCCTCGATCAATCACTAAGATCAGAAGGCAAGGGTATCGCGCCTTCAGGAATGGGTCACGTGGATTGTGCAGCGAGGTGCAGGATAGCAGCAGAATTATAGCCTAAAACTAAGGTGGAGGATCTTGGGAGTTGCAGATCTGTCTGGGAGCGAGTGAAGCATTTGAGTTAGTGTGACCTCGGCTCTCCCACCAAGCCCATCCTGGTATGTGCCAGGTGCATTGTAACAATGATAAAATAACCTTGTCAGAATAGCTTACTAATTGTCAGGTCAGCTTCACTGCAGATGATGAGCCCAGCAGTGCCCGCGTGGTCGGAGATGGACAGATGAAGATGGACCAATGGCTTGGCATCCCATATAGAGCAGCCCCTGTATGTATAGAGCTCCTATAATCCGTATTGTAGAATTGTATTACATATCATTGCATCATCAGTGATGTTTGTGCGTATAATATGCTGCAAATGTCTACAGGGCTCAGAACGTTCGGAGGCAGTAGAGTTCTTTGCTGATGCATTTCTGTTTTGTAGAAATAAATACTTGTTATCCTTGCAAGCGTGTCTTGGGCCTTTTTCCCTAGCAGGCTGTATTTTTTTTCTGGTGTGAGCGTGCAGGGGCATGCCTTCATTAGTGAACAGGAAAGAAGACCGCAGCCACTCAGCGCTGTGGGTCGAGGATGTGGTAAGGATAGAAGCGACCTGGCTAGCAATACAGTCCTTCATTCTGGATAAGGAAGGACGTTAAGACTGGGTAGTGTAAGGAAGGCATGGTATCAACATTAAAATTGACACAAGTGACCACAGTTGAAGGGTGCTTATTGAACTTTCACAGGGGTGAAATAAATTCCTATCTAAACCTAAATCTACAGATGGGAGCAAGCTAGGACCATCAAATAATAAGTCCTAGAGGAGTCTTGTCAAATTAAAAAGGGCCTATACTAAAAAGAACTATTGCCAATCCTTACCACTAATTTACAAATAATGTGGGGTGATGTTCATGAAAAAGAAAGAAGCGTTCACAAAATGATAAATCAGGATATTCGGGTCGTTGGCCTATGGGAACTCATGGTGACAACAGTAAAGACAGACAGAAGTGATCAGTTAAAGGGTGATTATTAAACTGTATAAATGGGTGAGAAAATCACCTATCTAAACCTAAATCTAAGATGGGAGCAAGTTTTGACCATCAAAATAAAAATCAGCCAGTCCTAGAGGCGTCTTGTCAAATAAAAAAGGCCTGTATAAAAACAAAAACAATTGCCAATCCTTACTACTAGTTATAAAAGAGTATGGGATATTGTTTGCAAGAAAAGAAAGAGGTGTTCACAAATAATAGGTTAGGATGTTATTGAAGGGGTCTCCCTTCCCCAGGATTTCAAGCACGGGACAAAGGTGAGACTCTCTAGCACAGCACACTCCTAGGCTTCTCCTATACGAGGTTACAGTTTCTTTCCACTATATCGGGCATCTTTTGTGTCCAAGACTCCTTTATGCAAAGTCTCTTCCTTCAGAGGGCCTGATGCTTTGCAAGATGATAAAACAAAAGTTCCTTCTAATTTCTCTTTACGTTGGGCAACTACTTTTAACCCGTGGATCCCCCTCAGCTGGGCTCTGATCTGTTTCTCTACGTTCGTCTCCCTCAGTCAGGTTCAGACCAACCAATAGCTTACCAAGCCCCAGTCAGGCTTTCTTTAAGCCCCCAGTCAGGTTTTCTCTCAGTCAGGCTTTACACAGTTCATGTGCCGTTTCCCTCTGCCGGTTTCAAAGGCCACTTTCTTACCACAATGAAGTTCAGGCAACCTTTTTCACAATGTGGGATTCACTTCTCTCAGCTTTTCTCCGGGCATCCTTCAGTCGGGTAAAGTATTGCCTTTCAATCACAAACCCCTCATGTGTCGTATTCACAAATCTTAATGTCTGTTTAAACATCCATCTCAGGTATTTAGGTCTCCCTCGGCTGGGCTCAGACCTTCTAATAGTGGGGTCCAATTTTAACCAGCCACCGTCGGTCTTTCTCTCAGCCCCCAGTCAGGCTTCACATAGTTCATGTGGTGTTCCCCTATGCCAGGTTCAAACACCACTTTTCTCAATGCTTACAATTATCAAGGCATCAACGACTTTCAATTGTACAATGGATTTGGCTGTACCCTTGTATGACCACCTTGACACCATTCATCGGCCTCCCCTCGGCCTCTCCTAGGGCCTTCGGGTATTTTCTTTCTATACCTTTAATATTTTAATGTTGCCACTGCAACCTTCAGCTTGACACAGTCTGGCTCTTATCAGGGTCTTGCGACTCACCGGCTGTGCTGTATTCGTTGACGTTTCGTCTGCCGCTGGAGTCAAAGATGGTACCAAAATGGCAACCTTTTCTCCCCACCCTGGCTATCAGTGCAGGAGGGTTCCATGTATCACTGACATCCGTCACACCATCCACCAGCTGTGATTCCCGGTCTTAAGTTTCTTTGTTTGGAGGTTTTGCAGGTCTGCGTTGAAAAGGGCAAGAGTGTGCACTCGTGTTCCTCCTTTTATCCCTATGGGGAAGGGAAAGGGTTGTCAGGTGTGTGAAATCAGTGGTAATTGCCTGACTCTGCCTCATCCTTGAGTTGGAACATGTCAGGTATACGTATGTGGTGTTAGTCCGTTGTCTTTCGGGGTAATCGGTTTGTGATACAGTGTTCATTTTAAGAAAGGGGGTTGAGGTGTTGAGTATCCCACAGAGTAGGATGTGGAAAAGGTGCTAACGAAAAGGGGATACCAAGTTTCACTCGTCGGCATCCCACTTCCACTCCCTGAGGACCCCCCACATCCAGGTGATCCTCCCGCACTGGTCCAGCCCCAGGAACTGGATCCAATAGCGATGGCCATGTCCTGGCCACCCGGATGACAGATCCCCGGGGACTAGCGGGTGAGGCACCTTCCGGTTTTTCACATACCCTTCCCCTATGCGATGTACCCGCATCTGTTTCACAGGGGAACCCAGAGAGGAAATCCACGTTCCCTTGGTCTTTACCTTTTCAGTGCTCCACAGTGAAACAGTAGGGTTTCAGGTCTAAGAACAATGGCATGACTTGAGGGTTGGTCTTTTCATTGGCTAATCCAAACTAGTGGAGAATGATCCGTGACGAGTGTGAACTTTATTCCTAGGAGGTAGATATATAAGATAATGGCCCACTTGAAAGCAAGGGCCTCTAATTCCAGCACAGAGTAATCTTTTTCATGTGGGAAAGGATTGCGACTCGTAAACAAGATGGGATGTTCCAATCCCTCACCCATTTGTGTCAGGACTGCTCCTAGCCCTTTAAGGGAGGTGTCTGTCTGCAATACAAATTCTTTTGAGAAATCTACTACCTTTAGGATCGGGTGCTGGCATAGGGTTTGTTTTAGATTGTTGTACCATATATCGCCTCATCAGTCCAATGAATTTTCTGGGGTTCGGCGTTCTTTAGTTTATCTGTCCTGCCCAAAGAGTTTGGGATAAACCTACAGTAATAACCAACTAACCCTAGAACTGCTCTGAGATCTCTTTTAGTATTAGGTGTAAGGGTATCGAGTACTGCTTTCCGTTTCTCGCGTTGAGGTTGCACACTACCATTCCCTACAAAGAAGCCAAGGTATTTCACGGCTGATTGGGCCAGTCTGCATTGGATGGATTGGCAGTTAGGCCAATTTCTCTGAGAGCTCTCATAATGGTAAAGAAATGGAAAAGGGGGTCTTCCCAGGTTTTGCTATAAATGACGATATCGTCAATATAAACTCCACAGAAATCCGAGTAGGGCTGTAATAATTTGTCCATAAGCCGCTGGAAAGTGGCTGGAGCCCCATGTAAACCAAAAGGGAGGACTTTGTACTCAAAATGTCCTAGCTGTGTCGTGCAAGTTGTCTTTTCCTTATCAGGTCCATACACTGGGACCGGCCAGTACCCTTTTGTTAAGTCTAGGGTTGATAAAAAGGTGGCGTTTCCGAGTTAATCAATTAGGTCATCGATGCGTGGCATGGGATAAGCATCGAAGTCAGAAATGGCATTGGTGGAAATCTATGCAAAACCACAAGGAATGGTCAGGTTTGGTGATATATACAATAGGGGAGGCCCATGGGCTTGAAAAGGGTTCGATAATGTTCGCTCTTAACATTTTATTCACTTCCTCTACCACTATCTATTTGCTGGCTTCCGGGAGTCTATATGGTTTCCGATGAGCCACCTTTCCCTTAGGTGTTCTAATGTAGTGATAGTTGCCTTTCACTCTTCCTGGTTTCTCAGAGAATACATCAGAGAACAAGCTGATTAAAGCTTTTAAATCTTCTTGTTGTTGACTAGATAGATCTTGAGGAATTAATTCAAAGTTGTCTACCTCTTCTGGCACCAAATAGGATAGTATTGTGGCATTGGTGGCCAACATGTTTTCCTTTCACTTTTTTAAGAGATTTACATGATATAGATTGACCTTCTGTGTGTCCTGTCAGGTTGTGCTACCTTATAAGTACAGGTTCCTGTTAATTTCATTATTTTATATGGCGCATTCCACTTAGACACAAGCTTGTTTTCCGAGGTAGGCAAGATGACCAATACTTTCTGTCCTACAGAAAGTGATCTTAAGCTCACCTTTTTGTCATAGGTGGATTTTTGCAGGATTTGGGCCTTTTTTGCATATGAGTATAGACTAGAACGCGAACAAGTCTCATATGCTCTCGCAGTCTTGTAGCCGTCTGCCAAAGGGGAATGGGTGCCTATTCTTGTTCTTCCCAGGTCTCCTGCAGCATGTCCAGGACATCTTTAGGGTTTCTACTAAAGAGGAGCTCAAAAGGAGAGAATCCAGTAGATGCCTGAAGGCTTTTTCCCACTGTAAACAGTGTTCAGGGGATCATACGGTGCCAGTCCTTCCCATCCTTATCTACCAACTTTCTTAAGATCATTTTAAGCGTTTTATTGAATCTCTCTATCAAACCATCTGTTTGGGGATGGTACACTGAAGTTTGTAAGGTGGAGTTAATATGGAGTAGTTCCTTGACTTCCCCCATGAGCTTGCTCATAAAATTTGAACCTTGATCTGTCAGGATTTCCTTAGGAAAGCCAACTCTGGAAAAATGCAGTAGGAGGTGCTTTAGAATTTGCTGAGTAGTGTTATTCCACATAGGAAATGCCTCAGGGTATCTGGTCACATAGTTGAAAATCACAAGGACATATTTGGTGCCCAGTCTAGATGTTTCTAAAGGTCCAATGATGTCCATCCCGATTCTTGAAAAAGGGACTTCTATGATTGGCAAAGGATTCGGAGGGATAGGCAATGGGATGTGAGTACTGGCGTTTCTGACATATTTCACATGTCTGAATAAAGGTTTTTATATCAGCATGGATAAAACTTCCAGCTGATGTGTGCCTGGGTTTTAGATTGTCCTAAGTGTCCCCCGGTGATGGGAATGCGCAATCTCTAGCATGATCTTTCGGTGCGTTTTGGGGATTACTAAATGGGTTTTACTCAAGCCTTCTGTGGATGTTTCTTTTCTATATAGCAATCCTTGCTTTAAGAGGAATAAAGAGCTTCCCTCTCTACACCCTCTGCTTTGGGAATTGCTTGCAAGAAAGCCTCAGCTAGAGCTGGGTCATTTCGCTGGGCGAAAGCTAGGTCAGGATAGATGGTAGGCTCTTCTCCCTTTTTCTTTTCAGTGCTCAATGGTTTAATAGCTTCCCCAAAGCCTAATGTACATCTAATGGTCAAAGATTAGTAGGATTCTGTTGGTCAAGGCCTGGTTTTTTAACCAGGGGTGTGACTGTGACAGTTTTAATTCAGACAGAAGTTTACGGTCCCTGAATGATGCATTAACCTTTCTGCCGAGATATGGGGCACATATCTCTGTGTTGTCCAAGATTAGCTTAGGGGGCGGTTTATTGTCTGAGAAAGAGGTACAGTTGATGGTAGAAAGTACTTTGCTCATGTCCCCTAAATAAATTGGGGTGAACTGGAATTTCGGTACCTGTAATTGAATGGGTTATTTTGCTGTTGAAGATAGACAAGGTATCGACTTTGCACCTTGTTATTGTTTCTCATGCTTTTAGAATTTTGTTTTGGAAGGCTGTGTGTACATTTTGCAGTCTTCTGTAGAAGGTTAAAATGGAGGGGAAAGAGTTGCTGGCTTCTCTATTGATTTCAAAATTTGAAATAATTTGCCAGTTTAACTGGCGGCAGCAGAAATCTGATCATTGTAGTGTTTTTAAAAAAAAAAAATTCTGTTAGTTTTGTTCTGTATATGTTATGCATGTTTTTCCAGTTCTTTTTGTTAGTCTTAGTGGGGTCTTTATGCCATTTTCTTTCTAGTTTTCTTTTGTCTTTTTTAAGTTTAATGGTTTCTGCATTGAACCAGCTTTGGTGATTAGGATTAGGTCTAACGTGTTTGCTTTTGTTAGGTGCATGTTGGTCTAGAAGCTCTTGAAAGTGGCTATTGTAAGTAGACACTATTTTATCACATGAGTCTTCATCTGATGTGGTGATCATGATATAGTTAATACCTTGTGATAGGATAGGGGACGTGATTCTTCCTTGAACTATCTTGGTTGTATTGCTGTGCTTCTTAGCGTTGTTACTTGGTGTAAGTCTGGCTTCAATTTTGTAGTGGTCTGACCATATGCAAGGAATAGTTCCCAGCACCTTCATATCCACATTGTTTGTTATTATCCAATCTAGTTGATTTCATGACTTGAAGGTTGGATCTTTATTAGTCACTGAAATGTCATTGTTTAGTAAGTCATTTTCGAGATTAATAGCCTCCTTGTCTTTGGCATTCCCTTTCCATTTGTTTAGGTCACCAAGGAGTATACATTTTTTAAATAACCCTAACTTTATAAAGAAAATATTTCATTTAAAAGGACTTTAAAGGATCAAACCGTAACGAAAATGTTTTCTTAATGAAGGGGGAGTAACTTCAAAAATAAACTATTTCATATTTTTTCTCTGCAATATTTCTGTACTTTTTGTTTCCGAGGTGGCCTTCTCCCAGGACATGTACTCGTAGGGGCTGCAGGGGCCCCCACTACGCCAGTCAGTGGTCGGTCAAGCACGTGTATATTCTGCACTCTTGTACCTGTAGCCGCCTTGTGGAAGTTATGTGCAAGACTAGTGAGGGGAACACAGAGTGAGAGTGGCTCATGAATGCACATCCCAGGTAACCACGAGGAAAATGCTGCATCACTACTGACAGCCGCTAAAAAGCCCCCTTCCCCACTGCAAATGTGTGATTGTCACATGGTGTGATGCCTCACAGTCAGGTACATGGACAATGGGGAAATGTCACTCAATGCAGTCTGTATAAATTCTATTAAAAACAATCCAAACCTTGGAATGCCAGTAAGACTGAGATTCTCCTCATCGGCACATGTGTTCCCTCCTTTCCTGTCACTCTCTGGCCTGCCTCTCTTGGCCCTCTTCCTGCTCCTACCAGTGAGGATAAAAACCTTGGGGTCACCTTTGACTCCATACTCTCTTTTTTTCTCCTCACATCGCTGACGTCTCTAAGAAGTCACAGTACCAGCTGCACCTCCTCAGAGGTATTCTTCCTTTCCTCTCCTTCCCCCAGAAGCTCACTGTCTCCTGAGCTCTGGTTCTCTCTAGGCTGGACTTCTGCAACAGCCTCTTCCTAAATCTGCCTGCCTCTACTCTCTGCCGTCTGCAACTCGTCCAAAACAGGACTGCAAGACTTATCCTTGGCCTCAAGCCTAGGGATCGTATCTCTCCAGGACTGAAATCTCTGCACTGGCTCCCAGTGGCTGCAAGGATTATGTTCAGAACCCTCTACATTGTCCACAAGGCCTTCTGGTGCCTGGGGCCTCAATACCTTCAACTCTCTCTTCCTAAATATCTTCCTTCTCAAGCCCTTCGCTCATCCCCCTCCAACTCCTTCAGGGTCAGTCGCTTCTCCAAGCAACGAGTTGGTAGTAGATCTCTTTCATCGGCTGGGGCCTCATTCTGGAACAGCCTCCCTGCCTCTCTGAAACTTGAGGAGAACCATCTCTGGTTCCGGAAGCAACTCAAGACCTTCCTCTTTGCTTCTGCTTTCTCTCCTCCTCTCCCCTGCTGAACTCCTGTCTGAAACTGATATTGCACTGGTCAACTGGCTCCCTTCTTTTCTTGGGCCCAGGTCCCCTCCCTGCCAATTGCCCACTGGCACTGCCCCCCTGGCAAACCTCTGCACTCAGGGTTGTTTCTGTATCCCTACAGCCCCCTACCAGCACTAAACACCTGATGTCTGCCCTTACCCCTGCACTTGCCACCACTAGGCTGCACTTCTTTTACTGTATTTATTGGTTTTCATTTATTTTTATTTATTTTATTGTTATACTATGTATTGTACTGCCCCCTCCCCTTTCCCCCCTCGCACTTCCCCTTTCCCCGTACCCTGCACTTGCGCGATCTCAATTTCACCTGGCCTAGTAAGATCGTAGTCTGTCTTCCCTCTGTTCCACCACCCTTGTCTCGTTGCGCCTTGAAACACTTGTGTAGGCGCGTTATAAATGCCATATCATATCTAGGAAATCTAGGAAAACTATCTAGGTGGAAAGCTCACTGGTTAAGCGCTCGCCTCTGACAGTGGCCAAGCCTACTGATCTCAGGTTCCTGAGAATCGTTAACTTGGTTAATAAAAGTTGTTGCAGTGCTTAGACTCTGATTTTAATTTGGGTTTTTGTTCAGTGTGAATCTAGCTTTGGGCATGGGCGTAATTTTAGGGGGAGACAGGGGTGTAATTTTAGGGGGGAGGGGTGTTTGTCCCCCCCAACTTTCATGGCACACCATTTTGTCCCCATTTATTTGGCAGGGGCACCTTTTCTTCAGATGTCATGTCCCCCCCTCAACATTTTCAGCAAAGTTACTCCACTGGCTTTGGGAAGCATTGGAGTGCCATGCATTGCAAAGTTTACAGCCATACACCAAATGATTATGGGGGAGAGGGGCAGTCTTTAATTCACAGCATTTATCGCAAGTGTAACATTTATGGTAGAAATCAATAGTTCACATTTCTAGTTCGAGTGGAACATGAAGGTGACGACGGAAAAAGCATCCAAAATGGAGGAGGCACCCCGATAACCGGGGCAGGGGCCTCACTCCTCTTCCCTCCCCCCTCACCCCCTCGGGACAAGGGGGAGGTCGGTGCCCAAAGAGCACCAAAGTGTGCAGAAAGCCTGCGAAGAGCGACAAAAGAAAGGGGCGGTGCAAGCCCCATATAAGCAGCGGACGTCATGCTGGAAAGGACTTGCAGTTTCAGCAGCAGGATGCCCGCCACCAGTGTATGCAGGCATGGGGGAATGGTAGCAATGGGCAGATGTTATTTCATAATGTTAATGCATTCAATCAGTTAGGTAGAAATGCAGAGGCAGTTCACCTTCAAGGGGAGACCCTGCCGTCAAGAGGAGCGACCCCTGGGACGGGGCAGGTATCGCCGCGCCTGGTACAGGTCAGGTAGTAGGAGGGGGCCAGCTGGTGCAGGGAGGGCCACCACCGACTGGCCCTCAGGCGGTAGGTCTGTCTTGGTGGGGGCAAGGGTCAGCAGTAACAGGGCTTGCTTCAGGGAACCCCACGTGCGGGGTGGCCGGTCAGGGAATGCAGCCAGTAGCGACTCCAACAGCCAGTGAAGCTGAGGGGGAACAGCAAACCATATTATGGTATACGGATGGCCTATGCCTAGCTTTGCCCCTGCAAGAGTTGCAGTGAATGCATTGGTTTGGCACGTACCCTTGGCATACAAGGAGAGAGTATGGCAGAAGGAATTCTTGGAAATTCTGGAGTTAGTGGGGATGGAACCCACGGGTGAAGGGTTAAGGGAATTAACAGAAAGAGATAGGGAGAAGAAAGAGAGAGAAAGGCCAAAAGTGGAGCCCACTATTCACAATTGGCTGAGGGCTTTTAGGATGTATGCTATCATCATGTTAGAAAAATTCCCGCAAGATGGGGTGGCAATGATTGCATATGAGCAATACATTCATGAACAATATCTGAAACATGGAGGGGATGCCTGGCTGAACTATGATAGAGGGTTTAGGCTGAAGATGCAGGTGTGGCCAGCGATGACCTGGGACGAGCTCGATGTGGGCGGGTACATAGACAAGATTGTACTTGCTAGGGCACTGGGAGAAATGGTTCAAGGGAAGAAGCCACAATATGGGAAAAACAGAGGGTCTTACCCACAAAAACAGGGGGTCTTTTCGTGGGAACTCCTCCTGGAACAACCGTTCCAGCTTCCAGGGGGAGCAGCCCGAATGCTGGGGGTTTGCCGAAGGGAAGTGTATCTTCGGCAACGCTTGTAGATTCAAGCACATGAAGGGAAAAGGCTCAGGGGGACGCAGCTCCACAGCGGGGGAACGGAAACAGCGGAGCAGTGTCAAGCCCCAGGAGAAAGCAAAGCATGATTAAAAATCATTTACCCACACCCGTACGATTGCAGGCCATGATTCCTTTTCTAATTGTGTACCATGACATTAGCAATGCTAAAATGCTATGGGAAGCTTTTAGGTGGGGGTTCAGGATTCCATTCACCGGGTCTGTGGTTGCCAAAGAGGCATGCAATTAAAAGTCGGCATTGGCGATGCCGGATGTATTGGCTCAGAAAGTGGGAAAGGAAATGCAATTGGGGAGGGCGGCGGGCCCTTTCGCTTCCCCCTCCTCTTGAGATTTTATGGTGTCACCTTTTGGGTTTGGTGCCCAAAAAGGAAGAAGGGCAGTACAGACTGATACAGAACCTTTCCTTCCCTGAAGGTGAATCAGTGAATGATGGTATAGCGGAGGAACAATGCAGGGTGCATTATGCATCATTTGATGAGGCAGTAGAGATGGTGAAGGCGACGGGGACAGGGGCACTAAAGGTTAAGGCAGACATAGAGTTTGCGTTCCGGCTGTTGCCAATACACAAGGAAAGCTATCATTTGCTGGGTTTCAAGGTGCTAGATGATTATTTCTATGATAAATGTTTGCCAATGGGTTGTACTATTTCGTGTGCATACTTTGAAAAGTTCAGCAGCTTTCTGGAGTTTGCAGTACGGCAAAGGTCTTCGGTGGGGGGTGTATTGCACTACCTTGATGATTTCTTATTTTTCGGTAAAAAGGGGACAGATGAATGCGAGTCACTCATGGGAGTATTTCAGGGTTTGAGGGATGGAATGGGAATTCCGCTGGCCACTGGGAAGACGGTTGGTCCGGCCACAACATTGACCTTTCTGGGGATGGAGATCGATACGATCGCTGGGGAGTGACGGTTGTCTAGGGATAAAGTGCTGAAATTGAAAGACACAATCGGGGGGGTTGAGGGGTAAGGAGAAATCCACCCTGAGGGAGCTCCAATCACTGGCGGGCAACCTTAATTTTGTGGGGAAGGTCATCCTGGTGGGGAAGGTGTTCGCTAGGGGCATTGATCTTAAAACAATGAGGTTACAGCACACGGGTCAACATGTCCGCCTGGGGGCAGAAGTCAAGGAGGACCACAGAATATGGGATGCTTTCTTGGATGACTTTAATGGGGTGTTGCTCTGGAGAGAGGTTCTAGATAGCGGCAGGGGGCTCAAACTGATCACAGATTCATCGGCGTCACACGGATTTGGGGCCATTTTGGGGAGCGAGTGGTGCGGTCAGGCCTGGCCAGAATCATGGCAGCGTTAAGGGATCACTAGAGATGTTAGAGTTGTTTCCAATAGTTCTTGCGTTTAAATTATGGCCCAAACAGTTAAAAGACAAGAAGGGGATGATATGGTCTGACAACCTGGCTGTGGTGCAGATCATCAATCAAGGCACGTGCAGGAATCACAGAGTGCTTAAGCTGCTTAGAGAGCTCACAAGGAGCCTACTAAATCTGAACACCGAAGTGAGGGCACAGCATATTCAAGGGGTGAAAAATGTGGCGGCTAATTCACTCTCTCTCGTTTGCAGTGGGAGAAGTTTCGGGGGAGCTGTCCAGAAGCAAGTGTGACGATGACCCCTTTCAAAGTACAATGGTGGGGCATGATTGGGGGGGGGGTCTGAGTTCCCTGATCAACACCGCTCTGGCACCTGGCACGATGAGGATATACAAAGGGTGCTGGGAGCGGTTCTTGGCCTTTCAGAGGGATTTGCTGTCGGAAACCACAGAGGGATTTGCCAGTACGGGCTTTTGTGGGATGGTGTTGGCAAAATGGGAGGTCCAGATCTTGGGTGGCATACCACTTGGCGGCAATAGCTCACTATTACATGTTGGGAGGTAGGATGGATCCCACAAAAGAGCACTACATTGTCATGGCTATGAAAGGATGGGCCAAGCAGGCTGTTAGGAAGCCTGATGACAGGCGACCCATCAACGTGGGGAAATTTCACAGCATGATCGGATGTCTAGCAAGAGTGTGCCGGAATGAGTATGAAAAGGTCTTGTTTACAGCGGCCTTCACATTAGCTTTCTTTGGCACATTCAGGGTGAGCGAGTTAGTACCAGAGAATAAGGAAGGCAGGGGTTCTGGGTTCCTTAGGATGGGCGATGTGCACTTAGAAGGGGGGCGGTTGAGCATCCTCCTTAGAAAATCCAAGACTGACCAGAGAGGGAAAGGTAGGTTGATTACACTCGTCAGCACGCAGGGCAGCACGGTGTGCCTGGTAGGGTGTGTGGCGGCGTACCTACAGCTGAGAGTTTCCACAGGCGAAGGGTCCCTGTTTCTCGTGCACGGCGATGGGGCGACGTTGAGCCGTTTCCAATTCAGGAGGGTCATGGACATGGCACTGTTGAAAGCGGGGGTTACAGGAGGGGTGTTTGGGACACCCTCCATTAGGATAGGGGCATCCACCTCAGCAGCAGGGATGGGCCTAAGTACTGAGGCGATCAAGCAAATAGGCGGATGGAAATCGGGATGTTTTACATCAGGCCTGATAAAGTATAGTGCTAACAGCTTCAGCTGCAGCACAAAGAAGGAGGCGGTCCGTCTGGGTGGTGGGCCAATTTGTGTCAAGGGCCGGGGCGAGCTGGACGGCCAACCAGGAACAGTTGACCGCTGGCGAGTACCGGATATGGTGACATGGGGTGCCTGGCATGTGATGGGCACAACTGGAGGGGCATGTGAGCAAATTGCTGGGTAAGCAGCAAAAACCTGAGGTGCTGGTCGTGCATCTCGGGAGCAACGATTTAACAAGTCTGGGGAGAGCGAGCCTGTTGAGGGAAATGATGTCTTCTTTGCAGGAGTTGGCAGCACAGCTGGGGGAGACCGAGATTGTATGGTCAGAAATCAATCCAAGGCAGGAATGGAGGGATGCTGAGAGTCGCTCAGCTGTGGAAAACTCAAGGAGCAAGTTGAATTGCGCAATGGCGAAATTCTGCAATGGCAGAGGGTTCCATCATATCAGACATGAATTGATCAACCTTAAGTCCCCAGAATATTATTTGAAAGACGGGAGTGCATTTGTCAGCATTGGGGATGGAGCTGTTTTCTGGAATGTGTGCACAAAGCTGTTGGAACTGTGAAAGAGAAAAAGGGGGAGCTGCGGTGGGCGATAACCCACCTTTGGCGTGGCAGTGTTTTGGCGACCAGTGAGGAGAGACAGACTCCGAATGAGCCATTGCTAAGCCGGAAGGGTCTTCGCTCTTTCGGACCACCGCCTCCTGGGAGCCTAAACAGCAGGGGCGTCTGGTGGTAGCAATGAGGGCTCAGCTTACCCAGTGCTTTAAGTGGGCCGGGGCCTGCCGGGGCCGGGCCCCGCCAGTCTCCAAAAAGTGGGGCTGAGCCGGGGCCCTGCCGGGGCCCCCTGGTCCCACCACGCCATGGCAGGACGCATTATCCCGCCACGGCCGCAGCCGCGACGGGAGATGCGCCCGCCAGTGTAACGTTAGCCAAGTGGACAGAAGTGCCAGCCAGCCACAGCGTCGCTGAAGCTGGCTGGCACTTCTGTCAGTCACTGTAACTTCCCTGATGACCCCCCATCTGAGGGGTCATCAGGGAAGTTACAGTTCCTTTGTTTGCCCTCGCCAGGTCACTGACCCTCTGTGAACCTGCAGGCTCCATGATCTAATATATAGATTACATCACGAAGCCCGCGGGTTCCCAGAGGGTGAAAGACGCCTTGGGCTCTGTGATCTCTGCTCAGAGCAGCGATCACTGAGCCCGAGGTGCCTGTCTCCTTTGGCAAATCTTTATAAAAGATGCCTTGAAATGTGTACGTTTCAAGCCGTCTTTTATAAACGTAGAAATATTTCTACGTTTATAACAGACGGCTTGAAACGTACACAATTCAAGGCATCTTTTATAAAGCTTTGTCGACGGACAAAACACCTTGGGTTTTGTCCGTCCTCAACGCTTTATAAAAGATGGCTTGTACGTTTCAAGCCATCTTTTATGAACATAGAAATATGTTACAAATGTCTATGTTTATAAAAGGTGGCTTGAAAAGTACACAAACCATGGTAAGGTAAGCACACAAGTGTGCGTAACTTACTATGGTTTGTACACTTTCAAGCCACCTTTTATAAACATAGAAATATGTAACATTGCTATGTTTATAAAAGAACGCTTGAAAAATACACAAACCATACTAGTACGCATACAAATACATAAATGCTCTACTACATTTATATATTTGTTTGTGCACCCTACTATGATTTGTGCACTTTTAGGCCACGCCCACAGCGGATATCACGCCCCAAACGAGGGCCCCCCCTCAATTTCTTACCCCACTTAAAGCACTGAGCTTACCCCAACAAACAAATGGCGCTCTCCCAGCCCAGGAATACCTGCAGGGGCAGGCGGGTCTCAGGCACAAAGGGTTTGGGGGAGTTGTGCCTATTATGGACTTAGGGAAAAAGGGGGAAGCAGGTTTTGGATAAGGAGCAGTCACCGCACCTTCGGAGCTATTTTCACTATTGTTTGCTGTGTTATTATGTGTGAAAATAAATCTGTGGCCTTTTTTATGCCAAAAAAGAAAACGTCTCATTCTGCACCTTACTGGAGGGAAAAGGAAGGGGCAAAATGAATGAGCAAGGGTGATGTAAGTTGGCATAACAAATGGACAAATGCCCAGGTTATGTACACATGCTGAATGGAGGTGCGCGCAGGCAGGGGCGAGCATCATGCGGAGTGAATCGTCGCCCGCTTCAATAGTGTCTGTCTTCGGGATGCATCCGCTCTTTTGCTAGGTTGATCGCTCTGTAGGGGTCTATTCATATCCGGCTGCCGCTCTTTTAAGGAACAGACCCAGAAAAAGAAGCTGTGTGATTGGAGCTGAGGTCATTCGGGGCCAGCTTTGAAGAATGGGAGGATGTTTCTGGTTATGAGGGTGATGGTCAATGTACCCCAACAACTACACACGCAATGGGGGCAAGTAAAAGCAGATAGTTTAGGGACCTGGAGGTGCTGGTAAATGACCACTTCAGTGAAATAGGCATACATAGCACCCCAGCTTCCTGGCTGGATTTTGATCTGGTGAAGTTATAGAAAAAACGCAGATATAATGACACTATCCAAGCACTGAACCGTTTAAGTGGAATGTGCAGATAGAGGCTCTATTCACAACAGGGGTTTGACCTAGACCACCCAAAAACATTCTTGATGAAGCTGCGTGAACACTCGTTGATTCGATTCGTTTTGGCATTGCGTCTCCAAACACTAGCAGTATTGGAGAACAAAGGGGCGTGGATAGGCTTGCCATGGGAGGAGCGCAGATGTAGATTATGTGCTAAACAGATTGAAACACCAGGGCACATCCTAACACAATGTCCTGAGCTTAACACAGTATAGATTAGGGCGTACAGCCAATTCACTCCCGGCTCCACAGACCAATTTTGGAGCACGATCTTCGGTGCCAAGTCGCTAATAATCACAGGAGCTGCTTACTTTGTATGGAGACAGGCGTTCAATAGATTATCTTTAGAAGTGGGAGCAGAGCAGGGGTCGATATTTAGTGGGTGCCTGGTGAAGGTTCCAAGGGTCTAGTATGGTCCAAAGGGTCAAAGCCTACAGGCAAAGCTTTTCTTCCTTTCGGGAAAAGACAAGTAAAGCATTTTATTAATGGATTACTGAAAGAAATTGTGAATGATTGGAGTTCTCTTATGATCTGTTTTATTTTATGACTTTTAAGATTTTTATTAATGATTTTTTAAATTATTGTATTTTCTTTGGTTATGTTTTGCATATAGTGAAAAAAGGTTATTTCTAACCAAAAGCATGTAATACAATTAAAAAAAATGTACCCTGAGGGAGTGAGACGCAGACCCACACACTTTCATGTTTGAGGCACTACTGTCATAATTTAACAGGAGGTGGGCTGGGAAGTTACTACACCCCAGTGTTTTCTGCGAATGCTCATTAACCTCTTTGCTTCAACTTTCCCTGTGCTGCTCTCTACTTAAGTGTCTGATACGCTCTTTAATCAAGTGACAGCCCCTCCACATGTCCTGTTAGGGTGGACAGGGTTCCATATGTTCACGGTGCTGTGGACCGAAGCACCTTGCAACTCATATGCAAATAACTCTTTCCTACGATTACAGTATACTCCTCTGAATAATGGCGTCCAGTCCAAACTATGTCAGACATCTGTTTCTTTTCTCCAGCCGTCATCGTTGCAAATAGTTTCATCAAACAAGATTCGCAGTCTGAAACTCTTGTTAACACTCAAGCTTGCCTATCTCGGTCAACACTTACTACACAGCTTGTCCTTTAAGTGGACTTCTGCAAAATTCCTATTCTATGATTCTGCACACCAGCGGCATTCAGCGGGTTTCAGCCTCTGCCTCACCCAGAACGCGGACTAGTATTCCATAGCTGCGCTCTCAGCCCTTCCTCAACTACCCTAGGACAGCCAGGCTCGGAGCCAGATCATCACTCCAAATACCCTCCAAAACCCCATCTACTTACGCCAACCTAGGGATAGAAAGTAACACACACCCTGCATCCCACTCCCAGCTCCTCACCCCGCAAAAAGATTATATGAGCCTCCAACCACCTCAGCCCAATAACCACCATACCAATCACCCTGCAAAACACTACCCTACTCTTCATAGAGCCCTGATCAGCAGGGGCGTTGCTAGGGGGTGGCTATGGGGGATATAGCCCCTGATCCTTTGATTGTAGCCCCGGATAGAATCTCAGGAGCTACAGCCAAAAGACTATCTAGCCCCCAGTCCCAACAGTTCCGACATCAGCTTAGCCCCGGGTCTTTTCCAGACCTAGCAACTCCCCTGCTGATCAGAGTTTTCGCCCTGTGCACCCATGCTTGTAACATCCACAACCTCATTGAACAACAACTTGGCTTTCTAGCACTAATGGAATCCTGGCTACATAGTGCAGCAGGGGTCTCAGTTGGTCTAGTCTTACCCACCAACTACTCCATCCTCAGAGCTGACAGAACAGACAAAATAGGAGGCGGTGTCGCCCTCATCTGCAAAACCCCACTTGTCTTTAGGGAAATACCCCAAACAGGCTACAAACTCCTCCTCTTCAAGTTCCTGATCAACCTGCAAACCACCATAAACTTCCTCATTGTTCAGTGCCTAACCACCCCACCTCCCACCTGCCCAGAACCTGACATTCCCCTCCTCCTATCTCCCTTGATCAAACCAGACACTAAATCCCTAGTACTAGGGGATTTCAATCTTGGCTACAATGACACTGCTGAGCCCAAATCCAAAGACCTTGCGAATACACTCACCGAGCTAACCTTCACCCAACTTGTCCAAGCCAACACCCACTCAAAAGGGCGGACCCTAGACTGGGTCCTCTCCTTGAACACCACTGTCTCCATCACCAACATAGTGCCCGTACCCTGGTCGGACCACTCTTTAATCTCTGTCTCATCTGCACTCAAACTCCAAGCAAACCAGATGCTATGCCCCCCCACCCTCTCTTGCAACACATGTAAACTCACAGAAGCCTGGCTAGCCCACAGACTGGGGACACGCCTCTCCAAGAACATGACCTCACACAATGACCCACAAGCCATAGCCTCAATGATCCTCAGAGGTCCCGCACAAACTATCGACTAACATGCTCCACTCAAACCTAGAATCCCCAAACCAGGCAAAAAAGCAACACCTGGTTCACAGAAAATCTTAGCTCCTTACGCCGGCTAATGCGTGCTCATGAGCATGCCTAAGAGCATGCCTGGAGAAAAGACCCCATACCATTTAACCTAGAGCCATTTCGCTCTGCAGCCAAAACCTTTTAAAACTTGCTTATCCCATCTAAAGCCAACTCCTTCAACACAAGAATCACCAAAGCCAGCTCTAGCTCAAGGCTATTCACCATACTCATAGAACTAGAACACCCAGCCCCCATCCATGTAGACAAAGCTTGGTGCCCCATCATTCAAGTAGCACTTTCAAACAAAATTAGCAAACTGCAAGACAAAATCCATTCCAAGCAAAAATCTCTACTTTCCAAACCCGCTCCTGCCCCCATCCACACCAGCCTCTCCCTAACCCTGCAAACACCCCTTCCCAAATTCCACTTCACAGCCATCTCCTCGGAGGATATCTCCACCACGATCCAACACCTCAAACCTTCAAACTGCAGAGGAGATGCCTGCACGGGCCACTTAGTTAAACTATGTACTGCCACTATTGCTCCAGCCCTAGCCAATTTTTGTCAATGCCTACTTCCGATCGAACAATGTGCCTACTTGCCTCAAATCAGCATGGGTCTCTCGCCTCATCAAAAAACATCCCTCGATCCCACCCTACCGAGCCATCACCACCATCTCTTTCCTCCTTAAAAACACACATAGCATATTCCCAAATTCAAAACTACCTTGAACAACACCAACTTCTAGGCGGAGGACAATCTGGATTCAGAACCAAACGCAATACTGAAACGGCCCTCCTGTACCTTAAAATCCAACTTGACCTTACACGCAACTCAGGCAATTTAGCTATTCTTCTCCTCCTAGACCAGTGGTCTTCAAACTTTTTTGGCCAGGGCCCCCCTGAGCAAAATTTGGGCAGGTCGGGACCCCCCAGAAATGCCAAATGGACAGTATATATTGCGCGCCGTCACCTGCTCCCATCAAAGTTGCTGGGCTCCCTCATCCCACTCCTACCCAGTCGCTGGTCTCTCCCCACCCCATCACACACCCAGGGCTCTCCCCACTCTGCTCCCATCACTATCCCATGGTTCCCGCCCATTGTGCTCCCACCATAGTCCCTCGGTTCCCCCATCCCGTTCCCAACACAGTCTGAGGGCCAGTGGCGGCTGGTGAATCTTTTTTAAGTGGAGGGGCATTAAGGGGAGGTTCGGGGGGGTTTCCCCCTGTGAATTTTTTTTTAAATAATAGGTTAAAATGTTGCATTGTAGAGCATACTTTTAACAAAAAATGGGTAAATAGCCAAACAGTTTGCAATTGTTGCTGGGAGTCCAGGGGGCAGGCATTGATATTTTATTTCTATCGCGCTCGTACACAAGTGTTTCAGAGCGTGACAAGGCAAGGGAGGGGAACAGAGGAGAATAAAACAGCGATCTTACTAGGCCCAGTGACATTGAGAACGCGCAAGTGTGAGGGGAAAAGTGCATGGAAGGGGGGAGAAGTGGAAAGTGCGAAGCAGAGGAGAAACAGATAAATAACAATAAATAAATAATAAAGGCAACAAACAGTGGTAGTGCAGCCAGCAATTTGCAAGTGCTACGTTTAAGGCAGCAGACAGGGTAGGTCTGATAAGTGCAGGAAGAAAGATGGTTCTCCTCAAGTTTTAGAATGGCAGGGCGCTGTTCCAGAGGGAGGCCCCAGCCGAAGACGGAGATCTACCCCCAGCTCGTTTCTTTGATAAACGACTGACCCTGAGGGAGTTGGAGGTAGAGGAGTGAAGAGCTCGAGAGGGGAGGTATTTGCGGAGGAATAGCTGAAGGTATTTTGGACCGAGGCCCCAGAAAGCCTTGTGGACAAGGCAGAGGGTTTTGAATGATAGATGTCCGGTAAAAAGATACCATCCCTGTCCCCTTGGCCCCACTGGTCCTAACACAATGAACATGATTATGTGTATATGCAAGGCGCTGCACATTCATACAGCAATCACTCTATCATTCACATGAGCATCCATCACCATACACTCACTCATAACGCATCCATACACATGTTTAAATAAAAACAATGAACAGAAAACGTACCTTCTGCATTGGCCTGTGTGTGGGTGCTGCTCCAGCTGCTCTGTCCGTATGTGCGAGGAGGCGCAGGAGCTCCCCCTCGGACATTCAGACATGCAGTGCCCCAGCCAGCATTTCCAATGAGATATGCAATGCTGGCGAAGCAAAACGCCCCAGCACGTGCATGGCTCAGTGAGCATGTGCGGCTGGGGAACTAAACTGAACTGTCAAAGGGAAACAGTGTTTCCCTTTGACAGTTCAGCCAGCCCAGGAGCACTCCATTAGCTGGATAAAGCAGCTGAGGGAGTGCTCACTGTTTCACTGGGCTGGCTCCTTAGCTCCTCCATAATGGGTGAGGGGCCACTATGCAGTTAGTAATGTTGACCATTGTTGCTGAATATATCACAATTTACTTACATTTTAACACAAAGCACCCCTTTGGGTACTATTGAAACAGTGGGCTTCATAACTACTCTGGCGGTAGCTGTGCCGGTAAATCCGGCACGGCTGCCACTGGAGTTGCATCCGGGTCCGGCACCCGCAAATGGGCAATTACTAGGTCATGCCGAGTTAGGCGGACATGATAATTGCCCTTTCGAAGGTGCCGGTAGATCCCCATTCCCATTTGAGCCCCATATGGCTCAAATGGGAAGGGGGAGCTCGGATGCACCGGCACCGTTAATAACGGTGCCGGTGCATCCGACGAGCTGAGCTGAGGTCAGACCTGGCGGGGGCTATCAAGCACCCACGAGCACAACTCTTACTATGGCGGAACGGTAGCAACGGTGCCGGTAGCTTACCAGCACCGTTGTTACTGGTCTGCCATAGTAGTAATGAGGCCCAGTCTGTGACTAAAGGAATGAATATCCATTTACAACTGTGGGCCACTTTTTCATTGTTGCCTGAGACAGTTTCATGCTTCAGCCCGCCCATGTGGGCCACCCCTGCCCATTTCTTCCAATCTAAAAAAAAAAAAAAAAAAAAAAAATCTTTTTTCATGCTGAGCTCTCAGGCCCCCCCTGGGATGCACCCACGGACCCCTAGGGGGTCGCGACCCACAGTTTGAATACCACTGTCCTAGACCCATATGCAGCATTTGACCTCTTTCTCTGCCAACACCTACTAACTAACGTTCACTTCTCCCATCAGACCACCTACTGGATCACATCTTTCCTATGCGAGTGCACATCCAAGGTTTCTGTAGGTGATCACTCTGCTTACAGCAAATCCCTGTTGCTTAAGGTTTTCGCATTTCGCCTACATTGTACAATACAATACCTACACCAAACCCCTCTTTGACCACCTCAACGCCCTAGGTATCCCGGTTCTATGTTCATTCATCCCCAGTTTCTTTTTTCGTGGCTTTTTTATTCCTGAAAATGGGTTTCTGAAAAAATTCATCAAATGATTTAATTTTTTTTATTTGTGGGGGGGGTCCCCCCAAAGCCACCCTACCCCTTATAGGACCTTAGACCCCCCCTCCATATTTTTCAATGATTGTTTTTTCGGCAAAAAGTGCTGTGAAAAAAAAACAGGCAATGGATGAACGTCGGACTAGATGGATGAATCCCATAATCCACTTTGCTGATGACACACAAGTCCTCCTACCGATCACAGGAAATTACACCCAGGACACTGAAGCGATCAATCACATATACAGTGCTACTCGGAACTGGATGGCAGCCTACAACCTATGACTTAATGACGATAAGATAGACATACTCATTGTGGGCTCCCCACACTGCCTAAGATCCCGCCACTCTTCTTATTCCTCCTTCTCGATTGATGGAACCACCATCCAAGTCTCCAAACACATCAAGACACTGGCAGAACTTAACATGTCCCGCCACATCAACGTGCTGGTCTCCTCCACAGCCTACAATGCCAAGCCCATCTCCTTGAGCAGGAAATGTATCTCTCCCGCCAACTGCCTCACCCTAGCGCAAGTCATCATTATCGGGAGCAAGCTGGACTATTGCAAAATCGTGGCGAAGCTTCAACTCTCACAAAATAAGGCATTAAGAGTCTTTCTGACCACATCACAACAGCAAGACGAGAAGCACACTGGCTACCCATAAAAAAATAAATTGAATTTAAAACACTTGTCCTAACACACCAATGTCTTCACCAGAACGCCCTGATCCCCTGCATTGCGATAAAATCAGGTATCTGATGCCTCCGGTCCTCATCAAACCTCTCTCTACTCACCCCAGATTCAACCACAAGCGAGCAGGAGGCTCCGGCTTCTGCATTATGGGGCCCACCCTCTTGAACTCTCTCCCCGATCACATCAGAAACGGGCGCTCTCTCACGAGATTAAAAAACATTTTAAAACTTTTCTTTTCAAGAAATAACCTAGCTCAATGCTGTTTATCTCTTGTTCCCCAAGCCATGAATTGCTTTTGACTGTCTGCTCTCACAGTTCCTGTACAAGCGCTGTGATACCTCCGGGTGTGGGTGCTGTACAAATGAAACATAAAAAATAAAAATAAATAGTGAATGAGCCAGAACACAGTTTAGCGCCTTGGGGACCTCTGTGGAGGGTTTATTCTGCACATATGAGGGATAATGTGTCCAACTTTCAAGACCCCTTCTTACCTCAATCTTAGGCATCCGTAATCACTTGTAAAGAAAAGACCAGCTGCTGTGAAACATGCGGCCGAGTATCAATGCTGATCCCCCGTAGTGGCATATACAGCCGGGCACGTGTATGATACTGGGGATAATGGCAGCTGGCCTTAAGAATAGATTAAGTATAGGCTGCCCACCATGTCTGAATCTGTGATTAAGGTCTAAATAAGTGGGCCTATGTTTACATGAACAAGTAACATGGAAGCCTGTGGATCCTGATTTGCAGAAAACAGTAACAGACTGACCTAGGGATTCAACACACCTATCTTTCTTGCCCATCTCTTACTTTCTGTCCTCTGTCCAGTCATCTGTCTCTGGGTCCCCATGGAGCCCCAATTACTCTGAACAGGTCTAGAGTCAATACTTCTTTCTCTGTCTTCTTTCCATGAAATTCCGCATTCTTAGGGGAGCGTGAATGAAGGGACCCCTCTTTGCAGGTAGCAGGAAGGGGGCCAGGCTGCTCCCTATGGTGGAGTACAGTATTGGCTCTAGGGTCGCTGTCAGGTTCCATGGACTGCGTTTTAAAGGTAGTCCTGGTAGTTGTTATGCTTGTTTGAATGCTTGTGGTGGTGCCTTCCTTGGTGTTAGTGTCACTGTTTTGGTGGATTTTTCTGATCAACCTAATGAAGATGGTGGCAATGGATTTCACATTAGAGCGTGGTAGGGGAGGATCAGAGCGGGAGTTGATATTTGGCTTCCTTGAAGAGAACTTTGCTTTAGTTGTTGGCAGTGCTCCAGATAGGATTTGGAAGTGGGAGTATTTTACTCCCTATTTTTTAAAGTTGGGAGTAAAATGATTTTTCAGGGAGTAAAAATGTAAGTCCAGATCCCAATGAGAGTATTTTATAAGCAAGCACATATATGTTTTAACTGAGCTGAGGAAATGTTTTTGTAATAATTGTTTCTTTGCACCTAGTTATTCATGCACATTAAAAAATACAGATTTACTTCTTCCGATCAAACAATTATAATAGTAGTGTCTTTCTGTGGCACTACTACTAGTCCAAACCTGTCCATGGAGCTGTGAGGGTGAAAGTAGTGACACAAGATTCTTGGAAGGCAAGCAGACAAACATAGTTGTACCCCACAATGAGCACAGAGGGAAGGCTCGACCTAGGGGCTTCCTTGAGGCTAAACCTGCCCTCTGCGCTGTTTGTGTTCTGCATGACTGCGGTTGTGGAGCACCACTCTCCAATGCAATGAAGCACCACCAGGATTGTCAAGAGAGAACCATTCTCTGAAGGCTTTCTTACCTGGCTGCGGTCAGGTGAAGCAACCTGCGGCACTGTTGCTGATTCAAAAACATTGTGAGGACCAGAGGGTGGGGTCGCTCACCTGCGGTCATAAATGTGAGGTGCAGTGCTGGTAGGAGAGTATGCCAGAGGGACTGCTGGATGTTGGACACTGAATCCGTCAGCAGTGAGTAGAGCACTGCCCCTGCTGAGAGGAAGTAGGCAATGCAGATAGCTAGGGAGCACAGAGGAGAACAAGAGCTGATCTTCGATCGCCAACTCATGGGGATCCAGAGAGAGGTGTGCTGTAGCACCTTTTGGGCATATCTATGCGCAAAATGGGATTTCCCATGACATGGACCCAAATGACAGGGCAGACTCAAAGAATATGGCAAAGTACCACCTTATTATCAATTCAATGAAGTAGGGCATCTGGTGATAAAACGAAATGCAGTTCACACACTCACACTGATAGTTTGGTTACACAAAGGCTTTATACCTCAACGTGCGTAATCTATGACATCATCCTATGTGGGGTGTCTACAGGTGGGATGCGTTCCAGTGCTGCTCCATAAAAACACATGGACAGCAAGGGTGCAGCAGTAAAGCAGACAATACTTCTTGGTCGGGCCAATAGAGTCACACACGCCTCCCTAGTGCCCCATGTGGGAACCGGATCAAGAACACAGAGTCGGTTGAAAGAACAGAGTGACATCACAGATGCTGCTCACTTCCCTTTCTAGGCCCTTACTTTTACATGTGCTGCTTCCAGGCCAAAGGAAGAAAACAGGGCGGGTCGGCCTTGCCAGCCCTGTCCTCCATCAACATCAGGCCACGTCTACAGAACTCGATAAGTTAAGGGAGGGGAAAGTGATTATCGATATGGTGCCTGCCTGTGTCCCTGGTTATGATCTCTACATTGGCAAATATTCGAACTCATTATCATGCCCATCTCTGGTCCCCGAGCCTGGGAGATGGATGTGGCTTCAGAGACATGCCAGCTGCCTGAACTTGCAAGATAGCTGTACATTTTGGAGTAGCTCTGCTGTCTGAACAGATTAAGATCTGTCTAGACAGAGGGATAGCTCTGCTGTTCAAGGCTGGATATTCTGAGATCTCTGCAAAGGTTCATGATCCCATCTTGCCCCTTCCAAGTAGATTATCAGTTCTACTAAAGGGAATATGAATGGACGTGGCAATGGTTTATGTTAAGTTATGGAACATTATTTTCAAAATCGGCTTCCTTGAAACGCAAATGAAGCTATGGCTTTTTGGAAAAATGTTCTGCAAGATATTGCTTTGCAATTAAAATTGGACTTTGGCTCATTGGGGCGGTGAGAAAACTCTCCACCAAAGTTTCTTCGAGAGACCCATGCTCGCTGTGCAGGCCTGTGTGCTTTAATAACTGCTGTACACTTTTTTTTTAAAGTGCTGTAATATGCGCCATTTGCTCGGGTTCGTGTAAGCCCATGGCACAAGCTCAGTAATATTTGGACAGTTATCTGCACTCCACTAATTAAAAAGTTCACCTGTGAGGACAGTCTTTTCGCTCACATTGTGCGTGCAATAGAAGGATCGCAGGGAGGTGCAATGATTCAAAGGAGAAGAAACACGGAAAGCAGAGTGGCACCGCGATAAGGGACGAGGGAGAAACGAAAGTCTCCGTGTGGTGGTGGGGGAAGGGCAAAGTGAGAGAAAGGAAAGCGAAAGAGTAGTGCATAAATCGGCGGTGGTGAGGTCAGAAGGAAGTCATCCAGATGACACAACTTCATATCTCCGCAAGGGTTATCAGGAGAGTAAAGGTTGCATAAGAAAAAGAAACTGAAACGCGTCGGGGAGGAGGGGGATACTCGAGGAGAAATGGGAGGGAAAGGGGGGCGAGGACCATGAACACATACATGTTTCTGGGAGAGTTAATTGGCCAATCACATGGCTATAAACTGGAAAGTTAAATGTTAAAGGTATTTGTACCGCGCACCGTCACCAACGGAATTGGTCCCCAGGCGCTCTGGCGGATCTGTAAATGGTAAGGTGGGGTGGGTTAGTAGGTGAAGAGGGAGTAGGATAGTGAGAGGAGTGGTGTTCTGTTGGCAGCTTCAACTCGGTTAACACCAGATGCTGAGCTTTAGTGCGGGTATTGGATCGGTGACAGGCCGTGTGTGCTGTTGGTCCGGCTTATGTGTTGTTGCAGTGTTGTGAAGTGCGTGCGGCTTGTTGTTCGAGAGATGGTTGTGTGAGTTTTTTGAGTGAGATAAGTATGCAGAGTTTGAACTTATATTGGTTAGTGGGTTACCTGACCTTTGGCATGCTAGCATTTGCAGTTCTGTCGCAGTGTGGCACTAGCCGACCCCCACAACTCCATCCGGATATGGCGCGGGCCAGTGTTCAGAATTCCATCCGGGTGTGGGCGAGCCAACATTCACAGCCCCATGCTATCATTCGCAACCCCATCCAGATGCTACGCAGGCCGGTGTTCACAACTCCAAGTGTTGCACACGCCAGCATTCAAGCCTCATCCAGGCGTGGGCCTGCCATCCTTCAATCAATCCCATCTATATGCGACGCAGGCCAATGTCTGCAATTCCAGGTGTGGCCTGTGCTAGTCTTCAGGTTTTGCATAGGTGCGGGCATGCTAACGTTCGAAGTCCCATCCAGATGCGACGCCGCCCAATATTTCACAAATCCATCCAGGTGTGGGTATGCTGGCATTCAGCCTTCACCCAGGTGCGAGCATGCCAACCTTCATGGTCCTATCTAGATGCAATGCAGGCTGATATTCTCAATTCCGTCCAAATGTGGGCATGCCAACATTCACAACTCCATCCAAGGGCGGGCATGCTAGCATTCAAAGTCCCCTCCAGATGCGACGCAGGCCAATGTCCACAACTCCATCCACGTGTGGCCATGCTAAAGTTCCCAATTCCATCTTAATGCCTCTGCTGGTCTGGATATGGTGCGTCCGGTACGTGTGAGTGGGTGAGTCACTTGAGGGCTTTCGTCTGGGTCTAAGTGTGTGTTCAGTCTCTGGAGCCTTCCTTTTGTGGCTATTTTCCCAGATATCTTATGCTCTGTCGAGTGGTTAGTTCTTTGGTTTGAGTGTTTGTCCAGATTGAGAGTGGCCGGGATTGGAATTATTTTCATTGTTGTTTTAATGTCTGCGCATTCTGGTGCGTCTCCGTTGTGGTTACCCTGTGAAGAGCCATGATTTGAGGAGTTTCCTGAATGCTAGGTGGTTTGTTGTGTTCCGTATATTCTTAGGTAGGCATTCCAGGTTTTGGGTGCCTGGTGGGAGAAAGAGGATCCTCCAAGTTTTTTTCTGTTGTAGGGTTTTGGTTCCAGGCGTATGTCGGTGCTTGATCTTCGTGTTCTTGTGGGTTGATGTAGGCGTAGTTTGTCACTTAGGAATTCTGCGCCTTGTTTGTGTATTGCTCTGTGCGTGATGCACATGGACTTGAACTTTATTTGTTGTTTTAGTAGTAGCCAGTGTAGTATTTTTAGCGCCGGTGTGATGTGTTCTCTTCGGGGTAGCTTGAGGAGGAGTCTGGCTGCTGCATTTTGTATACGTTGCAGTTATAGGCTGTTGGCATAGTCTACTCTGGACATGATCAGGGCGATGATGGTAAGTGTTTTGTTGGCGAACGACAGGAACGGTAGGAACCTTTTTGCTGCTCGCAGGAGGAAGAAACATTTCTTGATTACTGAGTTTACTTGTGGCTCTAGAGTGAGATTGTTATCCATCAGGAACCCTAGGTTTTTTACAGTTGATGATGGTTCTGGTGTAGTGCCGAGCTCTCTTGGCCAGGCGATGTAGTTTATGTCTCCTCCCTTTTTTGAAACAATCATTATCTCTGTGTTGCCTGGGTTGATTTTGGGATGGTTGAGGTTCATCCAGTTGAATATGTCACAAAGGCAATTCTCTAGTGTGGCGTTTGCTTCTCAGGTATCTTGTATGTTGAAGATTATTTGAGTATCGTCGTTGTATTTGTAGCATGTGAGGCCATGTTTTTTGATGAGTTTGATTAGTAGGTACATGTAAATGTTGAATAGCAGCAGGGAGAAGGATGAGCCTTGTGGTACTCTGCACATGGTGTTTCTGGGTTTGGATTTAAAAGGTTTCATCCATACTGTTTTTTTCTGTTTGTTAGGAAGGATTTGATCCATAGTAGGGCAGTGTCTGTTATCCCTAGTACTTCTAATCTCTTTATGAGGATGGTGTGGTTGACAGTGTCGAAAGCTGCAGACAGATCAAGTAGAATCAGGGCGGTACTATTGTCTGAGTCTGCGTTTGTTTATAGGTTGTCCCATACTGAGAGGACAGCTGATTCTGTTCCTCTCTTAGGTCTAAAACCAACTTGTGCCTGGTCTAGTAGGCAATGCTCTTCTATAAATTCTTGGGTTATTTGGTAGACGTATGTTTCTAGCAGTTTGGCAATGAACGGTATGTTGGAGATGGGTCTATAGTCAGATAAGTCCTCTACGTTTCCTTTTGTGTCTTTGATTAGCGGCTTGATGTAGGCTGATTTGAAGGCCTGTGGTACTTTACCTATTGAGATTGAGAGGTTGAGGAGGTTCCTGTGGTATTCCATGGGGGTACCTTGTTTCAGAATTGTTTTGTATATGTCCGGGGGGCAGGGGTCTTCAGGAGAGCCCGATTTGTTGCTTTGGTTTACCAGTTTGACGAAAGCCTCAACTGATATTTCTGGGAAGTTTCATAGCTTGTTTGCGTGTTCCTCGTCGGTGTCGGTGGGGTTTGCGCTGTGATCGCTTGGTCTGTTTTGAATGGTGTGTTGGATGGAGGTTATTTTGTTTTTGAAGTGGTCTCCGAGGTCCTCGCAGAGTTTCATCGATGGAATTGGCGTGTTGCAGCCCGGTGGGTTTTTTATTTCGTTTATGATTTTGAATAGTTCTTTCTGAGCGTTTGGTGCTCTGAAGATTCGGTTGTCGTAATGTTTCCTCTTCGCTTTTTGTATTTCCTTTTTTATATGAGCGGATCTGTTGTAGGAATTTCAATTTGTTTGCGGAGGTGTTGTTGGTCCTCCATTCAGATTCTAGTTTTCGGTTTTTTCTTTTCATGGCGTTCAGTAGTGGGGTGAACCACTTTGCTGTGGTTTTCTTACGTGATGGGGTGAAGGGCTTTTCTTTGGCGATGTCGTCTAGGGTTGTTGCGATTCAGGTATGAAGTAGGTCAACTTTTTTTGTCTAGATCTGCTTCTTCCATGGTTGATGTTTGTGGTTTGCTGAGTTCTAGGAGTTCGGTTAGTTTGGAATTTTGTATGGTTCTCCAATTTCTTTTCATAATGATGGGTCGTTTTTCTTGTTGCTTTTTTGTTGGAGCGGCCGTTGTGATTATGAATGGAATGATATGGTGGTCGCTCCAGAGTATTTGAATTGGGGGTGCCGTGGTGATGAGATCCTTGTTGGCGAAGATTGCGGTACGTGTGTGCCCTGCTGAGTGGGTTGCTCCTTTGACTAGTTGTTGTAGGTTCATGGCTGCTAGTTGGGCGGTCAGGGATTTTTGTGTGGTTGTGGTTTCTTCGTCGAACCAGATGTTGAAATCTCCGAGGATGATCAGATGATTGTACTTGATGGCTAGGGTGGTGATTGCTTCCGTGAAAGCGTCTATGAAAGTCGCATCGTAGGTTAGTGGTCTGTATATCCGTATGAATTTCAGGTTAGTTTTGGGGTTTACTGAAAGTCGTAGTATTAAGGATTCATATTTCTAATGTTTAGAGGATCTTCCGTTTTGATGGCCAGTTGTTCCATGTGGATGATCGCTAGTCCCCCCCCCCTCTTTTGGATTTTCTGTTTGTTTGGATGCATTTGAAGTCTTCAGGCAGGCAGTTGTTGAGGGTGATCTTGTAGTTGTCGTCTAGCCATGTTTCGGTTATAAATAGGATGTCAATGCCTCCTTCTGAAAGGAGGTTGTATATTTCAGTTGAGTGTTTGTACATTGACCTTGCATTTATTAGGTTACAGTGGATTCTCTGGGTGAGATTTTGTTTTGAGGTTATTTGTTGTTCAAAGTTTGTAGTTGTCTGTTCGTGGTGTTTCTGCGTTGATGTCGGTAGGATGAAGAACGTTGACGGCTGCTTCTTCATTGAAGCGGTCCAGTAAGTTGGAAACAGGGCTGATTATTCTTGGTGTTTCTGCTGTGATGCTGTTCAGATGAAGATCAGCGGTGGTTTCTTCATTGAGTCCGATTGTTGCGTGGGAGGTAGCATTGCTGGTTGTCGGTGCTTCGCCGTATTGTGCGGGATGTAGTGGAGATCGATGTTGTCCCTCTGTTCTTGTGATGTAAGGTGTGATGGGGTCGGAGCCCTCCCACTCTCTTGTTGAGTGCTCCCATCGTTTTTCCACATGTTTCAGGAAATTCTTTGCATGTTTCGAGGTTTCCGTTTTGGGGTGTTGGTGTACCGTGGTTGTTGCGAGGAAAGGTGTGAGGTATAAGGAGTTTTCTCTTGTAGATTTTGTTCCGGTTATGGCTGTGTTGGGCGTGTTTCCTTCCAGTGGGGCTGCTTCTTGTGGGTTCTGTTGGTGTTGTGTGTTCGCGTCTCTTGTTGCACGGTCTTGTTCTCTTTCTCGGCGTCGGGCCAATTTCCAGTTTAAATGCAGGCGTAGTAAGGTAATTGGTCCTCTATGCTATGTTGTGCAGTCGCAGTGCCCTCGGTTTTTCCTTCTCTGGATACGCTGGGGTGTTCTCTGGCTCAGTGTTTCTTTTCTGTCGGTGGGTAGGGTGTGTTTCCGAAGGGTGCACTGTCGGGGGGGGGGGGGGTGGTTAGGGTGTTAACGGTCTGCTGGAATCGGACTTAACTGAGCTGGGTAGTGGTGGGTTTCTGGGATTGATAGAGTACTAAGCTAAGCGCGGTTAGATTATTTGAGAGACTTGTATAGTGGGAGGGAGTCATATTAGTGCAATTTAAACGTCACACAATGCAGTTTGCAGGCAGAACCCCTTTTAGATTTGAGAGACCTGTATAGTGGGAGAGAGGCCTATCAATGCAATCTAGACATCATAAAATGCAGTTTGGCGACAGAACCCCAGCTAAATTTCAGAGACCTGTGTAGTGGGAGAGAAGCCTATCAATGCAGTCTAGAACATCATACAATGCAATTTGGGGACATAACCCTAGCTGGAGAGACCTGTATAGTGGGAGAGAGGCCTATCAATGCAATCTAGAACATCATACAATGCAATTTGGGGACAGAACCCCAGCTAAATTTGAGAGACCTGTATAGTGGGAGAGAGGCCTATCAATGCAATCTAGACATCATAAAATGCAATTTGGGGACAGAACCCCAACTAAATTTGAGAGACCTGTATAGTGGGAGAGAGGCCTATCAATGCAATCTAGACATCATAAAATGCAATTTGGGGACAGAACCCCAACTAAATTTGAGAGGCCTGTATAACGGGAGAGAGGCCTATCAATGCAATCTAGAACATCATACAATGCAATTTGGGGACAGAACCCCAGCTAAATTTGAGAGACCTGTGTAGTGGGAGAGAGGCCTATCAATGGAATCTAAACATCATACAGTGCAATCATCATCTTTACTTTTGGTTCGGTAAGTGGCTCGGAGTCTGGGGCAGAGTAGTTGCTCTACTCCTGACCCATGCCACTCCTACCTTACTGGTCCTTGTAGATGATGGTTGACGGCACTTCTTGAAGCCTCCTCTGTTGGAGCCACCCTTGGCCTTAGGGCCCTTGTCCGCAGGGCTGCGCGGGCAGGGGGGCTGTCCTGGAAAAGTCGGTTATGACCTAGGGGGAAGTGGATGCAAGAGGGCGTGGGGGGAGACTGGAGAAACGGCGCTGCAAGCGCGAGGCTGCGGCCCAGGGGAATCGAGAGAGGGGGCACTGGGGGCTCTTCAGGCACGAGCCCACACTCACCTGCCTCAGATGGCACAAAAGTGGGAAGTGGAAAGTTGTCTTTGGAATGTGAGATTTGTCTGATGGAGGGACAGACACAAAGTCAGGTTGTGTCAGGCAGCTAAAGGGGACCCATGCCACGGTAGGGTTCGGGCCTGGGCCGGCCTTAGTGCAGAGCTGGTCAGCAAAGGCATCATTGGCATGAGAGCCCTATTCCAGTGATTAACTCCCTGCAAGGCGCCAGATTAGGGAGTTAGAAAAAAGGATTGGCGCTCCTGTGCCCCCACCCCCCCACCCCAATTTCTTTTAAACAGCCCAGGTCGCTGCTGCTACTAAGGCCGTCTCTGTTTCGGGCATCCAGAGAATTCTTGTTGGGGGGCGGTGCGGGGGAGCCAGAGACGAGCCAAGCTTCTGAAGAGCTGAGTTGCCAAAAAATGGATGCCTGGCCTCCTGCCCCACAGCCCCATCCCACCCTCCAAAGCACAAAATCAATACCTTAGGCCTCATTACAACTCTCATGGCTGCTGCCGGAGTAGCATTTTTTCCGGGACCCGCGAATAGGCAAGAACCGGGTCATGCCGAGCGTGGCGGACCCGGTAATTGCCCATTTGCGGGTACCGGAATACAAGGGCCTCCCGATCCCCATTCTGCCCCATAGAGCTGAATGGGGATGGGGAGGTCGGATGCACCGGCACATACAGAGTTGTGCCAGTGCATCCGATGTGCTCTGCTCACGGGTGCCATTACACCCGCCAGAAAAAAACCTGGCGGGTGAAACGCCACCCGCAAGCAGAGCACGTAGTATGGTGGTCCGGGAACTACGGTACCGGCATGCTTACCGGTACCGTAGTTCCCGGACCGCCATGCTTGTAATGAGGCCCGTTGTGTACTACCTTCCAGCCCATCAAGGGTTTTGACCCATGTTGAATCAATAGATTGGGTAGATGTGGGGATGAGCTGTCGCCGCCCATTATTCTATCCCAGAACAAACTAAATCAATAGACTGGGTAGATGTGGGGATGAGCTGTTGCCGCCCACATTCACGACAGAATCCAGGAGAACCGCACAGTTTGCGCACACCAAAATGGTCACCTAATCTGCCACCCACCAGTGCAAAGAAAGATGGTTCTGTTCAAAATCCGTTTTTATTGATGTCAAAAAGTTGCTAAAATCATGGGCACAAGATAACTCTAAAGATACAACCGTCTTGTGGGGGGTTCCACATCACCACTCTACTGTAAGGATGCCATCAAAACAATGTTAAGCAAGGATCCTATACTATCAAGCAAAAGACCACTCTATTGAAATGCATTAATTCAAGACAGATCCCAAAAATGGGTGCAGTACCAGCTTTGTCCACAAACCGGCGCTAACGGTCTAAACTCTGACAGGAGAACTGCAACTTCAGAAGCTAATCAGCCTCCTGAGACAGCTGAAAACTTCAAAGGCCCGCTGGTTAATTAAAACTCTTAACCACCTGCTGTTGCCAGAGACAATCTGATTGCATTAACAGGCCAAGAGGCTGGGAAACCTTCTCACCTCAGAGACCCACACAACAGTCCAGGAGATCACATGGACATACTAACCAAATGCAGAGTGGCCCCCTGGCCTGCTGACCTCAGCCGACACAATAGACCCTTGCAATTGAATGGGGTATGTTGATTTTCAGTGTGGACTGTAAACAGAGCCCTGGCTGGGAGAGGAGAGACATGTGGTACTCCCAAGTTTCTGGGGGTGGATTCAACTTTGTACCATGTTCTGAGGCAAAACCCCGCTATTTATTGATATTACAGACAATGGGTCTATGCTAGAAACCTAATAAATTACTGGAATGTGTGTAGAAGGAGGGTGTACATTTGTTTAATTTTTGATACAGATTTAACATTAGTAAACCAACTAAAAACGAAAATAAGTTGTCATTTTTGAATGCAAGCTCTTAGGAAGATCAGAGTCGAACAAGCATGGACCATACGTAATCTGTAATATGTACATGTAATGTCAAACAACTGTATATCTGGGAAATGTGTGTAGTTATGAAAAATGATTTCTAAAGCAAAAGTAAAGGGGCGTTCTTCAATAGATCATAAATGGCTGACATCACTCTGACACTCCATTTCCTTCCCCCAATCAAGGAAGAGAGGAGGAACTGGCCAATGATAAGTTGAGAGGGTTGGGCATGCAGAATTAGCCGACCCACCCACTTTCTAAACACATAAAAAGAGCCACTGGAAGCCAGATAGGACTTTTCTTTTTCACTTTCTGCGGAGCATTTTGACAGACAACTCCACATCCTGATTTCAGACTTCACATCCAGAAACTCCAAGAACTCTAGAACCCAAGAGCTGAACTCCTATCAGCAGGCCTTCAAAACCTAGCAACCAAACCAAACTATTCAGACAGCCGGGCTGAGCTGCCTGATTCTGGCTAAAACCCTGTGCCAGAAACACCCAGAAAGCAGAGCTGTACCCGGAACCAGAGACCAGACCGCCGTGCAGTGCCAAGAACTTTTGTCAAGAACTTTTGCCAGAACCAGAGACCCAGAAGGCAGAATTATCTGGAGAGACCAGACCCAGACCAGATCGCTGTGCAGTGCCACTAGCAGAGCTGACCCAGATCGCTGTGAACAGAACCAGGCAGAGATCGTCCGAGGACGCCAGGAGTCCAGTCCAACCGGTTGACCCGATCCGTGACGAAGTCGCATTCCTGTCCAAAATCTAGTGCGAGTACCCAGCTAGCACTGTGCCAAACCAATCTCTTAGTTTAAAATAATCTAATCCAAACTATTTTAACCTATTAGAACTGCCTCCTAGAATTGTGTCATTCTGTCATCTTTAAACCTGAAAACTGTCATCTGTCATTCTGAGCTTTGAAATTTCAAATCCGAAAAACTACCTATACTAAATCGGCCGTATCTCCGGAACCGTTTGTGCTAGGAGCGAGTTTTAACTGTCAACTTAACGCTAAGATTCTAAGCTTTCCAACAAACCTAAAACCTTATAGTGCCTCTGTAACTGCGCTCGACACACGCAACTAAATTTGCCGTGATTTGACATTTTGCTTAATTTCAGCCACGTGTAAAAAGATTTGTCCTCGCTTTCCTTTGCCGAAATTCGTTTGCCATCTGACAATCATTCATAGAGCATTGCTAAAGTGATCCTGAACCAATACAAAGTAGCTGTCACCCACCCTGAACCCCCTATAGGGAATTAAAAGCATTTTTAGCATATTTTTCACTTAATTGCAATCACATTCAAAGCATTTTGGGCCTGCGTTTAAAACTCCTACCTGTTTTCCGCTAAGCTTGCTAGGGGGGAACTGAATTATATTTGATTGCATTCCTGAGAACTGTGTGCTTTCCTTCCATCTCTTTACCTTGCATAAGGGGGGGGGGTGAATTGTCAAAGAAAAGTGATTACATTGTCTCTTTTGTTGAAGTCATATCAAGTTTATTTTCTGTACTGCATTTTCATTCATCATTGCATTGTCCTTGAAGCCATAAAAGCATTCTCAGCTACTTTATCCTCTCTATATCACTTCTAAGCCATCAAAAAGAGTGTACCACTGTAACATTACCCATTGTTGATCACTATCATATTCACAAGTGTGCTATCAAATATTTATTATAAAAGTGTGATATATATACCTTTTAATTTGCAAAACAAACCTACTTCTTGGCTCAGTGGGGTCAGGGGGATTCTAAGAGAGGGGTGTTATATAAGGGTTGTCATCCAGAGTAAACGAACTGGACATAAAAATATATCAATAAGGGTTTCCTTCAGCATCCCAGACTAGGCATTGACTTAGCTGTAGTGTTGAATTGAATCCGCTTACAAGCCCCCCACAACAACAACAAAAATACCTGCGGTCCTACCTCCCCTGCCCCCAACATCACATCCCTTGAGTCCTGCCTGTGCACCCTAGAACAGAAAACACATACCCAACATCCCAATTTTAGCAGATACTGGCTGATATACCCGGTGTTGTCCGGGATTTAATTTTCTCATAAGTACTATTTGTTAGAACTACCTTAAGGTAGCTTTACGATTTTTGGAAGGACTCCACAAGAAAGATGAAAATAAAAATTAATTAAATCCTTTGATTATAAGAAAACATTTTTTAATGATTAAATAAAGACCACACAACACAAATATCTGTTCTTCTTAAAAACGAATTCTGAAACTTATAATAACTGCATGTGAGAACAACATAGAGATTCCTGAGCAGCATGATGGGTGAAATGATGCCGGCATTGTCAACAACTATAGACCTGAAGTTTAATTTGACCAAAGTACATGTTCATTGTAAAGCTTGTTTAGAAATTTTTTTTGTTTTTCCGGTTGGCGTAAAGATATACAACTGATTTGGGGAACCCACTCTAGAACACACGACATATAACTGCCTGTGGGAGAAATATGGAGATTCCAAGTTGATACCAGTGCACTTGATTGACTGGCCCTGTGCCTTGTGGATCGTGATACCGAATGCCAGCCTGACCGGGAACTGTAGGCACTTCTGAACGGCATGTCTGTTGGAATAGTGGAATGCGGATGATGAATGCATCTTCTCTTTTTTTCTTCCAGGTCAGTACTGTCACTTCAATTACGCTGGGCATCAATTTTTTTAACACAGAGCCTTGTGCCATTACACAGGTAGGTGGGTCGAGATTACGAAGCAGCATGATGGGTGACCCAACTTTCAGTCGAAGATGGTGTGGTAGAATTTTCACGGTGTTGAGTGAGTTGAGGAATTCTGTTGGATAGTGATGGCTAACTGTGCCCGGAAGCATATCCAGAATCTGATTATTAATTTAATTGATAGAATAATTTTTAGCAGCAAGGATGGCTCGTTCACACAAATAACACTTTAGCACCATTCGTAAGAGAGTAACAGAAATGCCAGTTGCTCCTCTTTATATAGCAACAATTTGGAAACTTCTGGAATGCTACCTGCCTTCACCTTCGCCTTTCAGGTCGATTTGCCTCCAAACTGCCTTTGCCTTTCGCTTCTCATACGCTTTCTCCTCCTATACGCCAATGCTTTGGCAAGCCACAAACCCACAAACAAACCATTTTTGACTTTTATATACATAGATGGTATAGTGAAATAAACTGATTTTCTCAGGATCACACACTTCTTTATAAGCTGAAGATGAGATTTGTATACAGTCTGAGCTTTAGACACTTGATCATATCTTCTCGCATTTAGATAATCTAAATGCACATTAATGTATAGTTTTATGGGCTAAAACCATACTTGTCCATAGAAGGGGACTTACAAAGTTCAAATATCATTATAAAACAATCTGAGATATAAAAAAAACGTATGTTAAGTAAAATGGGCATGATTATAGTTTCATTTTCACCATCCTGAATGGGACTTTACGAATACCAGAATGCAAAGTATTGTGGGTATAAACAATCAACTGTGTTTTGCAACCATACTTTTTTGGTTTAAAGACTTAAAACTACAAACAATCATGAAAGGGTCCCCTTGTTGTAGTTAATGTTTCACACAGATTTGTTGCTTGTTATTTTGCAGAGCTGCTAGCCAATTTAAGCCTACGGGAGATTTCCTCAGTCTTCAGGTAGGTATAAATGGTAGCCACAGGCAGCAGCTACATGTCCTGGATGGTGGCAAGTGGCACGCTTCATGTCTAGGTAAGCAGCTCCCATGACCCAGAAAAGTATGATTTCTCATAGGGTAGTAGATATAGACCTGATGACCACTGGCAATTGTCCACCAGATCTAAATTCTTCTTTTATTTATTTATTTGGCATTTTTAAAGCGCTCACACAGCCCGGGGGCATCAAGGTGCTGTTTTACGGAATATGTCTTAGTTGCGTATTTATAATGCGCTTAATACCCAGAGGTTTCTAAGCACGGACCCAGTGATTGAACCTGTGTTGCTTCATGTCATCTTGTTTCCAGGGTGAGCACGTTGCCGCTGAGCTATCCTCCCCGGCTGAGTTATCCTTCTGGCGGACACTTTGTATAATCAAGGAGAATAGAGCAGTCTAACACCTTTGCACACCAAACATTGTAGCACATCATGTATTGCAATTTTGTGTTAGGACCAAAGTTTATCTTTCAAGTGGCAGAGCAACAAGCCATTCCCTCAAGGGACATTTCAGCCTGTGGTGTGCACAATATGAATGATCACCATTTTATTATCTTCGGAGTAAATACTATAGTCCAATAGATAATGTAGGACGTTTTGTGTAGCACACACTTAACACGTTAGCTTCTATTATTTAAGTGATAGCAATTGGGGTAGCCAAAGGAAATGAGACCCATTTAAAATATTGGTCAGGTTAAGCCTGACTGAAAGCCCAGATTTTCCTGTTCCACAATTTGAAATTTTGTAGGTCTCAGACTACACATGTTCCAATTGCATCTTTAGTTTTGCACCAATAAAAAGATCCTGACAAGACATAAGCTAGTAACTCTTTGTGAGTGGATGATAGCATGCAGTTTATTGAAGTATCACTGGGTGTCAGAGCGGCATTCATTTACTATATGAATGTAACGGAGAAGGGTTGAGGGGATGGTTGACTCACCTTGAGTTGGGCCCTCCTTACACAAAGGCTCTCGGGACAAGCTAGAGTCAGGCATTTGGCTCAAGCCAGGCTTGACCCTGCACCGGTTTCTTTCCACTCTAGTGCACTTTAAATGGAAAAAAAGTACTCTTTCCTTTTATGGGGTGTTTGGGGAGTTTGTGATTGACTTGGAGTTAAGATGGCATGGCTTCCAATACCTGTTGAATTTCAAGAGTGTTGTTATTTTACACCGACCCCTTAACATCACTTAAGCTGAATTAAGTTTTTCATTGAATTTCAAGGGTTTTGTGATGTTAAATCTCTAGTCATGAATAGTCATACCATTTCTTGAGTAAAAAGGATTCAGTGCCAGTTTTTGTAACATCTTAATTTTCTTGCTTAGCTAAGCAATAAGCGGTATTAGTACCCGGCACACCGCGTTTACGGGAAACACTGAACGTGGATTGGCTCATTTCCGAGCCATACCACAGTGTAATCCTGTGAACGCACGAACATCGTTCGTGTGCCGGGTACACTCTTTTTTTCAAGGCAACTTTGGAAAAGGAGAAGGGACCACACGTACCCCCTTCTCCCTTTTCCAAGGTGGCCTTTTTTAATTTGTATTTTTGTCCCATTCATTAGTACGGAGCAACTTCGCCCAAAATGGCACCCTGTTGCTCCATACTAATGAGGCAGTATGCGCGGTGTAGTGTTCCTCGAACCAGCGCGTACTGCAACGAAACCTTTTCAAATGGCAAAGACATGCCGCTTGAAAAGGTTTCGTAAGTCAATAGTGTTCTGGGGCTGCAAACTCGGGAAAACCAGTATCTGGAGCCTGCAGACCCTGGAATACTAATGGCAATAAACCCCTCGACAGCGGGCCAATACCGCCCGCGGTAATGCCCCCGGGGCCTTCGTTAACTATGGGCCCCGGGGGCATTACATGGGGTGGTGTTGGCCCGCCGTCTCTGGGCTTATTGCCACAGTAATCCACTGTCACTGATAACGAGCCGACACACACATATTTCTTTTCTCCTGCTATCCATCTTAGTACTTTTTGCTTCTATGCACTTTCACATTGTAATTCTACAATGTAACCTTGCCACAGTCAATTTAATGCAGAGCGATACAGCCACTTTTTAGTCAAGTCGCAGGCAGCTAAGACTCATTCCTGAAAAGTGTCCACTGGTGTCTACTCCTTCTTTCTTGGCACTTCTATGATGAACCACTCTACCCCCCACTGTCATTTACAATATACACCCTTTTTTTAAAGCTCAGAAATAAACGTTTGTGTGCCTTATGAAGCATTGCGATATTTAGGGAAAGAGCCCTTAATTGTCTCCCTATATACCGGATGAGTCCACTTTTAAATGTATCATACTTCTTTAGTTCCTCCTCCTCACATCTTCCCTTTCGGTCCCGAAACTGAAAATAACTTTTATAAACACATTATATGTCTACATCGGGATTCTCCACCAAAATATTTTGATGTTTGCCCAATTCCACAAAAATTATATCTGCACAGACCCTTCTAATATACACCAAACCATTGCAATTAAGTTCCTTGGTCCCTTCTCGTTTCCTCCCTTCGGCCCCAATAGGTCTAAGCTAGTGCTTCAGATGTGTTTTCATACATGTAATCTATGCATACATCTGGATGTTGCATCGATATTTACACCGCAGAGCACATCGAGATGTTTCTCAACCCAACTTAAAACGCACAGCCATTTCAAGTGACCCATAACCAATAGAGATACTAGATGCGATCACACCTGTGTGGGGTATGTATAACTTCAAACTATTACCCTCTTCCCTTCTCTTCACCATTTTGTCAGCCCAACCTCACCTCAAGCCCTTCCCCACACCAAGCACATTCTTTTAATTATATGTAGGAAACAATCCCTCATTTTGTTCAGAAAGCACAAATATTTCTAAAATGAATTACAATATTCACCACCCACCCACTAATCTTTCCCTTAATTATCATTTCACATTTTCCATCATGCTCCTAAAACATCGAGATGACACATCACAATGTCGGGAAATTGCTTGAAAAAAAAGATTTCTTGGGCATCCACAAAACTACAGAACTTTACCAATCCACCTCACACTGTCCCTCGTCCAAGCTTGATGTTTAGAGCCTGCCTGAAACTCAACTCATCAAAGATCAAATAAATTCTACTACGAAATCCCACCAAACATGCCCAACTCTAGAAGTGACATGAAGGTCGATGGGTTCAGGACTCAACTCTCACCTAGTGCAACATCTCTCAGCTTTACCATTGACTGTGACCTCTCATTCAAAGATCACACATTACCAGGTAGACCCATGCAGCATGATAGTAGTTTGCACACTTTGAAAAGTCAAGCCTTTCATATGTGCCACAAGTTTCAGAATAATTGTCCAAGCCCCGCTCCTCTACCGTCTGGATGGTTGACAACATAATACAAATGGAAGTCCTAGATGTCACCATGGTCCCTCCAAAAGCCACCCAGCATGCTGCAGCATGACTCCTCAAAGGGCAACGAAAAGTGACCACATCATCCCCATCCTCAAGGTGCTGAGCTGCCTAGCGTGGCATTTCATACTATTGGCCACAATATTCTGGAACAAGCAGGACTGGCAGGCCTTGTTCTGGCCTTGTCTTCTTCTTTTTAGAAGGACCATACACAGACAGTGTCCGTCTCGGGTTTCTTTGCATCCTGCATGCCAATTCTCGGTGGGGTGCCGCAGGGTTCATCCCTGTCACTTGAGACTTCTAAGCACTATCATTCAAACAAAGTAGAATATCTGAGACAGAGTTTCAATATTACATGGTAAGATTTATTTTTCGCATATCATACACTCAAGTGGACTACAGGTTCATCCATGACCAGTATTTCATGGAGAGTGGAGAAGTGCCTAAATAGTACACAGCATCTCATTTTATACAAAAAATTAAGCCTGCATCAGCATAGGTCATTTGTTATTCATTTGCAAGAGAGAACAACACAAATATGTTCAGACTACATACATAATAATGCCCTAATCCCCAGAAGGCAGAATACATTGCATATTCAACAGATGTTATTGTTATATTGTGAGTTTCCACTTTACTTTTGGCTTTAATGACAAACTCTTTCTGTCAGTTCGCGGACAGTGACTTATGTTTGAGTCCTTAAATACAGAATCGACTTGCCCTCCATTCCAACAATGGTCACCCTATTTGGACAACCTTAAAAAGATACCCTTTGTGCGTTTAACAAAGTGGAATGGCTGAACACTATGACTCAATGTGTAACTAACCTCTACTTTGTGCAGTCAGAGTTTACATAGCATTTAGAGTAGAGAATTGGGCCATATTGGAACAGCCTAACCTACATCGCAGAACAGGAGGACCTGTCCTTATGTTATTCAACCTAGGTTTATCGGGGAGGGCCAGGTGACTAATACATGCCCTCTCCACAGACCCAGCCTTTTCTTGTAATGACTGACAGAGGAAGCCATGAACACATTTCTATTTTGTTTCTACTCAATGACTGACAAATACAACTCCATTTTGAATATTACTGAAAGAACGTGATTTCGATCACGAAAAAGGGATTCGCTTCGGGCTAAGAAAGATTCATATTATTATTATATTCTAACACACCCTTACTTTTTATTCTCTATTTACGTCCCCTGGCAGACTTACAGATTTAATTGTGGCATCTGGCATCAGTTTCTATACTTGCACCGACGACACACAATTGATTTTGAAATTAAATTCCCCCGGGATCTGACTCACGGCTAAATGAAAAGCCTGCCTAGCTGACATTGGTCGCTGGATGTCCCAGATTTGGCTGAAATTTAGCGGTGAAAAAACAGAGGTAATGATAGCTGGCTCCACTGATGACCACTCTTTCTGGCATCCCGATTTCTGGCCTGACTCCTTGGGCCCTTGTCCCTCCCCTGGGGGTTAAACTCCTCCCTTCAGGTTCTAGAGAAGGACGGATCGCGGCTGTGTGCAGGTCAGGTTTTTGTAAACTGAGACTGGTTAGAAATGTATTGCCGTTTGGGCCTCTGCAGCTCCGCACGAATGTGGTATCTCCCTCGATCACGGGTGCGTTAGATTACTGCATCAGTATTTATCTGGGCCGACTGGAATTTTTGGTCTATCAACTTCAAATTCTCCAAAATGCCACTCCACGACTGGCTTTGAATGTGTCTGGCCGTTTCTCTGCCTTGCTGCTACTGGCCAAATTGCTCTGGTTCCCTGTTAAAAGTCGGAAACATTTTTAAATACTCTGTATGGCACACTGTGCATTCTTTCATACAGGGCCCTCTTTTCTCCAGTCTAAACTGATCCACTATCTTGCCACTCGATCCCTGAGATGATCCTCTGCCAGCTTGTTGGAAGGGCCCCGCTTTCGTAAAGCCCGATCAGGAGGGCATTCTTTCTCAGTGTGTCCTGACACTAGGGAATTCCTTCCCAGCCTCTCTGAGAGAGATCCCAGATCATTTGATCTTCCGTAGGGCACTCAAGACATTTCTGTTTTGAGAAGCTGTGAGGACTTTCCTGTTGGTTTTCCTGTCCGTCTCTCTGTTGGTTTTTTCTTACTGAATGGGTAGCGCTCAGACACCTTTTTAACATTGATTTACATTTTATAAATTACATTACATACATACCCCTTCAAGCACACATCATGTTCAATGCAGCCTGCCTCACCTGCCAAGATGTTCCAACAAAAACGCCACTCTACCTGGCTGAGAGTCGAACCATCTCTGGAGGCCAGAGCACCGCCAACAGCCACAATATAGCCAGGCTGGAAACAACAAACTGCAAGAGGGAAGAACAGTAAAGAGGCCTTTTCCTGCTTCACACTCTGGGCCTCATCACGACTTGGGCGGTAACGCTATTAGCGCGGGGGCTATTAGCGCGACCGCCATAGCCCCCGGCGCTAATAGCGCGGGATCACGACTTTGGCGGACTTGGGAGTCCCCATTCCCCATTGAGCCCATTCGGGAATGCCCCATTCCCCATTGGGCTCAATGGGGAAAATTCGCGCTCTTACCGCCGGCGGATTTCCCGCCGGCGGTAATAGCGCGAATCTTCGGCGGATTTCCCCCCAGCTAAGGGCTGGGGGGAAATCCACCGAAGTCCTGATTTGGCGAACCCTTAAATCCGGCGGTAATAGCGCTACCGCCAGATTTAAGGGTTACCGCCCAAGTCGTGATGAGGCCCTCTGTCTTTTGATTAGGTTAGCAGTGCAGATAAGCCTGAACCCATCTATCCCAGACTCCAGGAAGAACCCACAGACCCTACTCTTCAAAGAACATCTCGCCAATTGCTGATCACTCCACTCAACCATCATTCTCCCCCTTTGGAGCTCACCCCATTCCGTTATCCACTTCAACTCTCTGCAACACCCACACTCTTGTATTCCACTTGGTTCCCCCTTTTTTTGTACAGCGCTCTGTCGCTTTCCAGCTAGATTTGCACTTTATAAATCCCATACAAACATACAAAGAATTCCACCCTTTATGTTTGCAAAACAAGTTTGGTGTCCCTTGTGATGATTGGTTTACATAGTTGCAGATCAGAATGTTCACAGATACCAAGGAACTGCATAGTATTAGCTGCCGAATTATTGAGATACAACTTAACAAAAAGATAACAGAATGGAAGACAATTTCTGTACATCATGAAACACAAATGCAGTTCTTTCCAATGGAAGATGAAGAACATCCGCAGAAAGGGATGGGATTGTTTTACATGTAATGGGCAATTTGTAGAAGAACTGCAACAGATTGCAAGTGATGCCTCTCCCCACACAGCTCTGTGGCCTCAAGTTCCACCTCACAAATCTCAGGAGAAACGCAGAATATTTTGGATGGGCTTTATGAGGGCATAAGGGACTTGCAGCCTGCACATCCACCCATTCCTAAATGTCAGACATGCTCCCGATACCTACTGTAGGCATCAGGCATTGAATTACTGAAACCCAGAGGGCCGAAGGCTGGAGTCAGTCCCCTACCCATGTGTGCTGGTGAGTACAATTGCAGTGACACAGTCAAGCTCCCTGGTACTCTTGCCTGAATTGATGATACCCCCAGCACACCAGGCCTGCGTGCAAGGTGGTGTGGCCGTGGCCTGGCCGAGGTGCCAGGCTAGTGAGGCCTGGTCTGGGTGCCAGGCAGCATGTGCTGGGTGTCTTGGGTAGGCTGCCAGTGATGTGTGAGGTGGATTGCGTCAAGGTACTAGGTGACCTGGTAACCGGTGTCGGTGGGCAGGTTTAAGTGGAGATGGGAGGGGCATGGATCAGTTTGACAGGTTGCAGGGTGAAGAGGTGCAGATCTGCCACGCGGGCTCCTCAGCTGTAGGAACAGTGCAAGCAAGCAGATGTTTGTATGAGTAAGAGTGGTTTTAAGTGGGTTTGAAGGAAGGCCTGGGCTTGCCATTTTAATTATCAATAATTTCATTTCATAGCACAGCCTTTAAAAATGTATGCCAATGTTGTAACTTTAAAAACTATAAACACGTACAATAACAATTAAAATATGTTAAAACATAGTACAATGCAGCAATTAAATGTTACCCAGGTTTATGTCTTCCCTGCGTCATGTGGCAACAACTGACCAATAGCTAGGCAACAGGAATTCCCATAAGCTTTCCATGACACTTAGATCAATGTGTCTAAATAGTCCATGACAAAAGAGTTATTAGGTAAAGGAATAGCACACATAAAGCATTTAATAAGTGATTGTCCACTAAACCAAGTTTTGAAAATAGACTTTATTTTAATTTTTTTTAATTATTTAGACTATTGGTTTATTACAAACCTCTGTCTTCAATACAATACAGAGGGTGTGAAAATCGTCTCTATGGCCTTCGGAATACTCGCAGTATCTAAACAAGAATAAGCATCCATATTTTTTTTCCGAGATATCATTACAGTTATTCTCAAATTACATACATTTCATCTTAAAGTCATTAAAAAAAAGGTTCTTCTTTTCCAACATGCCTGAATTTAGTTATTGTATAAGATTTTCCCCAAGAATTTTATAAGGGCAATTGTTAGCTGTGTATTTTCAGCCGCCAAGAACAATCTCCACCAATCATCTGATCCATAAGAGGAGTATCTGCCAATGAATTTGCCTATGTAGAAAGTTTGCTTATTGGTTAAGCTTGGACAATACAATGTGATGTGTTTTAAAGTCTCTACTACTTCAGTCTTGTGACAGAACCTGCAGAAGCGGTTTCCATCACACTTCTTGTAGGTCACTGTGATTTGTTTTATAGAAAGTATATTTAGGCGGAATCTCATAAAGCGATTTCTCATCTTTTGACATGGAAACTTTAAATGGACTTTATCTTCTGGTAAGATCGTCTCTTTGTTGCAGGTTAGTAAACTTTATTAGTTATTTCGTCCAACAACATGCATTAAGCCTCTCTAGTACCCAGAATGGGTGACTGTATATTACAGGTTCCTGTCCAGGTAGGAGATGCCCCAGCCCATTTGATCCTCCCAACCCTCCAACCCCCTGAGGAAAAACCCTTATCCATTAGTATGGAAGTCCTTTATGCATTTATCATGGAGGATTTACTGTTTGCTGAAACCCAGAATGTTCCAATCCTGGTCAAAGAGAACTCACTAGGAGAAATGTCGCTGATTTTTATGCAGATTGAATTTGCTGTTAGTGCCATAGACTATAACACATGTACTAGATACCTGGTGCCCTAGCCATGGTGGGCTGCTCTGAGGGGTCTGAAATGACGGACACAAAGTTGTAGTTTCCGCAACTTTAAAACATATTTTTTGAAATGAAAGGGGGATGGGATGAGCGCCTATCTGTCCCTATCCTAACCAAAATGTTTCTACCTAACAAACTAAAAGCTAAAGAAAGATGAACTTGTGTCCAAACATCTCTGACCCTCACAGTAATGCATACAATCAAAGTGCATACGGTAAATATATCTGTGTTTAGTTTAACAAAAATGTGCACGAGTTCGAACTCAGATTTCCCACAAAGCAATCCTTGTGGCCAGGGTTTGATTCCCTTCCCCTCAATCAATTCAGGAAGACATTTGCAAGAGTTCTGTTTCAACAATGTTCTATTCCGTTCAATGAATAAGGTTTCTTTCATCCAACACTTCTTTCAACTGGGTAAAGAAAATGTCTCTTCCACAAAACATTTCTTCAAAACAAAGTACCTGTTTCTTCCAGAAAGTGTTCTTTCCAAGAAGCAACAATAATTACTTAGGAAAATGTCACAGCCCTTCTTTCTAAAGAATGTCTTTGTCAGCACAGCACAGCAAATGTCTCTTGTTACACAATAGTTTGTCAAGAGAAAAAAGTAATGATAAAGTAAATATCTTCTTTCTTAAGTACTCTTTATAACAACTAAGTTTTCTCCTTGAAAGCAACGATTCCTTTCCTGGTCTTCTCACCTGCCAGGAATGGGTTTCAACTTCACACACAACCTTTGTTATAACCACAAAGTTTTTTCACCTGCCAGGAATAAACTTCAACTTCATGCAATTTATTTCTCTCCTGGTTCAATCGCCTGCCAAGAATGGTTTTAACTTCACAGACCACTCTCAATAGTTTCTCTGCCTGTGGCAATGCCAATGTGGGTTCCAGGTTTCCCCAAACGGATATCCCATGCGAGGAGAATTGTACCCTGTTTGCCTTTTTTTCTCTGCTTTATAGGCTCTTGTCTGGTGATAATGCTGGTTCTAGGTTTCCCTGAACTGCTGTCTCATGTGAGGAGAATTGTAACCTGTTTGCCCCTCTTTTCTACTTTGTCGTAATTCACAATTATCTTTAAATTGTCATTGTCCCTTACGGAGCACCCCAGGGTTACCTCTCTCTCTAGGTAAACTCACTGGCTTCCTTCGGCATCTTTGGGAGTTGTCATGTGGCTGCGGTGCAGTCTCAATGCAGGCGCGACCTCAGGCCACTGTCAGACCTTCTACGGTCTGCCAGCGCTGCTGACAGCTCTCCATTGGTTGCTGCTGCACACACAATGCTTCCCGGGAGCTCGCCAGGCTCCACCGCGTCTTCAGGTATGCTGGTCTATTGCAGCCATCCTCTGACACTCTGGACCACTTCTCCTGCTCCACTAGGCTTCTCGCACCTCAACGTTCTTCCACACTTCTGATTCCTGCTTCTGCTGCTTTCCTGCTCCTTCCTCTGCCTCTGTCTCCCAGCTGCAGCTGGGCTTCCGATTTAAATGTCCTGTTCAGCTGTTTAGAATTGAAACAACTAGACTGGATGGTCTGTTTGACATCACCAGTGATCCTCATCAACTCTTTCCTCCTCTTGCTTGTCCCAGTACTATAGGCATTCTGGGCATTGAAGTCCATAATGTTTCTAGGTTTACCAAAGTCACTTTCTTTCAACTGATGGTTCGAGGAAACCGCAGATATCATATGAACACTATGTGCAATAACATCACATTAAGTATTTTTAACCAAGACAGAACCATTGCAGTCAGGGGGTACCACATGTGACCCACACATTCCCAAAGTGGAAAACATATTCTGTTCAGGTGTTCTCTCGGGTATTATCTTTGGTGCTTTCACATGGGTGTTTTTTGCATAGTGGCAGCATGCCATCAGATATTTGCAATAGAAGGGAGTCACCACTTCTCCCCGACAGCTGTCTCCTCCGATGTGATCCTCCCTCATAATGTCACCCCCAAGGTCTGGATCAGGTAGCGGCTGCCTTCCCCTTGCCATATAGGAGGCGACTTTAGGCTGGGGGTCAGTGAATACTCTGCAGGATTCATCACACTGCAGACCCGCTCTTGTGGGTGTCTGCAGACCGTATCAGATTGAGGCATAGAATTGTCTCAGGCCCCAATGAAAAAGCGCACCAAAGTCACAAATGCAAATTCATTCTTTTTGGGACAGCTGGTTTGAGTGGGGGAGTTTTTCGGATTAATGTGCTGCATTTTAATAAATATTTGACAGTAACACTGTCCCAAACTACAAGCTGCACAGTCAAATAACTCACCCAACATGCTCACTGTGGCCAAAATAACTGGCCCACTTTGACCAAAAACACTGCTCACCCCAATATGTTGTGCTTTCAGTTCAGGTATTGCCCTATAGCCTTGTAGGCCAGTCCAAGCCTGTCTGGCGAGCCTGGGATACTGATATAGAGGACTGATTCCAAAGGAGGAGTTGTGCAACAATCGGTAATCGCATATCCTATGCAAACATGGATGGCTGGAGTTTGCAAGAGCCTGCGCGAGGAAAGAATTCTTCCACATAGACACCACAAACAGCGAGGGACTTCAGAGCACTTGCAACTGGAATAAAGATGAATGAGAACCCAAGATACCAAGCCCCATAGAAGTAAGCGAAAACTGTGGAACTATGCATGGAGCCACATGTCAAATGGCAACAGCTGGTGAGCTTGTAGCCCTGTGGTGGGTTAGTCCATTTGAGCGTACCCTCCCCACGTATGCTCATGTGCACTCTCTCAAACAGATTGACTGTGAAAAGGAGAAAGATATGGGAGTTAGGAAGCATAAAGTAAAGGATGGTGCATTGTGGACCGGTGAGGAGGAAAGGTGTGTAGAGGAGGCAGAGGTGGTACAGAGAAGCAGAAGGGAGGAGGAGGAACATCAGAGAAGGACAGAGGAGAAGAGGTAAAGGAGATACAGAGGAGCAGGACATGAGGATGAGTTGAGACCATCAGAGAAGGATAAGTGAAGTACGTGCAGAGGAGCAGAAAGAAAAAGGAGGGTAGACCAATGGAGAAGGAGGGAGGAGCAGAAGTGAAGGAGCGGAAGAAGAGCAATACGGGAGAAGAAGTGAGAACATCAGAAAGAGCGAGAGATGAGCAGAAAGCGAGCTGAAAGAGTAATAAGGATAAAGCGAGGAGGAACTGAGTGGATTACTAGCAAGAAGAAGACAAAGTGGAAAGACAGTTGGCTACTAAAATTGAGGATGAGAAGAAAAAAGAAGGAAATGGATGGGTGGTTAATGAGCAGAGCGCAGCTAAACACCGAGGTGGAGAGGCGGACAGAGAAAAAGGAGAGGAAGGAGGAGGGGAAGGCCATGGTGGATAAAAGAGGAAAAGAGAAGGAAATGGATGGGTGGTTAATGAGCAGAGCGCAGCTAAACACCGAGGTGGAGAGGCGGACAGGGAAAAATGAGAGGAAGGAGGAGGGAAGGCCATGGTGGATAAAAGAGGAAAAGAGAAGGAAATGGATGGGTGGTTAATGAGCAGAGCGCAGCTAAACACCGAGGTGGAGAGGCGGACAGAGAAAAAGGAGAGGAAGGAGGAGGGGAAGGCCATGGTGGATAAAAGAGGAAAAGAGAAGGAAATGGATGGGTGGTTAATGAGCAGAGCGCAGCTAAACACCGAGGTGGAGAGGCGGACAGAGAAAAAGGAGAGGAAGGAGGAGGGGAAGGCCATGGTGGATAAAAGAGGAAAAGAGAAGGAAATGGATGGGTGGTTAATGAGCAGAGCGCAGCTAAACACCGAGGTGGAGAGGCGGACAGGGAAAAAGGAGAGGAAGGAGGAGGGGAAGGCCATGGTGGATAAAAGAGGAAAAGAGAAGGAAATGGATGGGTGGTTAATGAGCAGAGCGCAGCTAAACACCGAGGTGGAGAGGCGGACAGAGAAAAAGGAGAGGAAGGAGGAGGGGAAGGCCATGGTGGATAAAAGAGGAAAAGAGAAGGAAATGGATGGGTGGTTAATGAGCAGAGCGCAGCTAAACACCGAGGTGGAGAGGCGGACAGGGAAAAAGGAGGAGGAAGGAGGAGGGGAAGGCCATGGTGGATAAAAGAGGAAAAGAGAAGGAAATGGATGGGTGGTTAATGAGCAGAGCGCAGCTAAACACCGAGGTGGAGAGGCGGACAGGGAAAAAGGAGAGGAAGGAGGAGGGGAAGGCCATGGTGGATAAAAGAGGAAAAGAGAAGGAAATGGATGGGTGGTTAATGAGCAGAGCGCAGCTAAACACCGAGGTGGAGAGGCGGACAGAGAAAAAGGAGAGGAAGGAGGAGGGGAAGGCCATGGTGGATAAAAGAGGAAAAGAGAAGGAAATGGATGGGTGGTTAATGAGCAGAGCGCAGCTAAACACCGAGGTGGAGAGACGGACAGAGAAAAAGGAGAGGAAGGAGGAGGGGAAGGCCATGGTGGATAAAAGAGGAAAAGAGAAGGAAATGGATGGGTGGTTAATGAGCAGAGCGCAGCTAAACACCGAGGTGGAGAGGCGGACAGAGAAAAAGGAGAGGAAGGAGGAGGGGAAGGCCATGGTGGATAAAAGAGGAAAAGAGAAGGAAATGGATGGGTGGTTAATGAGCAGAGCGCAGCTAAACACCGAGGTGGAGAGGCGGACAGGGAAAAAGGAGAGGAAGGAGGAGGGGAAGGCCATGGTGGATAAAAGAGGAAAAGAGAAGGAAATGGATGGGTGGTTAATGAGCAGAGCGCAGCTAAACACCGAGGTGGAGAGGCGGACAGAGAAAAAGGAGAGGAAGGAGGAGGGGAAGGCCATGGTGGATAAAAGAGGAAAAGAGAAGGAAATGGATGGGTGGTTAATGAGCAGAGCGCAGCTAAACACCGAGGTGGAGAGGCGGACAGGGAAAAAGGAGAGGAAGGAGGAGGGGAAGGCCATGGTGGATAAAAGAGGAAAAGAGAAGGAAATGGATGGGTGGTTAATGAGCAGAGCGCAGCTAAACACCGAGGTGGAGAGGCGGACAGAGAAAAAGGAGAGGAAGGAGGAGGGGAAGGCCATGGTGGATAAAAGAGGAAAAGAGAAGGAAATGGATGGGTGGTTAATGAGCAGAGCGCAGCTAAACACCGAGGTGGAGAGACGGACAGGGAAAAAGGAGAGGAAGGAGGAGGGGAAGGCCATGGTGGATAAAAGAGGAAAAGAGAAGGAAATGGATGGGTGGTTAATGAGCAGAGCGCAGCTAAACACCGAGGTGGAGAGGCGGACAGGGAAAAAGGAGAGGAAGGAGGAGGGGAAGGCCATGGTGGATAAAAGAGGAAAAGAGAAGGAAATGGATGGGTGGTTAATGAGCAGAGCGCAGCTAAACACCGAGGTGGAGAGGCGGACAGAGAAAAAGGAGAGGAAGGAGGAGGGGAAGGCCATGGTGGATAAAAGAGGAAAAGAGAAGGAAATGGATGGGTGGTTAATGAGCAGAGCGCAGCTAAACACCGAGGTGGAGAGACGGACAGGGAAAAAGGAGAGGAAGGAGGAGGGGAAGGCCATGGTGGATAAAAGAGGAAAAGAGAAGGAAATGGATGGGTGGTTAATGAGCAGAGCGCAGCTAAACACCGAGGTGGAGAGGCGGACAGAGAAAAAGGAGAGGAAGGAGGAGGGGAAGGCCATGGTGGATAAAAGAGGAAAAGAGAAGGAAATGGATGGGTGGTTAATGAGCAGAGCGCAGCTAAACACCGAGGTGGAGAGACGGACAGAGAAAAAGGAGAGGAAGGAGGAGGGGAAGGCCATGGTGGATAAAAGAGGAAAAGAGAAGGAAATGGATGGGTGGTTAATGAGCAGAGCGCAGCTAAACACCGAGGTGGAGAGGCGGACAGAGAAAAAGGAGAGGAAGGAGGAGGGGAAGGCCATGGTGGATAAAAGAGGAAAAGAGAAGGAAATGGATGGGTGGTTAATGAGCAGAGCGCAGCTAAACACCGAGGTGGAGAGGCGGACAGAGAAAAAGGAGAGGAAGGAGGAGGGGAAGGCCATGGTGGATAAAAGAGGAAAAGAGAAGGAAATGGATGGGTGGTTAATGAGCAGAGCGCAGCTAAACACCGAGGTGGAGAGGCGGACAGAGAAAAAGGAGAGGAAGGAGGAGGGGAAGGCCATGGTGGATAAAAGAGGAAAAGAGAAGGAAATGGATGGGTGGTTAATGAGCAGAGCGCAGCTAAACACCGAGGTGGAGAGGCGGACAGAGAAAAAGGAGAGGAAGGAGGAGGGGAAGGCCATGGTGGATAAAAGAGGAAAAGAGAAGGAAATGGATGGGTGGTTAATGAGCAGAGCGCAGCTAAACACCGAGGTGGAGAGGCGGACAGAGAAAAAGGAGAGGAAGGAGGAGGGGAAGGCCATGGTGGATAAAAGAGGAAAAGAGAAGGAAATGGATGGGTGGTTAATGAGCAGAGCGCAGCTAAACACCGAGGTGGAGAGGCGGACAGGAAAAAGGAGAAGAAGGAGGAGGGGAAGGCCATGGTGGATAAAAGAGGAAAAGAGAAGGAAATGGATGGGTGGTTAATGAGCAGAGCGCAGCTAAACACCGAGGTGGAGAGGCGGACAGAGAAAAAGGAGAGGAAGGAGGAGGGAAGGCCATGGTGGATAAAAGAGGAAAAGAGAAGGAAATGGATGGATGGTTAATGAGCAGAGCGCAGCTAAACACCGAGGTGGAGAGACGGACAGAGAAAAAGGAGAGGAAGGAGGAGGGGAAGGCCATGGTGGATAAAAGAGGAAAAGAGAAGGAAATGGATGGGTGGTTAATGAGCAGAGCGCAGCTAAACACCGAGGTGGAGAGGCGGACAGGAAAAAGGAGAGGAAGGAGGAGGGTAAGGCCATGGTGGATAAAAGAGGAACAGAGAAGGAAATGGGATGGGTGGTTAATGAGCAGAGCGCAGCTAAACACCGAGGTGGAGAGGCGGACAGGGAAAAAGGAGAGGAAGGAGGAGGGGAAGGCCATGGTGGATAAAAGAGGAAAAGAGAAGGAAATGGATGGGTGGTTAATGAGCAGAGCGCAGCTAAACACCGAGGTGGAGAGGCGGACAGAGAAAAAGGAGAGGAAGGAGGAGGGGAAGGCCATGGTGGATAAAAGAGGAAAAGAGAAGGAAATGGATGGGTGGTTAATGAGCAGAGCGCAGCTAAACACCGAGGTGGAGAGGCGGACAGAGAAAAAGGAGAGGAAGGAGGAGGGGAAGGCCATGGTGGATAAAAGAGGAAAAGAGAAGGAAATGGATGGGTGGTTAATGAGCAGAGCGCAGCTAAACACCGAGGTGGAGAGGCGGACAGGGAAAAAGGAGAGGAAGGAGGAGGGGAAGGCCATGGTGGATAAAAGAGGAAAAGAGAAGGAAATGGATGGGTGGTTAATGAGCAGAGCGCAGCTAAACACCGAGGTGGAGAGGCGGACAGGGAAAAAGGAGAGGAAGGAGGAGGGGAAGGCCATGGTGGATAAAAGAGGAAAAGAGAAGGAAATGGATGGGTGGTTAATGAGCAGAGCGCAGCTAAACACCGAGGTGGAGAGGCGGACAGAGAAAAAGGAGAGGAAGGAGGAGGGGAAGGCCATGGTGGATAAAAGAGGAAAAGAGAAGGAAATGGATGGGTGGTTAATGAGCAGAGCGCAGCTAAACACCGAGGTGGAGAGGCGGACAGAGAAAAAGGAGAGGAAGGAGGAGGGGAAGGCCATGGTGGATAAAAGAGGAAAAGAGAAGGAAATGGATGGGTGGTTAATGAGCAGAGCGCAGCTAAACACCGAGGTGGAGAGGCGGACAGAGAAAAAGGAGAGGAAGGAGGAGGGGAAGGCCATGGTGGATAAAAGAGGAAAAGAGAAGGAAATGGATGGGTGGTTAATGAGCAGAGCGCAGCTAAACACCGAGGTGGAGAGGCGGACAGAGAAAAAGGAGAGGAAGGAGGAGGGGAAGGCCATGGTGGATAAAAGAGGAAAAGAGAAGGAAATGGATGGGTGGTTAATGAGCAGAGCGCAGCTAAACACCGAGGTGGAGAGGCGGACAGAGAAAAAGGAGAGGAAGGAGGAGGGGAAGGCCATGGTGGATAAAAGAGGAAAAGAGAAGGAAATGGATGGGTGGTTAATGAGCAGAGCGCAGCTAAACACCGAGGTGGAGAGGCGGACAGAGAAAAAAGGAGAGGAAGGAGGAGGGGAAGGCCATGGTGGATAAAAGAGGAAAAGAGAAGGAAATGGATGGGTGGTTAATGAGCAGAGCGCAGCTAAACACCGAGGTGGAGAGGCGGACAGAGAAAAAGGAGAGGAAGGAGGAGGGGAAGGCCATGGTGGATAAAAGAGGAAAAGAGAAGGAAATGGATGGGTGGTTAATGAGCAGAGCGCAGCTAAACACCGAGGTGGAGAGGCGGACAGGGAAAAAGGAGAGGAAGGAGGAGGGGAAGGCCATGGTGGATAAAAGAGGAAAAGAGAAGGAAATGGATGGGTGGTTAATGAGCAGAGCGCAGCTAAACACCGAGGTGGAGAGGCGGACAGGGAAAAAGGAGAGGAAGGAGGAGGGGAAGGCCATGGTGGGATAAAAGAGGAAAAGAGAAGGAAATGGATGGGTGGTTAATGAGCAGAGCGCAGCTAAACACCGAGGTGGAGAGGCGGACAGAGAAAAAGGAGAGGAAGGAGGAGGGGAAGGCCATGGTGGATAAAAGAGGAAAAGAGAAGGAAATGGATGGGTGGTTAATGAGCAGAGCGCAGCTAAACACCGAGGTGGAGAGGCGGACAGAGAAAAAGGAGAGGAAGGAGGAGGGGAAGGCCATGGTGGATAAAAGAGGAAAAGAGAAGGAAAATGGATGGGTGGTTAATGAGCAGAGCGCAGCTAAACACCGAGGTGGAGAGGCGGACAGAGAAAAAGGAGAGGAAGGAGGAGGGGAAGGCCATGGTGGATAAAAGAGGAAAAGAGAAGGAAATGGATGGGTGGTTAATGAGCAGAGCGCAGCTAAACACCGAGGTGGAGAGACGGACAGGAAAAAGGAGAGGAAGGAGGAGGGGAAGGCCATGGTGGATAAAAGAGGAAAAGAGAAGGAAATGGATGGGTGGTTAATGAGCAGAGCGCAGCTAAACACCGAGGTGGAGAGGCGGACAGAGAAAAAGGAGAGGAAGGAGGAGGGGAAGGCCATGGTGGATAAAAGAGGAAAAGAGAAGGAAATGGATGGGTGGTTAATGAGCAGAGCGCAGCTAAACACCGAGGTGGAGAGGCGGACAGAGAAAAAGGAGAGGAAGGAGGAGGGGAAGGCCATGGTGGATAAAAGAGGAAAAGAGAAGGAAATGGATGGGTGGTTAATGAGCAGAGCGCAGCTAAACACCGAGGTGGAGAGGCGGACGAGAAAAAGGAGAGGAAGGAGGAGGGGAAGGCCATGGTGGATAAAAGAGGAAAAGAGAAGGAAATGGATGGGTGGTTAATGAGCAGAGCGCAGCTAAACACCGAGGTGGAGAGACGGACAGAGAAAAAGGAGAGGAAGGAGGAGGGAAGGCCATGGTGGATAAAAGAGGAAAAGAGAAGGAAATGGATGGGTGGTTAATGAGCAGAGCGCAGCTAAACACCGAGGTGGAGAGGCGGACAGAGAAAAAGGAGAGGAAGGAGGAGGGGAAGGCCATGGTGGATAAAAGAGGAAAAGAGAAGGAAATGGATGGGTGGTTAATGAGCAGAGCGCAGCTAAACACCGAGGTGGAGAGACGGACAGAGAAAAAGGAGAGGAAGGAGGAGGGGAAGGCCATGGTGGATAAAAGAGGAAAAGAGAAGGAAATGGATGGGTGGTTAATGAGCAGAGCGCAGCTAAACACCGAGGTGGAGAGGCGGACAGAGAAAAAGGAGAGGAAGGAGGAGGGGAAGGCCATGGTGGATAAAAGAGGAAAAGAGAAGGAAATGGATGGGTGGTTAATGAGCAGAGCGCAGCTAAACACCGAGGTGGAGAGGCGGACAGAGAAAAAGGAGAGGAAGGAGGAGGGGAAGGCCATGGTGGATAAAAGAGGAAAAGAGAAGGAAATGGATGGGTGGTTAATGAGCAGAGCGCAGCTAAACACCGAGGTGGAGAGACGGACAGAGAAAAAGGAGAGGAAGGAGGAGGGGAAGGCCATGGTGGATAAAAGAGGAAAAGAGAAGGAAATGGATGGGTGGTTAATGAGCAGAGCGCAGCTAAACACCGAGGTGGAGAGGCGGACAGAGAAAAAGGAGAGGAAGGAGGAGGGGAAGGCCATGGTGGATAAAAGAGGAAAAGAGAAGGAAATGGATGGGTGGTTAATGAGCAGAGCGCAGCTAAACACCGAGGTGGAGAGACGGACAGAGAAAAAGGAGAGGAAGGAGGAGGGGAAGGCCATGGTGGATAAAAGAGGAAAAGAGAAGGAAATGGATGGGTGGTTAATGAGCAGAGCGCAGCTAAACACCGAGGTGGAGAGGCGGACAGAGAAAAAGGAGAGGAAGGAGGAGGGGAAGGCCATGGTGGATAAAAGAGGAAAAGAGAAGGAAATGGATGGGTGGTTAATGAGCAGAGCGCAGCTAAACACCGAGGTGGAGAGGCGGACAGAGAAAAAGGAGAGGAAGGAGGAGGGGAAGGCCATGGTGGATAAAAGAGGAAAAGAGAAGGAAATGGATGGGTGGTTAATGAGCAGAGCGCAGCTAAACACCGAGGTGGAGAGGCGGACAGAGAAAAAGGAGAGGAAGGAGGAGGGGAAGGCCATGGTGGATAAAAGAGGAAAAGAGAAGGAAATGGATGGGTGGTTAATGAGCAGAGCGCAGCTAAACACCGAGGTGGAGAGGCGGACAGAGAAAAAGGAGAGGAAGGAGGAGGGGAAGGCCATGGTGGATAAAAGAGGAAAAGAGAAGGAAATGGATGGGTGGTTAATGAGCAGAGCGCAGCTAAACACCGAGGTGGAGAGGCGGACAGAGAAAAAGGAGAGGAAGGAGGAGGGGAAGGCCATGGTGGATAAAAGAGGAAAAGAGAAGGAAATGGATGGGTGGTTAATGAGCAGAGCGCAGCTAAACACCGAGGTGGAGAGGCGGACAGAGAAAAAGGAGAGGAAGGAGGAGGGGAAGGCCATGGTGGATAAAAGAGGAAAAGAGAAGGAAATGGATGGGTGGTTAATGAGCAGAGCGCAGCTAAACACCGAGGTGGAGAGGCGGACAGGAAAAAGGAGAGGAAGGAGGAGGGGAAGGCCATGGTGGATAAAAGAGGAAAAGAGAAGGAAATGGATGGGTGGTTTAATGAGCAGAGCGCAGCTAAACACCGAGGTGGAGAGGCGGACAGAGAAAAAGGAGAGGAAGGAGGAGGGGAAGGCCATGGTGGATAAAAGAGGAAAAGAGAAGGAAATGGATGGGTGGTTAATGAGCAGAGCGCAGCTAAACACCGAGGTGGAGAGACGGACAGAGAAAAAGGAGAGGAAGGAGGAGGGGAAGGCCATGGTGGATAAAAGAGGAAAAGAGAAGGAAATGGATGGGTGGTTAATGAGCAGAGCGCAGCTAAACACCGAGGTGGAGAGGCGGACAGGAAAAAGGAGAGGAAGGAGGAGGGGAAGGCCATGGTGGATAAAAGAGGAAAAGAGAAGGAAATGGATGGGTGGTTAATGAGCAGAGCGCAGCTAAACACCGAGGTGGAGAGGCGGACAGAGAAAAAGGAGAGGAAGGAGGAGGGGAAGGCCATGGTGGATAAAAGAGGAAAAGAGAAGGAAATGGATGGGTGGTTAATGAGCAGAGCGCAGCTAAACACCGAGGTGGAGAGACGGACAGAGAAAAAGGAGAGGAAGGAGGAGGGGAAGGCCATGGTGGATAAAAGAGGAAAAGAGAAGGAAATGGATGGGTGGTTAATGAGCAGAGCGCAGCTAAACACCGAGGTGGAGAGGCGGACAGAGAAAAAGGAGAGGAAGGAGGAGGGGAAGGCCATGGTGGATAAAAGAGGAAAAGAGAAGGAAATGGATGGGTGGTTAATGAGCAGAGCGCAGCTAAACACCGAGGTGGAGAGGCGGACAGAGAAAAAGGAGAGGAAGGAGGAGGGGAAGGCCATGGTGGATAAAAGAGGAAAAGAGAAGGAAATGGATGGGTGGTTAATGAGCAGAGCGCAGCTAAACACCGAGGTGGAGAGGCGGACAGAGAAAAAGGAGAGGAAGGAGGAGGGGAAGGCCATGGTGGATAAAAGAGGAAAAGAGAAGGAAATGGATGGGTGGTTAATGAGCAGAGCGCAGCTAAACACCGAGGTGGAGAGGCGGACAGAGAAAAAGGAGAGGAAGGAGGAGGGGAAGGCCATGGTGGATAAAAGAGGAAAAGAGAAGGAAATGGATGGGTGGTTAATGAGCAGAGCGCAGCTAAACACCGAGGTGGAGAGGCGGACAGAGAAAAAGGAGAGGAAGGAGGAGGGGAAGGCCATGGTGGATAAAAGAGGAAAAGAGAAGGAAATGGATGGGTGGTTAATGAGCAGAGCGCAGCTAAACACCGAGGTGGAGAGGCGGACAGAGAAAAAGGAGAGGAAGGAGGAGGGGAAGGCCATGGTGGATAAAAGAGGAAAAGAGAAGGAAATGGATGGGTGGTTAATGAGCAGAGCGCAGCTAAACACCGAGGTGGAGAGGCGGACAGAGAAAAAGGAGAGGAAGGAGGAGGGGAAGGCCATGGTGGATAAAAGAGGAAAAAGAGAAGGAAATGGATGGGTGGTTAATGAGCAGAGCGCAGCTAAACACCGAGGTGGAGAGGCGGACAGAGAAAAAGGAGAGGAAGGAGGAGGGGAAGGCCATGGTGGATAAAAGAGGAAAAGAGAAGGAAATGGATGGGTGGTTAATGAGCAGAGCGCAGCTAAACACCGAGGTGGAGAGGCGGACAGGGAAAAAGGAGAGGAAGGAGGAGGGGAAGGCCATGGTGGATAAAAGAGGAAAAGAGAAGGAAATGGATGGGTGGTTAATGAGCAGAGCGCAGCTAAACACCGAGGTGGAGAGGCGGACAGGGAAAAAGGAGAGGAAGGAGGAGGGGAAGGCCATGGTGGATAAAAGAGGAAAAGAGAAGGAAATGGATGGGTGGTTAATGAGCAGAGCGCAGCTAAACACCGAGGTGGAGAGGCGGACAGGGAAAAAGGAGAGGAAGGAGGAGGGGAAGGCCATGGTGGATAAAAGAGGAAAAGAGAAGGAAATGGATGGGTGGTTAATGAGCAGAGCGCAGCTAAACACCGAGGTGGAGAGGCGGACAGAGAAAAAGGAGAGGAAGGAGGAGGGAAGGCCATGGTGGATAAAAGAGGAAAAGAGAAGGAAATGGATGGGTGGTTAATGAGCAGAGCGCAGCTAAACACCGAGGTGGAGAGGCGGACAGAGAAAAAGGAGAGGAAGGAGGAGGGGAAGGCCATGGTGGATAAAAGAGGAAAAGAGAAGGAAATGGATGGGTGGTTAATGAGCAGAGCGCAGCTAAACACCGAGGTGGAGAGGCGGACAGAGAAAAAGGAGAGGAAGGAGGAGGGGAAGGCCATGGTGGATAAAAGAGGAAAAGAGAAGGAAATGGATGGGTGGTTAATGAGCAGAGCGCAGCTAAACACCGAGGTGGAGAGGCGGACAGGGAAAAAGGAGAGGAAGGAGGAGGGGAAGGCCATGGTGGATAAAAGAGGAAAAGAGAAGGAAATGGATGGGTGGTTAATGAGCAGAGCGCAGCTAAACACCGAGGTGGAGAGGCGGACAGGGAAAAAGGAGAGGAAGGAGGAGGGGAAGGCCATGGTGGATAAAAGAGGAAAAGAGAAGGAAATGGATGGGTGGTTAAGGCGCAGCTAAACACCGAGGTGGAGAGGCGGACAGAGAAAAAGGAGAGGAAGGAGGAGGGGAAGGCCATGGTGGATAAAAGAGGAAAAGAGAAGGAAATGGATGGGTGGTTAATGAGCAGAGCGCAGCTAAACACCGAGGTGGAGAGGCGGACAGTGAAAAAGGAGAGGAAGGAGGAGGGGAAGGCCATGGTGGATAAAAGAGGAAAAGAGAAGGAAATGGATGGGTGGTTAATGAGCAGAGCGCAGCTAAACACCGAGGTGGAGAGGCGGACAGAGAAAAAGGAGAGGAAGGAGGAGGGGAAGGCCATGGTGGATAAAAGAGGAAAAGAGAAGGAAATGGATGGGTGGTTAATGAGCAGAGCGCAGCTAAACACCGAGGTGGAGAGGCGGACAGAGGAAAAAGGAGAGGAAGGAGGAGGGGAAGGCCATGGTGGATAAAAGAGGAAAAGAGAAGGAAATGGATGGGTGGTTAATGAGCAGAGCGCAGCTAAACACCGAGGTGGAGAGGCGGACAGAGAAAAAGGAGAGGAAGGAGGAGGGGAAGGCCATGGTGGATAAAAGAGGAAAAGAGAAGGAAATGGATGGGTGGTTAATGAGCAGAGCGCAGCTAAACACCGAGGTGGAGAGGCGGACAGAGAAAAAGGAGAGGAAGGAGGAGGGGAAGGCCATGGTGGATAAAAGAGGAAAAGAGAAGGAAATGGATGGGTGGTTAATGAGCAGAGCGCAGCTAAACACCGAGGTGGAGAGGCGGACAGAGAAAAAGGAGAGGAAGGAGGAGGGGAAGGCCATGGTGGATAAAAGAGGAAAAGAGAAGGAAATGGATGGGTGGTTAATGAGCAGAGCGCAGCTAAACACCGAGGTGGAGAGGCGGACAGGGAAAAAGGAGAGGAAGGAGGAGGGGAAGGCCATGGTGGATAAAAGAGGAAAAGAGAAGGAAATGGATGGGTGGTTAATGAGCAGAGCGCAGCTAAACACCGAGGTGGAGAGGCGGACAGGGAAAAAGGAGAGGAAGGAGGAGGGGAAGGCCATGGTGGATAAAAGAGGAAAAGAGAAGGAAATGGATGGGTGGTTAATGAGCAGAGCGCAGCTAAACACCGAGGTGGAGAGGCGGACAGAGAAAAAGGAGAGGAAGGAGGAGGGGAAGGCCATGGTGGATAAAAGAGGAAAAGAGAAGGAAATGGATGGGTGGTTAATGAGCAGAGCGCAGCTAAACACCGAGGTGGAGAGGCGGACAGGGAAAAAGGAGAGGAAGGAGGAGGGGAAGGCCATGGTGGATAAAAGAGGAAAAGAGAAGGAAATGGATGGGTGGTTAATGAGCAGAGCGCAGCTAAACACCGAGGTGGAGAGGCGGACAGAGAAAAAGGAGAGGAAGGAGGAGGGGAAGGCCATGGTGGATAAAAGAGGAAAAGAGAAGGAAATGGATGGGTGGTTAATGAGCAGAGCGCAGCTAAACACCGAGGTGGAGAGGCGGACAGAGAAAAAGGAGAGGAAGGAGGAGGGGAAGGCCATGGTGGATAAAAGAGGAAAAGAGAAGGAAATGGATGGGTGGTTAATGAGCAGAGCGCAGCTAAACACCGAGGTGGAGAGGCGGACAGAGAAAAAGGAGAGGAAGGAGGAGGGGAAGGCCATGGTGGATAAAAGAGGAAAAGAGAAGGAAATGGATGGGTGGTTAATGAGCAGAGCGCAGCTAAACACCGAGGTGGAGAGGCGGACAGAGAAAAAGGAGAGGAAGGAGGAGGGGAAGGCCATGGTGGATAAAAGAGGAAAAGAGAAGGAAATGGATGGGTGGTTAATGAGCAGAGCGCAGCTAAACACCGAGGTGGAGAGGCGGACAGAGAAAAAGGAGAGGAAGGAGGAGGGGAAGGCCATGGTGGATAAAAGAGGAAAAGAGAAGGAAATGGATGGGTGGTTAATGAGCAGAGCGCAGCTAAACACCGAGGTGGAGAGGCGGACAGAGAAAAAGGAGAGGAAGGAGGAGGGGAAGGCATGGTGGATAAAAGAGGAAAAGAGAAGGAAATGGATGGGTGGTTAATGAGCAGAGCGCAGCTAAACACCGAGGTGGAGAGACGGACAGAGAAAAAGGAGAGGAAGGAGGAGGGGAAGGCCATGGTGGATAAAAGAGGAAAAGAGAAGGAAATGGATGGGTGGTTAATGAGCAGAGCGCAGCTAAACACCGAGGTGGAGAGGCGGACAGAGAAAAAGGAGAGGAAGGAGGAGGGGAAGGCCATGGTGGATAAAAGAGGAAAAGAGAAGGAAATGGATGGGTGGTTAATGAGCAGAGCGCAGCTAAACACCGAGGTGGAGAGACGGACAGAGAAAAAGGAGAGGAAGGAGGAGGGGAAGGCCATGGTGGATAAAAGAGGAAAAGAGAAGGAAATGGATGGGTGGTTAATGAGCAGAGCGCAGCTAAACACCGAGGTGGAGAGGCGGACAGGGAAAAAGGAGAGGAAGGAGGAGGGGAAGGCCATGGTGGATAAAAGAGGAAAAGAGAAGGAAATGGATGGGTGGTTAATGAGCAGAGCGCAGCTAAACACCGAGGTGGAGAGGCGGACAGAGAAAAAGGAGAGGAAGGAGGAGGGGAAGGCCATGGTGGATAAAAGAGGAAAAGAGAAGGAAATGGATGGGTGGTTAATGAGCAGAGCGCAGCTAAACACCGAGGTGGGAGAGGCGGACAGGGAAAAAGGAGAGGAAGGAGGAGGGGAAGGCCATGGTGGATAAAAGAGGAAAAGAGAAGGAAATGGATGGGTGGTTAATGAGCAGAGCGCAGCTAAACACCGAGGTGGAGAGGCGGACAGAGAAAAAGGAGAGGAAGGAGGAGGGGAAGGCCATGGTGGATAAAAGAGGAAAAGAGAAGGAAATGGATGGGTGGTTAATGAGCAGAGCGCAGCTAAACACCGAGGTGGAGAGGCGGACAGAGAAAAAGGAGAGGAAGGAGGAGGGGAAGGCCATGGTGGATAAAAGAGGAAAAGAGAAAGGAAATGGATGGGTGGTTAATGAGCAGAGCGCAGCTAAACACCGAGGTGGAGAGGCGGACAGAGAAAAAGGAGAGGAAGGAGGAGGGGAAGGCCATGGTGGATAAAAGAGGAAAAGAGAAGGAAATGGGATGGGTGGTTAATGAGCAGAGCGCAGCTAAACACCGAGGTGGAGAGACGGACAGAGAAAAAGGAGAGGAAGGGGAGGGGAAGGCCATGGTGGATAAAAGAGGAAAGAGAAGGAAATGGATGGGTGGTTAATGAGCAGAGCGCAGCTAAACACCGAGGTGGAGAGGCGGACAGAGAAAAAGGAGAGGAAGGAGGAGGGGAAGGCCATGGTGGATAAAAGAGGAAAAGAGAAGGAAATGGATGGGTGGTTAATGAGCAGAGCGCAGCTAAACACCGAGGTGGAGAGGCGGACAGAGAAAAAGGAGAGGAAGGAGGAGGGGAAGGCCATGGTGGATAAAAGAGGAAAAGAGAAGGAAATGGATGGGTGGTTAATGAGCAGAGCGCAGCTAAACACCGAGGTGGAGAGCGGACAGAGAAAAAGGAGAGGAAGGAGGAGGGGAAGGCCATGGTGGATAAAAGAGGAAAAAGAGAAGGAAATGGATGGGTGGTTAATGAGCAGAGCGCAGCTAAACACCGAGGTGGAGAGGCGGACAGAGAAAAAGGAGAGGAAGGAGGAGGGGAAGGCCATGGTGGATAAAAGAGGAAAAAGAGAAGGAAATGGATGGGTGGTTAATGAGCAGAGCGCAGCTAAACACCGAGGTGGAGAGGCGGACAGAGAAAAAGGAGAGGAAGGAGGAGGGGAAGGCCATGGTGGATAAAAGAGGAAAAGAGAAGGAAATGGATGGGTGGTTAATGAGCAAGCGCAGCTAAACACCGAGGTGGAGAGGCGGACAGAGAAAAGGAGAGGAAGGAGGAGGGGAAGGCCATGGTGGATAAAAGAGGAAAAGAGAAGGAAATGGATGGGTGGTTAATGAGCAGAGCGCAGCTAAACACCGAGGTGGAGAGGCGGACAGAGAAAAAGGAGAGGGAAGGAGGAGGGAAGGCCATGTGGATAAAAGAGGAAAAGAGAAGGAAATGGATGGGTGGTTAATGAGCAGAGCGCAGCTAAACACCGAGGTGGAGAGGCGGACAGAGAAAAAGGAGAGGAAGGAGGAGGGGAAGGCCATGGTTGGATAAAAGAGGAAAAGAGAAGGAAATGGATGGGTGGTTAATGAGCAGAGCGCAGCTAAACACCGAGGTGGAGAGGCGGACAGAGAAAAAGGAGAGGAGGAGGAGGGGAAGGCATGGTGGGATAAAAGAGGAAAAGAGAAGGAAATGGATGGGTGTTAATGAGCAGAGCGCAGCTAAACACCGAGGTGGAGAGGCCGGACAGAGAAAAGGAGAGGAAGGAGGAGGGGAAGGCCATGGTGGATAAAAGAGGAAAAGAGAAAGGAAATGGATGGGTGGTTAAATGAGCAGAGCGCAGCTACACACCGAGGTGGAGAGGCGGACAGAGAAAAAGGAGAGAGGAAGGAGGAGGGGAAGGCCATGGTGGATAAAAGAGGAAAAGAGAAGGAAATGGATGGGTGGTTAATGAGCAGAGCGCAGCTAAACACCGAGGTGGAGAGGCGGACAGGGAAAAGGAGAGGAAGGAGGAGGGAAGGCCATGGTGGATAAAAGAGGAAAGAGGAAAGAGGAATGGATGGGTGGTTAATGAGCAGAGCGCAGCTAAGCACCGAGGTGGAGAGGCGGACAGAGAAAAAGGAGAGGAGGAGGAGGGGAAGGCCATGGTGGATAAAAGAGGAAAAGAGAAGGAAATGGATGGGTGGTTAATGAGCAGAGCGCAGCTAAACACCGAGGTGGAGAGGCGGACAGGGAAAAAGGAGAGGAAGGAGGAGGGGAAGGCCATGGTGGATAAAAGAGGAAAAGAGAAGGAAATGGATGGGTGGTTAATGAGCAGAGCGCAGCTAAACACCGAGGTGGAGAGGCTGACAGGGAAAAAGGAGAGGAAGGAGGAGGGGAAGGCCATGGTGGATAAAAGAGGAAAAGGAGAAGGAAATGGATGTGTGGTTAATGAGCAGAGCGCAGCTAAACACCGAGGTGGAGAGGCGGACAGAGAAAAAGGAGAGGAAGGAGGAGGGGGAAGGCCATGGTAGAGTAATAGAGGAAAAGAGAGAATGGATGGGTGGTTAATGAGGGAAATGGATGGGTGGTTAATGAGCAGAGCGCAGCTAAACACCGAGGTGGAGAGGCGGACAGGGAAAAAGGAGAGGAAGGAGGAGGGGAAGGCC